>NC_138203.1:13757620-14302620 GCF_964194415.1 Vipera berus
TTTTCCTCCTCCTCCTCTTCCTTCTTCGTGTTTTACCACAAGTGCAGGTATTGCTTTTTTGAATAAAATGAATATTCACCCATTGGTTGTAACAGAAATTAATTGACCACTTGTAGTTGAGAGGGAAGGACTTGCCCAAAGTCACCTAGTCAGCTTACATGCCTAAGGAGGAACTAGAACTCACAGTCTCCTGGTGATTGACCCAAATCAACCAGCCAGCTTTCATGCCTAAGATGAAACTAGAACTCACAGTCTCCTGGTGATTGGCCCCAAGTATTTCAGCTAGCTCTTATAATTAAAGCAGGACTAGAACTCACAGTCCCCTGGAAACCTCAGCCAGCCTCAAACACAAGATCAAACTACCTCTCTTGTAATCCTAAAAACATTGACGTGATTTAACAAAATTTCTTTAACCTTGTTTTGCTAAATAAGTCCCAACTGGCTGAGTTAATACATTTATGATTCATAAATCATTAGTTATAACATATAATGGCTGATCTATACAAGCCAGACCCAAACCGACCAATTTATGGCTTATATTTATAGCCTTAGTATTTAAAAAGCCAAAAATGGCCTTGAGGGATTAATTCCGTTAGGTGGCCAGTTCTCTCACCTCCTCTCCTTGCTTTTTTTCCCTGCTCTGAAAATCTGAAGCAGCACAAAAGAGGCAGAAATGCATATACAGGTAGTTCTCAACTAATGACTGTAATTTTTTATTTATTTATTTATTTTTATTCCATTTATATCCCGCCCTTCTCCGAAGACTCAGGGCGGCTTACAAGCTTAGCAGTAGCCTTCATTCTATGTATATGCCTGCTTATTAGGGCTTTCACACACACCCCAAGCGGCATTATTACAAAGTCAGCTTAATTGCCCCCAACAATCTGGGTCCTCATTTTACCTACCTCGGAAGGATGGAAGGCTGAGTCAACCTTGAGCCTGGTGGGATGCGAACCTGCACTAATTGCAGGCAGCTGGTGTTACTTAAGGAGGCATTAGCCCACTGCTCCACCAAGGCTCCTTAATTGAGCCCATAATGATAAGTCGTGATAGTTATTAACTGGGTTACTATGTGACCTTGCCCAATTTTATGGACCTTTTTTTGCAGTGATTGTACAGTGAATGTCACAATTATTAAAGCGAATGCAATGTTCAATTTGGGGCATTTTTTTTGCTAGTAGCTGGAAATAAATGCTGGTTTTCAGCAAAAACATCATACATTGCAATTGCATGACTATGGGATGCTGCATAAACGCAAGCTGGTTGACAAAAATATGGTCATATGATCATAGGATGGGGTCCAACCATTGGAACTTCAAATACAGCTCATAAGTAGCTTTTGGGGAGGTCCATCATAATTTCAAATGCTTGTAAGCAAGTGGTCATATGTCGAAGACTACCTGTACACTTTTTTGGCATATTCAGGCTTTATGATGGTATTTTTCAATCTTGGCAACTGTGGACTTAAACTCCTCTTCCCAAAGTCTTATTTAGAGCCGTGGTGGTAGTGGTTAGAAGGCAGTATTGCAGGCTAATTCTGCTGACTGCCAGCAGTTTGATCCTGACCGTCTCAAGGTTGACTCAGCCTTCCATCCTTCTGAGGTTGGTAAAATGAGGACCCAGATTGTTGGGGGCAATAGGCTGACTCTGTAAACTGCTTAGAGAGGGCTTAAATCACTGTGAAGCAGTATATAAGTACTATTGCTATTGGTATTTTTCTTCACAACGCCCAAGTGTCATGGTTCCGACAGATGAAACTCTTCAAAAGAACTTTGAGGCATTGTTTACCTTAAAGGATCTTTTATTCAAGTAGCATAATATCGGCACTGCATAATCGAAGCTAAAAACTGAATTCCCCTCCCCTGGGCACATAGTATCAATTCCCTCCTCCAATTTACAGTCATAAATCACATTCCCCAATTAGCTTAAAGCTCTGGGCCTCCTCTCCAGCTCTCCAGCCCAATTCTTTATCAGCTCTGGGCTCAATAACCTTGATTCTCACGCTAGGTTTAGTGTTGTTATGTCTAGCTGGACTCTCATTCACATTCCCCCCCCCTCCCAGCATCATCTAACTCTAAAAGCGAAAGGGAAAAGATGGCTACATTTCCATCTGTTGTCAGTGCAAAAACATCCGATGTCAGCAGCGTTGACACCATGTTTTAGTCCAGTTTCTCTCATCCTCAGCAACCCGAAGGTGCATGAACCTCAACTCCCAGAATTTCCCATGCCGACTGAGGAAGTTTGGGAGTTGAAGTTCATATATCTTCAAGTTGCCTAGGTTGAGAAACATTGCTTTCTGAAGTTAAGGAGACTTAGAGCCAGTGGCTAAGTGCCAAGGATTAACCAGTTATGTGCTGAACAGCTCATTAACATTTTGCCCAGTGTACCTATTAACCAAAAAAAACCCCTCTCTATTTCTTAGTTATTTAAATAAGCAACATTTTGTGCAAAGTAAGTGTGCCTTCATTTGCAGCCCCTACTGATTTAACTTTTCTCCAGAGCAATACATCCACTAAAGGCTATGCTGACTGATCTGGTTCTTGTTTTAATACTCTGATTATGTGTTTCTACATAACCAGATAGTGTTACCCCACAAGTGCTTTTTCCAAACGGCAACTTTTTTTTTCTTTGTCCTTTGAAAACGTTTCACTTCTCACCCAAGAACCTTCTTCGGTTTGCTTCTTGGATGAAAAGTGAAACATTTTCAAGGAAAAAAAAATCAAGAAAGTGCAATTGCGTTGTGGGGAAAAACACCTTTGGGACAGCCGTGACCTGGATGATTGAGCATCCTCACAGACAAAAGAGCAGTGCCTAGCAGTATTCCAAGCTCATGTTTTAACCATTGAGAACTTCATCACTGATTACCTGGAATATTTGAATTGATAAAACCAACCAATGTTTTATAAGCTGAAGGCTGGGAGATTCTGTTTCTTCTGTGTTACATTGCCTTATGGCTCCGTATACAACCCGAACCAAGTATCTTCATCTAGATGAGAAGATTATCTATTTTTAATGGTAAAATTAAGTAATTAAGGGAATTAAAATTAAGTACAGCAATCCCGAAAAAGACGTTCAGTGAAGGCACTGCACCAGAAAAAGTTTGGGAAGCCTGCCTACATTGTAATCTGTTCATACATAAGGTTTCTCTCCTAATTGAAAGACTTACGAACCTTCTTCATTTCCTTTGCTTATCCCCAAGGCTTCTGAACATACGACACCCCCTGTATTTAAAACATGGCCGTCAAGCCCAAACTTGTCCTTTTCTGTGTTTTTCTGGATTGAATTCCAGGCACCTACAATGAGTTGTAATTTTTTTTTTCTTTAGCAGCCCCTTACAAATCAATTTACTTCAACCTTATTCTGAAACTAAAATAATTGCAACCAGTTACACAATGTTCTTATAAGTATAAACTATGTTTGTGTTTATGCTTCATGCTTAACTCTATTTTACGGAATAAACCACAGGGAACAGAGTTCACAGAACACACTAAATCCAGAGTAATGGAAAACAATGCTATGATTATAGTTTAAAGATAAAAGTCTGGTTCACCCAGCTGGTTAGGATAATGTCTGGGCCCCAGCAACAGCTGACGCACAAACTATCTCAGCTTACTTTAGAATTAAGTATTCCTTAGAACCCAGATTCTGAAACTTAAATCATGGTTTACCTGGCAGATTGGTGGGTTTACGCAAAACACTACACCAAAATCAAACAAACTATATTATAAGTTCCTACTTTTGCATGGCCTCGAGCTGAAATCAAAAGTTCTTAAACTGATACTCTTTGTTCATCCATAATTATAAATTAGTAAACTGTATGAACCATGCCATTATCAGCAGCATTAGGATTAGAAATAAAATAATTTATTTTTTATTTTTATTATTTATATCCCGCCCTTCTCCGAAGACTCAGGGCGGCTTACAATTTAAGCACAAACCAATGTGCTTAGCAATAGCCTTCATTCTATGTATATGCCTGCTTGTTAGGGCTTTCACACACACACCCCAAGCGGCATTATTACAAAGTCAGCTTATTGCCCCCAACAATCTGGGTCCTCATTTTACCTACCTCGGAAGGATGGAAGGCTGAGTCAACCCTGAGCCTGGTGGGATGCGAACCTGCACTAATTGCAGGCAGCTGGTGTTACTTAAGGAGGCATTAGCCCACTGCTCCACCAAGGCTGCTTCCCCTTCCCACCATATATTTCAACCCATTTTTAAACATTTATATATTCATTTATCTGTATCCCGCCTTTATTATTTTTTTAAAAAAAAACTCAAGGCGGCAAACATAACTAATATTCCTTTTCCCCACAACAACAATCCTGTGAGGTGGGTTGGGCTAAGAGAGAATGATTGCCGCAAGGTCACCCAGTTGGCTTTCATGGCTAAGGTGGGATTTGAACTCAGGGTCTAGCAGTTTCTAACCTGGTGCCTTAACCACTAGACCAGGGGTAGGCAACCTTGGCTCTTTTATGACTCGTGGACTTCAACTCCCAGAATTCTGGGAGTTGAAGTCCACGAGTCATAAAAGAGCCAAGGTTGCCTACCCCTGCACTAGACCAAACTGGCTCTTGTAAACATTACATAACTAAAGCCACCCACAAGCTGAACTCAATTCCTGATGATAACATGAGTATATGGAGAGGGGGCACACAATCCTGATATGATTTGCCCTTGTTTTCTTCTGGGATTCTTCTGAGTCTACTGCTGCAGGAATTCCTAGTGGCCTCCTATCCATGATCAGCCAAAGCTGGCTGGGTGCTCCCAGCTGCCTGAGTTTTCAAGCATCGCCTTTACCCTGAATCGGCCAGAACACAACTGGATGCTACCACAAATTTAGAGTGACTTCTCACATCAGAAACTTATACAGGCATACATAGGCCCAGGTAAGTAGCTCTTAAAATGTTTTTTTTATGCAGGAAAGGTCTGAATTGTTTTAATGATGCCAGGAAGTGGTACCGGATCTGATGAAGAAAGGAAATATATATATATAACCATGCTCAGTTTGTGGGTGGCTTTAGTTTGTAATGTTTGTAATGTTGAAGAGCTGTGCTGGGATTTTTCAGCACCCTGTTGCATCTAAAGTTTTCCAGAATTTGTGAACTTTGGGGGGGGGAAGGGAATTCAAGAATAAGAAATTAAATGAAAGCTAGAGAAAGATGGAAAGTATGGAGTCCTTGATACTTTCTGAGCTTGCTTTATTTCTTACAGACATTTTATTATCCAACTAGGTAACATCATCAGTTGTAGAAGGGAGTGGGGTTTGCTTTCTGTTTATATACCAATGGCTTGCCCTGTCAGTATTGGTGGGAGGGGTCTTAGGGGAGTTCCTTGATTGGTGTATTATATATACCGTCAGCTTGTTTGCCGTTAGTTCCACGATTAGGGTGCTGTTGACTTCTCGATTGATCTACTGTTAATCTTGGTGTTAAATCTCTGCTCATATGGTGTTGATGGCTGGTCAGGTGGTGTTTTGGAGAGTGAACAACAACATGCACATACAGCCAATCTCCAAATTAGTACTCCTATAAAGGCGCAAAGCCAACTCAGTTACACATACCCCCAGTCAATCACAACTGAAAGCTGAAATTACACCCAGTGAGGAAAACCTGGTCCCTGCGCTTCATCCAGAAGTGGGAGAAAACTCCAGAGAAACCTCATCCCACCAATATGGAGAGGAGGAACTTCCCCTGCTTCTACTCCCAATTCCCTTATGATCAGATTCACACACACACACACACACACACACACACTCACCAGCAAAGAGTTGGCCTTTGCAGACAGTCAACTGTCCAAAGGGACTGCATCACAAGGCCACGGTGGTGAGATGGTGCCTGAAACTGGCCAATGACAGGCTGGCTCATTTGCATATGATTGGGGACACTGGGTGGGGGAACATGACGCCATCCAAAGGCGAAAGTAACCTTGGAAAGTGAAGATAATAAGGAAGGGGGGGGCAATTAGACAGGTTTTGGAGACCAAGGGCAGAGTCTTCCCTGCCAGCAAACTCTTGAGCAGAGGCCAGGATGTGCAGGCATCTTTTTAAACAACTTGATGGTTGACAGAGCAAAAATGGACACAAACATTTCTTTTCCTAGGAGAGAAAGAGTGTGTGTGCGCGCGTCTCTCTGTGTGTGTACACACGCTGCCAACCGTTGGTGCTAAACAATAGCAAGCGAAGCCTTGGCTGGCGCAGCTGCTTATAAATGGGACTGCAAAACAATCAAGAGAAGTAAAATGCAGATGCTGAACCAAGACTAAAATTCCCAAGTGTTTGCAGTTCTATAGTTCTAGGTCACAATCTAGGGCAGAGCCGCAGTGAAAATCAGGAGGGTCTGAATGGCTCTGTAAAGAGGGATCTGTTTGCAGCTGGGAGGGGCAGGGATAAAAAAAAAACATCAATGGTATCATTGAGTTTGGACTGTCCATTAGGACTGTCAAAGTGTCCCAATTGTAGGAGAAGAGCCTGTTCCCTAATCAAATTTGTCAGTGCAGTACACACCACTAACTTCCTTGAAATGCAAGCAATATCGCCCACCTATCTACCTACCCATGTACGTTGTGTTACTTTGACTTAAAAAGTGGCAATGTCCTCCAATTCACAAAAGTGAATTGGGTTCATCATTCAGCTTCCTCCTCCCAAAGTTTTATTTTTCTTCAATATTCCTATTTTTCTACAGTTCTCCCTCCCATGTTTCCATATCCCATATGTCTGATGTTTCTCAACCTCAGCAACTTTAAGACACAATTTTTTCAACTCCCAGAATTCCCATGCTGGCTGGGGAATTCTGGGAGCTGAGGTCTGTGCACCTTAAAAGTTGCCGAGGTAGAAGAACAATTTTTCTACTCAGAAAAAGGTACAATGGGGATCTGTCTGCATACTCTTGGGACTTAACTGAGAAATGGAATAGAAGGAGGCTGGGAACATCTGAAGAGAAGCTTGCATAGGGATAAGCAGGTGGCCCCCACAGTCTTTAATCAATTTGTATAGGTAATCCTCGACTTATGACAACTGAAACCAAAATTTCCACTGCTAAGCAAGGCAGTTGTTAAGTGAGTTGTACTGCAGTTTACAACCTTTTTTGTAAATAGATGCATTTGTTAAGTGAATCATGCACTCATTAAATGAATCTGCAGTCATTAGGAGAATCTGGTTTTTCCTCCCCCCATTGATTTTGCTTGTCGGAAGCCACGTGGGAAGTTTACAAAAAGTGATCAGAAGACTCCAGGACAATGCAACTGCCATAAATACATGCCAGTTGCCAAGCTCCTGAATTTTGATCAGGTGACCACGGGGATGCTGCAACCGTTCTATGCGTGAAAACTGTCACTTTTTTTCCAATGTCGTTGTAACTGGACCCGTACCAGTCCGGTTTCAGGCCCAGTTACAGCAGGGAAACGGCATTGGTCGCACTGGTAGATGATCTCTGGCTGGCCCGGGACAGGGGTTGCTCCTCTGTCCTGGTCCTACTTGACCTCTCAGCAGCTTTTGATACCATTGACCATGGTATCCTGCTGCGACGGCTCAAGGGGTTGGGAGTGGGAGGCACTGTTTTATGGTGATTCTCCTCCTACCTCTTGGGCCATTCGCAGTTCGTATTGGCAGGGGGGCAGAGATCTACCCCGAGGCCCCTTTCTTGCAGGGTACCTCAGGGGTCGGTTCTCTCCCCCCTCCTGTTTAACATCTATATGAAGCCGCCGGGTGAGATCATCCGTGGCTTTGGGGTGAGATATCACCAATATGCAGATGATACCCAGTTGTTCATCTCCACCCCGAGCCAACCCAGTGATGCCCTTGACGTGATGTCCCGGTGCTTGGAGGCGGTGCGGGTCTGGATGGGAAGGAACAGACTCAGGCTGAACCCCTCCAAGACCAAGTGGCTGTGGATACCGGCATCTCGTATTGTCCAACATGTTCCATCTCTTTTGATGGGGGGGAGGTACTGCCCCCCTCAGAAAGGGCTCAAAACTTGGGTGTCCTCCTGGATTCACAGCTTAACGTGGAAAACCATCTAACTGCTGTGACCAGGGGGGCCTTTGCACAGGTTCACCTGGTGCGCCAGTTGCGCCCTTTTTTGGACCGAGATGCCCTATGCACAGTTACCCACGCCCTTGTCACTTCTCGCCTGGATTACTGTAATGCTCTCTACATGGGGCTGCCCTTGAAGTGCACCTGGAGGCTTCAGCTGGTGCAAAATGCGGCCGCGTGGGTGCTTATGGGAGTATCTCGATACTCCCATGTTACACCACTCCTCCGCGAGCTGCATTGGCTTCCGGTTACCCTCCGGGTGCGATTCAAGGTGCTGGTAATTACCTTTAAAGCCCTACATGGCTTAGGCCTGGGGTACTTGCGAGACCACCTGCTGCCATTGTCAACCTCCCTTCACCCGCTTTGCTCCCACAGAGTCAGCCTCCTCAGGGTTCTGTCGGCTAGGCAATGCCTGCTGGCGACCCCCAGGGGGAGAGCCTTCTCTGTGGGCGCGCCGACCCTCTGGAATGAACTGCCTCTGGAGCTGCGGACGGTCCCTGACCTTCGGTCCTTCTGCCGTGACCTGAAGACATGGATGTTCCAACAAGCGGGCTTGGACTGACTATGGTTTTAAATTTGGCTTTTATTGGGTTAAATTGTCATTTATTTATAACATCCATTGTTTAATTTTTTAAATTTTGTACTTTATGTTTTTTAATTTTTTATTGTTGTGAGCCGCCCTGAGTCCTTGGGGAGAAGGGTGGCATATAAATTTAATAAATCTCAATCTCAACTTCAAATGGCCACTAACTGAATGGCTGTAAGTCAAGGACTACTGTAACTTAGCTCAAAGCAACACTACCATTGCCCTCCTCACACCCGTCCACAAGATTTTCATTCTTCAATTTTGGGAGTGAAGAAAGAAAAAAAAGATCACTCACTGAACGAGAAGGGTGACAAATAAAAGCTGAAGAACATCTCAGCCCATCCTATGAGAAGCCAGGCTTTATGCCTTCACATTTGTTGAAATATATATTTTAGAAATGGAAACACGGAGGGAATGACCAGGTTGGCATTATACATGTACTTGGCCCACACAAGAATATTCCATATCTTCAGCGTGTAAGTTTGTACAAACATCTCTCCAGCCATCTTATGGAGGCTGGAATAGTAGCTGCAGGTAACACCTCTTGCAATTGGTCAAAGAAATAAGATTGTCTTCTGGCTGATGATAGCCAAATGGAAGGATTGTGATCTCACACTGAGTGTCTGGATGCTGAATGGGATACATATGGGATGTGCTAAATGCCTAGGACAGGGGTAGGCAACCTTGGCTCTTTTATGACTCGTGGACTTCAACTCCCAGAATTCCTGAGCCAGCCATGCTGAGGGGAAAGGGAGAAGTTTCCAAACTGAGCCATGCTGGCTCAGGAATTCTGGGAGTTGAAGTCCACGAGTCATAAAAGAGCCAAGGCTGCCTACTCCTGGCCTAGGACAGGGGTGTCCAACCTTGGCAACTTGAAGACTTGTGGACTTCAACGCCTAGAATTCCCCAGCCAAGCAAGAGGTCTGGTGAATTACCTTCACAACAGAATCAGAACTGGAGGAAGTAGCTTATGACCAGTCCTTCTGCTTACAACCATTGCAGCATTCCCATGGTTACGTGATCAAAATTCAGGCCTAGTTGCAGCATTCCAGGGTCATATGCAACCTCCCCAGCTGGCTTCCAACAAAGTCAATTGGAGAAGCCAGATTTATTTAATGACCATGTGACTCACCTACAGTGATTCGCTTAAGAACTATGGCCAAAAAAAAGGTTGTAAAATCAGGCACGGCTCTCTCAACAACCGCATTGGTTAGCAATGGAAGTTTGGGACCCAATTATGGCCATAGGTTGAGGACTACCTGTAACAGTCTAACCTTCACCTTATAGCAAAGCAATGCAAAGTACAGGTTCCCCAAGAAATGGTTGCCCCACTATCAAAAACTTCCAGTGAGAACAATTTAACCTGGGATAATGTTTATGGACCTCCGCAATCATCCATGAATGAATGAACGAATAAATGAACCTTTATTGTCAAAGTACAACCATGTATACATTGAGATTGGCTGAGCCTCCCTTCGTGCCCCCACCCCCAACTTACAGTGACACAAACCCTCCATCTTATTACACCCTGTGAGCTAACTGCACAACACACTGGCCTCGCAAGTCAATTATGCATAAAGTTTATATTATTAAGTTTATATTATATTATATTAAATTATATCCCGTTCAAAAGCCTAACAGCCCATGGATAAAAGCTGTTCTTCAGCCTGTTGGTACGGCTGGCTATACTCCTATATCTCCTACCCGATGGTAGGAGAGTAAAGAGGTACCATCCAGGGTCTGAGTCGTCCCTAAGAATTTTCCTCACTCTTTCAAGGCAGTGAGCCCTGGCGAGGTCATCCAGTGGTGTCAGGGGACAGCCCACAATGTCTTGTGCTGTGCTCACCACCCTCTGCAATACTTTCCTATCTGCAGCTGTCAGACCAGCATACCAAACCACAATACCATACGAGAGGACGCTCTCTATAGTAGACCGGTAAAAGAGGGTCATAAGCCGTTGTTCTACCCTGTTCTTCTGCAAGACCCTGAGAAAGTGAAGTCTCTGTTGGGCCTTTCTGGCCACCTGGGTTGTATTAACTTTCCAGGTCAGATCTTCGCAGAGGTAGACTCCCAGAAATTTAAAGGAGGAAACTCTCTCCACACAGTCCTCCCCGATGTAAAGTGGGGCAGGTTCCTCCTTTTTTCCTCCGGAAGTCTAGCACCATCTCTTTTGTCTTGCTGATGTTCAGGTACAAGTTGTTGTTACAACACCATATGGATAGTTTTTGTACCTCCGCCCTGTATGCTGTCTCATCCCCACCTGTAATAAGACCCACCACGGTAGTATCATCTGCGAACTTAATTATCGCAGTAGATGGGTTGGATGATACAAAGTCATATGTGTACAAAGAGTACAGGTAGAGGCTAAGCACGCAGCCCTGTGGCGAGCCGGTGCAAAGCTTCAGGGGGGTGGACAAAGCGGACCCGACCAAGCCCCAAAGGAGCTTTCCCAAAAGGCAACTGAACTTTCTTCACCTGGGACCCAATTATCCTCTTTTTCAAATGAAATTTGTCTTGACTTTGAGGACAGTAAGCACACCTTTCTCCTGTCTTTAAGAAGCAAAGCTACATCACACCTAGCCTGAACCTCTCTAGACTAATCCCAATTTCTCCAGCCTCCAAGGATTCTGCTGCCCACTCCTGAGACTATTCTGATTTTTTATACCCTTCTTAAATAGCAACATCTACAGGCAGTCCTTGACTTGCAACCATTCATTCAGTCTTTTTTTTTAAAATTTTTTAAAAAAAATCCCATTTATATCCTGCCCTTCTCCAAAGACTCAGGGCGGCTTACAATCTAAGCACAAATCAATGTGCTTAGCAATAGCCTTCATTCTATGTATATGCCTGCTTAGTAGGGCTTTCACACACCCCCCCCCCCCAAGCGGCATTATTACAAAGTCAGCTTATTGCCCCCAACAATCTGGGTCCTCATTTTACCTACCTCGGAAGGATGGAAGGCTGAGTCAACCTTGAGCCTGGTGGGATGTGAACCTGCACTAATTGCAGGCAGCTGGTGTTACTTAAGGAGGCATTAGCCCACTGCTCCACCAAGGCTCTTTAAAGTCACCATTCAAAGTTGCAACCTCACTGAAAAAGTGACTGACAAGCATTTTCCACACTTATGACCGTTGCAGCATCCGCATGGTCACGTGATCAAAATTCAGATGCTTGGCAAATGACTCACATTTATGACAGTTTGCAGTGTCCTGGGGTCACGTGATCGCCATTGGTGACCTTCTAAGTCAGGCATGTCAAACTGCCGGCCCGTGGGCCAGATGCATTGTGCTGAAAACGTGCCCACCCCATTGCCGGCAATGGGGGGAAAGTCGCGATATGTCGCGTGACATCGCGAGTTTGACATGCCTGTTCTAAGTCAATGGGGAAGCCAGATTCGCTTAACAACCATGTTATTAACTTCACAAGTGCAGTGATTCACTTTACAAGCGTGGCAAAAAAGTAAAATGAGGCAAAACTCACCTAACCCATGTCACTTAGCAACAGTAATGTTGGGCTCAATTGTGGTTGTAAGTTGAGGATTACCTGTATTGGAAAGTTCCCACCCCTGTATAGTTTCAGCGGTTACACTGATGCAGTTACAACAACTCCTTATCCATTCCTGCTGTATCAGCAGTCAGCAGCACCTGACAGATTTTCGTCTGTGCTCGGAAACTACGCAGACTTGGATCTGGTCAGTAGCATTCTCAGGAGGTCATCAGAGAATTCCAGGGCTGGAAAGTCAACAGGAATGTTGAAAACCATCCCAGAAGGAAACAGTGACATTCAGCACTTGTTCCATTGCCAAGAAAATTCCATCACTGAGTTCATACAAGTCTCCAGGAGACCGGCTCAACTCAAGGGCCTCTTTGCCTTTAGTTCTTGCTAGCAGTGGAATCCTGGCACTGATCCAGTCTAGGTTCACAATCCTCCCACATTGTTGGAAGACAGGAAAAAGAAAACTGACTAAAGAGAGGTGGCCTTGCCTAAGGCTAAAAGGTAAAGGTAAAGGTTCCCCCGCACATGCGTGCTAGTCGTTTCCAACTCTAGGGGCCGGTCCTCATCTCCATTTCAAAGCCGAAGAGCCAGCGCTTGTCCGAGGACGTCTCCGTGGTCATGTGGCCGGCATGACTAGACTCCAAAGGCGCACGGAACGCTGTTACCTTCCCACCGGAGTGGTCCCTATTTTTCTACTTGCATTTTTACGTGCTTTCGAACTGCTAGGTTGGCAGAAGCTGGGACGAGTAACAGGCGCTCACTCTGCTACCCGGCACTCAGGATTCGACCAGCCAAACTGCCCATCTTCTGATCGACAAGCTCAGCGTCCTAACCCACTGAGCCACCGCGTCCCTCTTGTCTAAGGCTACTGAGAGGCAGAAGGAAAATCTGAACACAATCCTTTGTGATTCATAATTAACAAGAGAGGTCTAAACTTGCCTACTTAAAATAATGTTTCACCAATCTGTAGAAATATCTCAAGGGTTGCACTGCACAGCAAAGCAATGAGTTCATTTTTTTTTCAAAGTGACTACATGGAGAAGATCTCATTTGTGGCCTTGATGGTGGCAAAACAGTCTTGTCTGATTAAGGAAATGACGATAACTGCATGCATTAATGACTGAAAACCCTTGATGAACTTTTACTGAAAACAAGAAAACATGAACTTTGATCTATGCGTTTGATGATCAGAAAGGGTAGAATATGGGGAAAGCGAGAAAGCATGACATAACCTTAGAGAGTATAAAACATGAATATATTTATAATTGCTGTGAAGATGAGAAGAAGCAAAATAGTCGAAACTCTACTTGTTCTCAAAAGTCCAAATAAATATGCCCATTGGGTTAAAAAAATGAGGATTTCTGCTGTAAAATTGAAACAGAGGGGTAAAAAAATGAATGTTTTTAAAAGACAGATCAGGACTCAAACAACAGCTGGATCCGACATGTAGGTTCTATAATATTTCACACAGTAGCATAGAAAGCAGTTCTGTCCAAAGTACAAGGAATTCTGCATGAAAACCAAAATAAAAATTGTTCTTGCTTTGAACCCTAATTTTCAAAGACTGGATTTAAACACCCTTGCTTTAGCCATAGTTGGATTATTGAATAAATTAGCAACAGAAAAAATGTGAAACAGTGTCAAACTATATTAGGGGACCATAGTATAGTAAGTACACTAATAATAAAGGGCTAGTTTTATTTTTTACGGGACACGGTGGCTCAGTGGGTTAGGACGCTGAGCTTGTCGATCAGAAGGTCGGCAGTTTGGCCAGTCGAATCCCGAGTGCCGCGTAGCAGAGTGAGCGCCTGTTACTCGTCCCAGCTTCTGCCAACCTAGCAGTTCGAAAGCATGTGAAAATGCAAGTAGAAAAATAAGGGCCACTACGGTGGGAAGGTAACAGCGTTCCGTGCGCCTTTGGCGTCTAAGTCATGCCAGCCACATGACCACGGAGATGTCCTCGGACAAGCGCTGGCTCTTCGGCTTTGAAACAGAGATGAGCACCGGCCCCTAGAGTTGGAAACGACTAGCACGCATGTGCGGGGGAACATTTACCTTTACCTTTATTTTTTACAGTTGCAAATGCCTAAGATGTGGCCATTTGTAGAACGGCCTTAGCCCTAATAAGCTGAGAAATTCTTAGAGCCTTTTTAGTCCTGAATCTGTATCTTGGCCCAAAACTTCTAAATAAATCTTCTGTCTGACTCTCTCATTTTTTTAAAAAAAAGCTGACTTTTATTCTAGGGATGCAGTGAGTTAAATCTTCATCCTATTTCATTTGCTTTTGAGGTGCTTTCTTCTAGGTTGCCCCTAAAATGTTTCTGGTTATCTTAAAGGCCTGGAAGGATTTCATTGGTAGAATGACAGGTAAGTGCCACAAACTCAATCCAACTTAAAAATAAGCAGATTGATTAAAAAAAAATGATAATAAATGTGAGTAAGTTGTTGACTGATGCAAAGTGAACTATTAACGGGAAAGGCAGACAAATTTTGAGTGTTTGGCTGCAGCATGCAATGGTTTCTAAACATCCAAAGTGATGTGCATGGATGATGCTCTAAGTCACACACATGTAAATAGGCCAGAAAACCTGTGCATAACATGGATCTTTCCTATTAAACCATGGCTGTCCATCCTTTTTGGCTTGCCTAGGCTGCACCGAGTGAAGAGAAGCTGTTTTGGGCCACATGTAAAATATATAATTAACGTATATAAAATACATAATGTTAAAAGTTAATGATCTTGGGGGGGGGCACATCAATAGTTATCCATGGTTGCATGCAGCCTGTGGACACCGGGTTAGACACGCCTGTTTTAAACCGTTCGGAGCTACTTTTAAGGATTGCAGTTTCTGTTTCCCCACTTTAAAACAGAAACTTAAATTCAGTGCCATGCTGGGGAAACTCGAGATGAGAAACAGAAGTTACAAATCCATGTGTCCCCTTCGGTACTACAAGATGCCCCCCCCCCTGCAGTTAATAGGCAAAGGATGCTGGTTTCTCAAAAGAGAAGGAGAGAATATTTTGCTGGAACAAGTTAGCATCCGTATAGTTGTGCTGAAGGTCTGGCTCCCCAGGTGCAGAAGCTGACGCAGGGTGCCTGGCCTGCTAGCCACAGGAAAGGCAGCTGCTACAGCCTCAAAAGTGCACAGGCAACATGACAGATAAAGAGGGCTGTGGCTGTCACCTGCCTTCCTTCAAAAAAAAAGCAGTTACAGTTTTATAAGTCTATCCTCAACAGAGTTCATGGTGGGTTTTTTTTTTCTTCCATGTTTACAAAGGACACAGGTGCAAAAATCCAATGAAAGCTTGGTATACTAAGAATAACACTAAACAGTGTATCTCAGATTAGTGTACACAGTTTGACAAGAACATCCCCCAACCTATAGAACTGACTAGAACAGTAATGAATACAAAGGTGTTTTTTTTCTGCTTCAAACACTCCAGAAATGCAACATTTGAACCAAAATGTTGACCTGAAGACTTGGTTATTCCAACAAGCGGGTCTGGACTGACTATGTTTTTTAAAAAAATTTTGGCTTTTATTGAGTTAAATTGTCATGTATCTATTACATTTATTGTTTAATTTTTTTTTAAATTTTGTATTCCATGTTTCTTAAAAATTTTTGTTGTTGTGAGCCGCCCTGAGTCATTAGGGAGAAGGGCGGAATATAAATTCAATAAATCTAATCTAATCTAATCTAATTCATACAGGGTTCTCTTTTCACCTAATCAATCAGAGGAAATCACAAGAAAGCCAACAACCACCTGAATTAACCTAGATCACATCTCTGCCACTGTGTGGCCTCAGATAAGGCACTTTCTTTCTGTGTTGCATTTTAAATGCACACTCACACCCAGATACACACAGCTGCATAGAAAGAGAAAAAACAAGGAGCAGTAAAGTTCCAAGTAGAGAAGGAAAGCTATTTAGCTATTTCTTTTCCAGCTAGTCCTTCAGTAAATATTACCTGCAGGAAACGTCTCCTATGATAAAGAAAAGAGAAGATAAGATAAGATGGGGGTAAAAGAAGGTTTAAGTAGGTATTTCCCCCCCCCCCCGCAAAAAAAACCTGGTTTTTGTACCTAACTGAACACCCAGTTCCTATTTATTTGTTTGATTGATTGATTGAAATAACCTGGACTATTGAGCGGTGGCTCAGTGGGTTAGGACGCTGAGCTTGTCGATCAGAAGGTCTGCAGTTTGGCGGGTCGAATCCCGGGTGCCGCGTAACGGAGTGAGCGCCTGTTACTCGTCCCAGCTTCTGCCAACCTAGCGGTTCGAAAGCACGTAAAAATGCAAGTAGAAAAATAGGGACCACTATGGTGGGAAGGCAACAGCGCTCCGTGCGCCTTTGATGTCTAGTCATGCCGGCCACATGACCACGGAGACGTCCTCGGACAAGCACTGACTCTTTGGCTTTGAAACGGAGATGAGCACCAGCCCCTAGAGTCGGAAATGACTAGCACGCATGTGTGGGGGAACCTTTACCTTTTAGGTATCCCCCCCCAAAAAAAAAACCTGGTTTTTGTACCTAACTGAACACCCAGTTCCTATTTATTTATTTGATTATTTGTTTGTTTGATTGCTTGAAATAACCTGGACTATTGAGGGAGAAGTAGTTCAAACTGGGATAGCAAAAAATTCAGGAAAAGTCCGATAGCACCTAACACATTTTAGTACAAGGCTGAAGTTCATAAAAGCTTAGACCTTTTAATAAAACCTGTTCATCAGAAAATATGCTGGTAGACTCTTTTGGAAAATTATGTGAGATTTTCAAGAACTTGCTTCTCAATGGCAAAGTCTGGCTGGGGAATTCTGGGAGTTGAAGGCCACCCACACCTTTTCAAGTTGCCAAGTTAGGTAACTGCTGGGTAAAGGATTTGTAACCACCTCGTTAAAAGTGTTAACCCACAGTTTGTAAGCTATTCGTAAAGACAGAACATACAGAAATGCCACTACTCTCAGCCACAGTAACAGGCGACGATGAAGCCTTTTTTTTAGTTAGAAAGCGATGGAGAAAAGATCAGGCTGAAAATCAAAGTAGAAGGCCCACTGAAGATCAGATGTCAAGGTGCTCTTATGTCATGCTCTCCAGCAGATAATAAAAATGAAGGAACGCCCAACCTTGGATTCCAGCCCACGAGAGCGAAGAATGGAATCATGGGAATATTATACAGGATTCACTTCAAGCAGAAACAAGAATGCCAAGTTGCTTTATCCAGAATATATATATTTTTTAATGTACCACCCAAAACTGGGGAGTGTCAGTTCAAACCTCAAGAGTGGCTCACCAAGGCTGATGGCGGAAAGAAACCACATGTTACTGCCTTGGGCTGAATAAGCAGGGCTGCCTTTTACTATCAAACTGGGTTCCAGCAGGACACTTTCCTCATTGACTGAAATAATCCACTGAATCGTAAACTAACCAAACAGGCCGAGTTGGCACAGCTTGCTAAGCCACCAACCCCTGCCAGCCACAGAGAAATCAACCAAGCGTGGCAAGCTGTTAGGCTTTAACTGTCTTGGTTAGGCAGGGTGAGTGAGTGCAGAGTTTTCATACGGGTCACCAAGCACTCATCGAGGCTTAATGTTCCAGTAAAACCTCCCACTATCCCCAACACAGAGATCTAGCACCCTGCATTTATTCAAGCACATTACTGGGAAAGAGGCTGAGCGAATGGACAGGAGGCCACGAGCAAGACGGGAGTCTGGCCCAGGCCTCTTTCCTAGCTCAACCTAGAAGAGCCACACGGCCTGGACTTCACTCCACAAACATTGCCAAGTTCATCTTATCAGGCACAAACAGCTCAGTTTTTCATAGGAAAAGGTCGTTGTTTTTCACAGCAGGCCCTCAGAGCTATAAATGGATCCATCCAAATAAACAGAGGCCCCCCCCTTTTTTCCCCCTGAGTAGCCATTAACTCTGGAGCTATGGTTCAAACACATGGCCTCAGACATCATGAACCAAACTGAAAGAAAAGAAATTGAAAGCAGCTTCTTCTTCACTGCCGTTTCCCTTGATGGAGTAAAATGTTCAAAATGTGCAGTTCACCCAACCAGCCAAGTGAGTTTGGAAAATCCAGTCTAACACATCTGAAGGGCACCAGGCTGAGCAAGGAGGCTTCATCCTTGCCCGCCTAACCCTTCCCCATACCAGCTTTTAAAAGCCAGGTTCCTACAGTTGGCAAGCAGAACAGCAGCCCAGAAATGTTCTCCAGGGGAGGGGAGGGGAGGGAGGAAAGCTTCCCTGCCATTCAGAGTTTGGAGAGGAAAGCTGGAGTGTCTGAAGAGGCCACCTGTGGTCTGATACGATGCAGATCTGTCAGACGGCCATTGCAGCCAAAGGCTCGGAGACAGAAAGGGGTCTATTTTCCCACAAGGCAGGAAGATGAAACTTCAAGGAAGAATGGGGCGTGTGGGGGGGGGCAGGTGAAGTTTAAAAAAAAGGGAGAGGAGTGGTACCCGAAGGGAGGGATGCGGAGGAAATGTGAAATCAGCCCAAGAGGATGGAAAGGAGAAACAGATCTACTTTTTACCCTTTGCACAAATCTTAGGCGCTAGGCGCCCCCTCCCCCCCCCCCGCCCAGCGATAACAGTTCAGTTCTAAAATTAGGAATTTCAAACTCTCTGCTTTCTCGAAAGTTACAACTCTAAACTTTCCTTCCCGATCTCCCCCACCCCCCAACGTGTCTGAAATGCGAAGTTGCCCAGAACTGAGATGAACCGCTTCTTCGCACGTTCAAAAAGCACCGCCTCCAAAAGTTGTACCTCTCCGAGAGCGGGCACACACACACACACACACACACCCCTCTCTAGACATGCTCAGAGGCACAGCCGCCTCTCGCCTCCCAAGCGAGAACCGGAGCATTACGAAACCGCCGCCAGGGTTACGCCCTGACTCAACCCTGGCAAGCTCGTAGTTTCCTACGCAGGCGGGAAGCCAGGTCCCCGGTGGAGGCGCGCTCCGGCTTTTCCCCGACCTCCTCCGGGGTCCCTTCTTCGCCCTCAGGACCCCCAGCTTTCCTTCCACCACCACCACCCCCACCCCACCCCCCTCCGGCCGGCTCACCTGAAGTAGTAGACATCGCTCTTGCCAGCGCTCAGCCCCGATTTGCGGATGACCTCCTCCTTCTTCCAGCCGGGGGGCAACGCCGGACAGTCCACTCTCTTGCCCCGCTTCTCCATCCGGGGTTCTCGGCGGTGACCCTCGGCCGGAGCTGGGGAAAGTGGGGCGCTCCCGGGCCGAGGCCTGCTGGCCAGCTCACCGGCCCCTTCGGCAGGGGCGGAGGGGAGAGGTCGGCGGGGCGCCCTGCCGGGCAGGCGCCAAAAACGACGCTGGGACTCCCTGGCCCGGGCGCGTCGGAGCGGCTGTCCAGAGGCGGCGGCGGCGGTAGCAAGTACCCACCCCGGCCGCTTCCTTCTCCGCGTCCGCTGCTGCTGCTGCTGCTGCCGCCGTCGAGCCCTCTTGGCCAGTGCCGGGAAGGAGAGTCGGGGCTGCGCGCGCAGGGCTTCCCTTCGGCCAGGTGGCGGCGGCGGCGACAGCGGCTGCTGCTGCTGCTGCTGCTGCTGCTGCTTCCGTAACTGAGCCTCGGAATCCGTGTCATCGGCGCTCGGAACCTCGGGGTCATAGAGCCCGCGCGGCACAGTCAAGGGAGGGAGGAGAGTGGGAAGGATGACGGCGCGCCAGCCAGCCAGCCAGCGAGCGAGCCGCCGCGCCCACGCCCGCCCCAGCCGCGGTCCCGGCCCTGGCCCTGGCCCCGGCCAGCCAGCCAGGCAGGCAGGCAGGCAAGCAAGCAAGCAAGCATTCCCGGCTTCCTAAGACCGCCCCTTTCCTCGATCCCGCCCCGTTCCAGACTGGAGCGGCGCGGTGCAATCCTGCCCGGTTTGCTTTCGAAGTACCAACAGGCTGAAAAATAGCTTTTTATCCGTGGGCTGTTAGGCTTTGAAATGGGACATAATCTTACGCAGAATTGACTTGGGAGGCCGGTGTGTGGTGTAGTTGAGGACCCAGATTGTTGGGGGCAATTAAGCTGACTTTGTAATAATGCCGCTGTGGTGTGTGTGAAAGCCCTAATAAGCAGGCATATACATAGGATGAAGGCTACTGCTAAGCTTGTAAGCCGCCCTGAGTCTTCGGAGAAGGGCGGGATATAAATGGAATTTAAAAAAAAAGTTGGTTCACATAGTGTGGTGGGATGGAGGGTTTGTGGTCACTGTGTGTTGGGGGGAGAGAGCACAGGGGGAGGCTCAGCTAATCTCAATGTACACATGTTGTACTTTGACAATAAAGGTTTATTATTATTATTATTATTATTATTATTATTATTATTATTATTATTATTATTATTATTATTATTATTATTATTATTATTATTATTATTATTATTATTATTATTATTATTATTATTATTATTATTATTGTCAACGCTTTCCTGGCGCCTGCTCCAAAGGATGGCCCGAGCGCTCGGCTTTGCGCGCCTTAGGGGGGGGGGGGGTTAAGTCCGCGCCTTTACCCGCCCTCGAGTGGCGGCTGGTCGGAAAGCCTGGAATTGCTTTTGATAACCGGGATCGAGACTTAAGGTTTGCAATCGGAAAAGCAGGCGTTGTGCAGGGCCATGTGCAGAGAGTTCTTTTCGCCTTAGATCCCAGAACGCTTAAGAAGGGTCCCTTATCTTTGGAAATGGGCGGAGGATGACAACGATGGAGTTGTAACTTTTAGTCCGGACTTTTGAGCCGGTCCAAAGTAAGATCTTTTTTCCGTTACCACTAAGGCCAATAGATTTCACATATCTGAACTAAGATGAAACTTTCCAGCGGAGCGTATGAGTGTCATCGGAGTGGTTTTTCCCCCAGGGACACCTCTGAGGTTAAGAGTCGGAGAGAAAGAACAGAGTTGCGATTTTCAAGATGATCACTAACCACGTGCAGAGAGTACTCACCCCTGAGCACCCCCCACAACATGCCGAACTGGATCTATTAATTAATCAGTGGAACAACCTGCCTCCAGAAGTTGCGGATCTTCCAACACTGGGAGTTTTTTTTTTTAAAAAAGAAACTGGGCAGCCATTTGTCTGAAATGGTATAGGGTTTCCTGCCTGATGAGGGGGTTAGACTAGAAGACCTCCAAGGTCCCTTCTGACTCTGTTATTTATTCTATTCTAGTGGATGCAATGGTACGTCCTCAAGAGCAGTAATTTTCAGGAGCCCAGATTTATAAAGTAGAGGCGAAACACCGAGTGGGTGGACTGAACTTGCCGAATTTTAGCCGGGAGCTGCTACTCAGGATTTCAAAAGGGGCGGGGAGCCTGCGAGAACTTTGAAGCGTTACGAGCTTGCTATTCGTGAAGTCTCTGGGCGTGAAAATTGCTCTCCGATCCTTCAGCAGCGAGAGATGCGGAGGTCATTCGGGGGCGTAGTGAGCTCTTTTGCTGGTCGCGGAGGCGCGGGAAGAGAGAACTAAAGGGAGCTGAGCGTTTAGGTTTGTGGAAAGGATGACGGAACCCCTTCTCCCCACATCCACTCTCCTCCCGGATTTTCAAGAACTAAATAAAGGCCTGTAGAAATTCCAGAAGTTCGTCTCCTTGCAACTGAATGTCATTTAATGCTTCTGAGAGGTTCCAAACGAGCTTTAAAGAAGGTTAGGAGGACGAAAGCCACTTAAAGAGAAGAGAAGCGATCGGAGAAGTTGCGTGGGATTTTCAAAAAGGCGCTGGCTCGGCCAACTTTCCCCTAACTTGGCGCCCTCTGATGTGTATTGACTCCAGTGAAAATCAAACATCGCCCTGGAGAAGTTAGCTTCCCAGGCTGCTATTATTATACAGTAGCTTAATCCCGGGGGTAAAGACCTACCTGTTGCATTTCACCTGTTAAGTCAGGGAAGAGCTTTATGAAGTAGTCGTATGAATCCAGTTCCTTGGTAATTTCGTGTTCCGGAGTATTGTACAACCCAGAAAGTTTTTATTAACGTACTTTTTCCAAAAGGCAACTGGGGTTTCTTGTTTTTTTTTCCCTTTGAAAACCTTTCGCTTCTCATCCAAGAACCTTTGATACATTTTCAAGAAAAAAATCAAGAAAGACCAGTTCTGTTTTGGAAAACGCACCTTTGGGACAGCCATGACCTGGATGATTGAGAATTTCCACAGACAACTCAGAAAATGGATTAGTTAATTCAATAACCAGATTAAACTGGTTGTATGAACACCGTCATATATATTAGTTAGCGATAGACATATATATTAGCCCTGTAAACCGCCCTGAGTCCTTCGGGAATAGGGCGGTATATAAATTCAACTAATAAATAAATAAATAATAAATATATTAGCCCTAGTGTATTGTTCAGACCCAAAGCATAAAATTAACTTCTGGTTCATCATATTCTCCAAACTCAAAACATCCTTCAGTGAAATTGGCGAGGTCCCTATAACAGACTAACCCAGGATTTAACATGAATAAACCACATTGGTTGGATACCCACCACACACTACGTTTTGGATTGGCGTGCAGTGTGAACCGAAATCCTGCAATCCTGACTCAGATTTGTTTGTAAAAAAAAAATCTATATTCTTTTCTAATCAAAAGGGTACAATTTTGTTCTTCTTGTTTCTATTCCCGAGAAGAAAGTTTGTTACTAAGTTCTCCAACTACAGTTCAACTTTCTCTTTCGTTCTGAAACGGATATTTCCTAATATCACAAAGGAAGTGGGATTCTCCCTCTTTCGGGGAAATTGATAAGCTTTATTCACCACACTATGTTCTAATACTGTAGCACATATAACGAGCCACTAGGGACCCCGCCCCTCTCGGATGCCCCTTTTCAGACATGGTTCTCTCTCGTTAAGAGATGGCTTAATCCCTTTCACTTTCTTCTTGTTGTTAGCTGCGAAGTCGTGTCTGACCCATCACGACCCCATGGACAACGTTCCTCCAGGCCTTCCTGTCCTCTACCATCTTCTGGAGTCCATTTAAGCTCACGCCTGCTGCTTCAGTGGCTCCAGCCACCTCCTTCTCTGTCGTCCCCTTCTTCTCTTGCCCTCAATCTTTCCCAGTATGAGGCTCTTCTCCAGTGAGTCCTTCCTTCTCATTAGGTGGCCAAAGTATTTGAGTTTTAGCTTCAGGATCTGGCCTTCTAAAGAGCAGTCAGGGTTGATCTCCTCCAGGACTGACCGGTTTTATCGCCTTGCAGTCCAAGGGACTCGCAGGAGTCTTCTGCAGCAACACAGTTCAAAGTCCTCAATTCTTTGGCGCTCGGCCTTTCTTATGGTCCAACTTTCACTTTCTTAGAAAAGCGAACTTAACAAGCGGGGCAACGGAAGTGTCTAAAGCAGGGGTCTTCCAACTTGGCCCTTTTATGACTTGTGGACTTCAACTCCCAGAATTCCTCAGCCAGGCACGCTGGTTGAGGAATTCTGGGAGTTGAAATCCACAAGTCATAAAAGGGCCAAGTTTGAAGACCTCTGGTCTAAAGACTTTCATTTGGCGCTCAAGCCTTGCAAGGAAGCACCTGTCTTGTTTCTGGGACACTCTGAACCCGCAGCTAATCCTTAGGGATGTGTTCCCACAACCACTGAGCTAAACCGATCCTGGCTAATTGCTGGTTGAAGGTAAAAACGAACGCCCAGAGCGAAACTCGCAAGTTGCCGGCTGAAGAAAGAAAGTTCAAGGGGTCTAAGAAGTCAAGAGCAAAGCCGGCCGATCGACTCATGACCAACCCCCGCATTCTCATTGGTGAGCGCGAAGAGAAACCGAAAGATGATTGGACGGCTTGCTTCTAAGCTCCACCTCCTTCCAGGCAGGGCATCTGAGTTCGGTCTTCGGCCTCTTGCTCCGGACGGAGGTGGAGCGTGTTGGCTGGTCTGCTTGCGCCGCCGCCGCTGCGCAAACGCCGCTCGAAAATGGAGGACTGGGAAGGCGAAGAGGAGGAGACTGAGGCCGAGTGGCTCTTGCCGGGACCCAGCAAGGGATTCCTCTCGAGGGATTCCCCTTCTGCCGTAGAAGGAATCTCGTGTAAAGTCCTAGGAAATCTTTCCCCGCCCGCCGCGGAATCTGGGCAGCCTGGGTCTTGTGGACTGGGAAGTAGGGCAGTGCGTACTCCAGGAGAAAGCACGGGAGCTAAGACGGGGCTGGGGTGGGGGTACGATCCGAATAAGTGCTTTTTTAAAAAAAAAGAATTATTTCGAAACTCTGTCCCGTGCTCATTCTTAAAGGCCGCGTTCACACGACGTCCTGGACCCTAATCTAGTTTTGACTTTCACCCTAGTATGTGAGTCTCTAGCCCAGGGGTAGGCAACCTCGGCTCTTTTATGACTCCTGGACTTCAACTCCCAGAATTCCTGAGTCAGCTATGCTGACTCAGGAATTCTGGGAGTTGAAGTCCAGGAGTCATAAAAGAGCCGAGGTTGCCTACTACCCCTGCTCTAGCCCAAGTAGTTTATGGTTCAGTGTGGGTGGAAATTCAGAATAAAGATATGAAGATTATCTTGTCTCTGAGCCTCCCACTTTTGTAGTTGATATCAGTGGTTCATTGGAGCTGATGGAATACTTTTCTTTCCCAAATGGGAAAGAAACCGGGATGCTTTGCAAAAAGGGATTAATCTTGGCTTGGATTGGGAGACTTATCTTTACTTCCTGGAATTTTGCCCTCTCCTTCTGGGAAAGAGCAGGATGCTAAGTGTTGTTTTTATTAATGTGTGATTGACATTTAATTTTCTGCTTCCAGTCAAGCAGACACTACTAGTAGTGGCTAGATTTGCACAGTACTCTTGGCCAAAATGTGGTTGGCTTCATTGTAATTCCTTCTGCTGTGGAAATGCAGAGATTAAAATTACTCTACAGGTTGCAGCCTGCACCTCCGTGGAAAGGAGTAATACTTCTTTCCAGATGCAAAAGTGATCATCTGTTTGTCTTTACAGAGTTTGTTGACCAGAATGGTTTGCTTAAGTAACTCTGTTGCTGAGATCAATTCATACTGAACAATATCCTACAACTGGGCCACAAACCAGCCATCTCTGTTTGCAAACTTGCATATGAGATAGGAAGATCCTTACGATGATTGATGCTGATAAAAAGAAAATGACATGTAAACTATGGAGGGATGTTTTAAACTGAAAACTCTTATCAATAAGCTGTTAAAGCAAGGGAGGTGGGTTATTTACCCAATAATGTATTACTGTTAGAAAATCACAGGTGATAAAAAGCAGTCTAAAATTCAGCATCCTGGTTTGAAAGGCCCAAAACAGAAGTGATTGTGGTCATGCTGAGTGAGGTGTTAAGGAGGCTGGACGACCACAGAGGCAATACGAAACAAATTGTTCTGAATGTCAAATTGGTTTGCAGGTTATCATGGCCAAGCTGTGCCAAAAGAAAATGTTTGGAACCGAATCATTTTGCATCTGGACTTGGACTGTTTTTATGCCCAGGTAGAAATGATCTGCAATCCTGAATTAAGAAGCAAACCTTTAGGTAATTTTTTTAGAATTTTGGTGGTGCATGCTATCCCATAGGATATGGTAAAAGGTCTCTGTGCTACTTCTTCTAAGGAAACAAGCAATATATATTTTGTTTTTTGTCATAATCAAGATAGCAGCTTGTGGTCATTCAGCAGTTCTCATTGGCTGAGTTAACCATTGGGACAGAGTTCACACAGGATGCTAATCCATAATGTGGTTAATTTGGTTCTGGTTTCATATATTATACGACCCAGTCAACAGCCTAGGATTTAGTGTGAATGTAGTCCATTGTTGTTTATTTAGTAAAAATCTGGCTAGCAGATATTAATAGAGTATGTTGTGTGAATTAAGTGTTGGCTATAATGCAACTCACTTGATTCAGAATGTCAGCTAGATTCAGAAAACCCAAGTCAACCCAACCAGATGTTTCAAAGCAATTTGAGGTGGGGGGGAGGGTAAGGCCAAGTTTTCAGTCTGATTCAGAAAAGGGATTCAGTTCTGAAATTCAGTCAAAATGAAACTGTGTTTTCAATTTCAGTCATATTATGGATAGCTATCAGAGCAGGATTGTCCATTTCAGTGTGGGATGGCTTCTGAACACGTGAGAATAGTCTGTTTGGGGCATGAAATGATACAAATGTTTTCTATCCCCCACTATTTGAGAGCCGGGGTGGTGGGCTAGTGGTGAAGATGCTCGCCTGTCACTCAGAAGGTTGAGAGTTCAATCCTAGGTAGTGGCAGATGTTTCTCTCTCAGGGCGCAAATAAAAAAAAATACCTGCTGCAAACTTTGGATGGCATGAGGAAGGGCATCCGCCCAGTTAAACGCTCAGCTCCATCCAGTTCCCTGGACTCTACCTCAAATTGATTTCAGGGTCATAAAAAGGGAGTTTTAGAAAGGTTGGTATAATGGTTAAGGCATTGCAGTAGGAGGGCAAGTCAGCTTTAGGTCTGGAAATCCCTCCTTCTCAGCCCTAGTAATAAGATTATGACAAAGCACTTGTGAAAATGTTGAAAATTTAATGAGCTTGTTGGGAGTGAAGACTAACTGAAAGGCACATAGATACACTCCAATAGATCTATTGGCAGCAGCCCATGTACCTGTACACTAGCTAAGTAGTATAACATTATGAGGTTTCTTTGATTTAGAAGTGCTTAGTTAGAAGACTAAATGTATATGCTGCCTGCAAGATACAACATTTGCTTAGAAATTTTTTATACTTGAAATATCTGCAGTTATTCTTGCTGCATAAGCAGTCAGTGATCTCCTAAAACAGGGGTTTTCAAACTTGGCCCTTTTATGATTTGTGGACTTCAGCTCCCAGAATTCCTCAGCCAGGCACACTGGCTGAGGAATTCTGGGAGTTGAAGTCCACAAGTCATAAAAGGGCCAAGTTTGAAGACCCCTGTCCTAAAACTTCTTAACTGTACTAATCAGCATTTGGCCAGGGCTAAGTCTTTGATTATGTATTAGTTCAATCCTTTGACACAGAAATGGGCAAATTGGACCCTCAATGACATATATGACAGTATCTAATGTGAGACCCATGAAGTCAGCTAGTTTGAAGGTGCTAATCCTGCAGTCCTGAATGCATCACAAAATCATCTTTTTTGAAAAGATGGAATTGTAGCTGAGAGTAAATTTACACAAAGTTGCATTGCAAGCTTTGGAAATAAAAGCTCCATTGCACATATTATTGAAAGGTATTTGCCACGAAGCCTCTGTGATTCTTAACTGCTACGTTTGTACCTACTTTCAGGTGTGCAGCAGAAATACCTGGTAGTCACCTGCAATTATGAAGCCAGGAATCTTGGTGTAAAAAAACTCATGGGTGTGAAAGAAGCAAAAGAAAAGTGTCCGGATCTGGTGCTGGTTAATGGAGAGGATCTGACAAAATACAGGGAATTCTCTTACAGGGTTACAGGTACTGCTTTGATTTTATCCTCATAACGCTGGAAAATGTTTCTTCATTGGATTTGGTTGCAATATGCTCCCCGCCTAGAGACTGTAAGTAGTCTCTAGTAGTAACTTGTAGTAACTTACAACCACAATCGTGTCTAGAAACTCGGTCGCTAAGCGATGTGGTTCTTAAGTAAGTCATTACCCAACCATGCTTGATTTTATAAACTTTTGTGCCATGGTCATTAAGCAAATCTGCCTTTGCCCACTAACTTTGCTTGTCAGAAGTCAGCTGGGAAGATCACATATGACAATCACTTGACTCCAGGGACTCTTGTCTCCAATACTGCAACTGTTGTGACTCCAGTGACTCTTGACTCCAATACTGCAACTATTGTAAATACATGCCAGTTGCCAAGCACCCAACTTGTGATCACATGACCTTGGGGAATGCTGTGATGGTCATAAGTGTGAGGATTGATCATAAGCCACTTTTTTTTTGTGCCGTTGTAACTTCAAACAGTCACTAAACTAATGGTTGTAAGCCAACCTGTATTACTACCTCCTTCCTTATTTTGATCATACCTAGTGCTAACTGATAAAGCATGATTTATAAGCCACAATGGCTGGATAGACATCCCATATTAAATCCAAACCAAAAAACAACAACCTTGTGCTATGGTTTAACATGATATTTAAACCTAGCCATTAGGGATGTAAACCGTGAATTATAGTTTAACAAATCATGTGAATCCAGCCAAGTAAAGCTTATTTATATCATGGTTTGGCAAACTCTGAATCAGCACACGTGAATCCAGTCTTATGAATCTTGCGATCTTGTCCCTTCAAACATTTTTGTCAAATTTCTAGCAAGCTTGATGTTGCCATTCATGAGAGGTTTATCAACAAACAAGCAGATTTGGAAAGACTCCACAGGCTGCTCTTCGGTTACGCTTTGTGTAATCAAGCCAGGAGATAGTAGTTGAGGATCTTCCTTAAGGAATTTACTCTGTAGGAATGATGTCATAGAACTGTGTTCTGAAGCACTGTCTCCTAGGTTCAACTGGATTTCTTAGCAAGGAGCTATTCTGTCCAGAGCAAGTTCTGCAGGTGGCCAACTTCGCAGGCATATTGCTCCTTTTAAACCCAGGAGTTGAAGCCCGGTATCAGATTTGCTTAAACCAGAAATCAATTCCTTTTTTGGATCCTGTCTAAAACGATTCACTCAAGGTGGATGCCCATGAGATGTAAACTGAGGAAAGAGGCACAGGGTCATTTCACAGTAGCATTTGTGTGAGGTCAAAAGAATCTTCTCATTCTCAAGCATCTCAACAATTTTGAGTGTTACTTCATTGTGTTAGCTATAGAGCGAGAGGGAGAGCATAAGAGAGAGATGAACATTGTTTCTCCAGCTTCCCAAAGTAAAAGTGAAATTGAGGATGACTCAACAAGAGGTTAAACATTAAAAGGTTCCCCCGCACCTGCGTGCTAGTCGTTTCCGACTCTAGGGGCCGGTGCTCATCTCCATTTCAAAGCCAAAGAGCCAGCGCTTGTCCAAGGACGTCTCCGTGGTCATGTGGCCGGCATGACTAGACGCCAAAGACGCACAGAACGCTGTTACCTTCCCACCGTAGTGGTCCCTATTTTTCTACTTGCATTTTTACATGCTTTCGAACTGCTAGGTTGGCAGAAGCTGGGATGAGTAACAGGCGCTCACTCTGTTATGCGGCACTCGGGATTCGACCCGCCAAACTGCTGACCTTCTGATCGACAAGCTCAGCGTCCTAATCCACTGAGCCGCCGCGTCCCTTAAGGTTAAACATTACAAAAGCGTAAAACATAGTAAACCTGTATAGTGAGAGAGAACATTGGGCTTATCAAATGTTTGCTAGAACACATTGTTAAAGTAAAACAGAACTGAAGAAAAGTTTGTAAAACAGATCTGTAAAGGTGAAGAAGTTCTGTAATCACCATTAGATGGGGAATTGGATAAAATTGAAAAGGCTAGTACGTACTCTCGACTACATTTGCACATCGGGCTGACCCATGGTTAACTTATCCACAATTAGTTCAACTCAGTTTTCTGGATTTGCACAATACTGATAGTCCTCAACTTACGAACTCAATTGAGCCCAACATTTCTGTTGCTAAGAGAGACATTTTTAAGTGACTTTTGCCCCATTGTGTGGCCTCTTTTGCCACAGTCATTAAGTGAATCACTGCAGTTGTTAAGTTAGTAACAAGGGTGTTAAGTGTATCTGCTTCCCCATTGACTTTGTTTGTGAGAAAGTCGCAAAAAGGTGATCACATGATCCCAGGACACTGCAACCATCATCAAAATGAGTTAGTTGTCAAGCGTCTGAATGTAAATCACATGAGCATATGGATGCTGCAGTGGTCATAAGTGTGAAAAACGGTCAGGGATGCTGCAATGGTCATAAGTGTGAAAAATGGTCAAAAATGATTGTATCTTTATGTGTGAACCATGCTAATGCTCATTAACCACTGTTGAGCCTAATATAATCACATTTCCAGTTTAAAATTTTTGAAATCAGATCTGAGCAATAATAATCTTTTCTGTAGACCTGGGCAAAGAAGGCATTGTCGATTGATTTGACTCAGTGGGATGCTAGAAGGTCCCAGTTCTTACAGAGCCAACATCTAATCCAGTCTTTCCAATAGATGCCTCTAGCAAGCATCTACGCATCTTTTGGCTCCCGAATATGGGACAAGCCCTGAATCAAAGCAAACCAATGTAACAGATTTGCATTAATAAAAGAAAAAGCAGATGAGAAGTGTTAGTTTGCAAAATTCCATTCAAGGCTGGCTTCACACAAGCCATTATTGAGACAATAATACTAAAATCCCTTCAAAGTTTTGCACAGTCCTCCTTTTAAAGTCTAGAGCACAGGTCTGCAACCCGCGTCTCCGGAGCCGCATGCGGCTCTTTCAGCCGTCTCCTGCGGCTCCCAGTCCTCTGCCATGTGCAGTCCAAAAAAAAAAGTGGGACTAAAAAAGTTCAACCAATCAATTCAAATATGCAGGGTAGGTGCATATCTTACCTTGGCTCCACTCTTCAGTCAAACCCTGTTCTGCGCATGCGCGCATGTGCACACAATTTTTTGCGGCTCCCAGTTTTTCCTTTTGTGAGGGAACCGGTTCCAAGTGGCTCTTTCACTGTTTCAGGTTGCTGACCCCTGGTCTAGAGTTTGGTATTAAAGCATACGAAGATGATCCTGTAGTCTGTATGTAATACAGGTAGTCCTCGACCTACAGCCACAATTGAGCCCAACTTTTCTGTTGTTATCTGAGACATTTGTGAGCTTTGCCCCATTTTATGACCTTCCTTGCCTCAGTTGTTAACTGAGCCTGGCTTCCTCGTTGACTTTGCTTGTCAGAAGGTCGCAAAAGGGGATTACGTGATCTTGGGACACTGCAGCAATCATAAATAGAAACCCTTTGCCAAGCATCTGAATTTTTTTTTTTATTGAAGAGTTTTAAAATACAGTTTTCCTTTAAGAATCCCCCCTTCCCCCTCCCTCCTCCCCCCTCCCTACCTCCCCCCCTCCCCCCCCCCGACTTCCCAGAGCTAAATACAAGGTATATATATATAAAGCAATCATAAACAATCATATACTAACAATTATAAACTCTAAAATCCATCACTCTCTAGCTTATATAAGATGAAACAAATAATAATAATATTGAATATGTATAAAAAGAAACTAAGATAATAAAAGAAAAAAAAAACGAAAGAAGACTTATTCAAATGCTACATAAAACTTCTTAACCCTATACTTGTTCTGGATAAAATCAATCCATTTTCTCCATTCCATAATATAGCGTTCTTGCGAATGATCTTTCAAATAGGCCGAAATCTTCGCCATCTCTGCCAGGTCGGAAACCTTTAAAGTCCATTCCTCTATGGTCGGCAATTCCTCTTTCTTCCAGTATTGGCCTATCAAAAGTCTTGCCGCCATAATTAAATTCAACATCAACTTGGTGTCCACAACTGTAGCATCTGTAATTATTCCCAGCAAAAAAAATTGCGGACAAAACTTTAACCTCTGTTTAAAGATCTTCTGCATGTTCCACCAGACTTTTATCCAAAAAGCCTTAACCTTTTTACAAGTCCACCATATGTGAAAATATGTTGCATCTTCATCACCGCACCTCCAACATTTAGGCTGATAATTCGGATACATACTTGCAAGCTTTTTAGGATCTAAATGCCATCTATAAAACATTTTATAAAAATTCTCTCTTAAATTTTGAGCTTGTGTAAATTTTACGTTCCTCACCCAAATCTTTTCCCACGTGTCCATTGTGATGACTTCCTGGATATTTTGGGCCCATTTTATCATACAATCCTTAACAAGCTCTGTTTCTGAGTCAATCTCTATCAATGCAAGATATATCCGTTTGATATGTGCTGGTCCCTGATTCCTAATTTGCTTTATCAAATTTTCATCAGTCATTGTAAATCCATTTTTCTGGTCTTCTTTCCACCTGGCCCGTAACTGAGTATATTGAAACCAATTTTGAACAACCTTCTCTTCTCGCAAGAGGCTATATGATTTCAAACACCAAATATTTCTTTCCAAACTGAGAATCTCCTTGTACGTAGTCAAATCATGTTTGAAGCCAGCATGTATATTTTCTATTGCGTGTTTTGGAATTGCCCACAATGGTATCTTGCAACTTATCTTATGTCTGTACTTCTTCCAAACTCTCAGCAATGCCTGTCTTAAAATATGCACCCTAAACACGTTGTCTACCTTCTTATCATACAACAAATATGCATGCCAGCCAAACAACAAATCGTGGCCCTCAAGATTTAATAACCTCCCTTGCGTCAAATTAATCCAGTCACTTATTCCTACTAATGCAGCAGCTTCATAATATAATTTAAAATTAGGCAATTTAAGGCCACCTCTCTCACGAGTATCCTGCATAATCTTAAGTTTAACTCGTGGTTTTTTCCCTGCCCACACAAATTTATTGATACCTCGCTGCCATTCCTCCAGATTAGAATCTTTCTTAAGAATCGGTATCATTTGAAATAAAAATAAAAATTTAGGCAGGACATTCATTTTTACTGCTGCAATCCGTCCCAACAAAGACAATTGCAATTTTTTCCAACTCTCCAATTCTTTTTGAATTTTCCCCCATAATTTTTCATAATTATTTTTATATAGCTTTGTATTAGAGGGCGACAAAATCACCCCCAAATATTTAACCCTTTTAACAATCTCAAATCCAGTTAATCCTTCTAAAAGGGCCTTTTGCGATGTTGTCATATTTTTGGCCAAAATTTTTGTTTTTTGTACATTAACCTTAAATCCAGAAACCTTCCCATATTGTGTTATTATCTCCATCAGGTCCACAACAGAGTTCTCTGGCTGGGTCACTGTAACAACCAGATCGTCTGCGAATGCTCTCAATCTGTAGTCCTGATCTCCAATTTGAATCCCCTTAATTTTTTCCGAATTCCGAATTTTAACCAATAATATCTCTAATGTTAACACAAATAACAAGGGCGATAACGGACACCCTTGCCTTGTGCCCTTCTCAATATTACATGCTTCTGTCAAGCTATTATTAACTATAATTCGGGCAGTTTGTTTTTGATATAATGCCCTAATCGGTTGTAAAAATTTTTCCCCAAAATCCATTTTATCTAAAACTTTCAACAAAAATTTCCAATTCAATTGGTCAAAAGCTTTTTCAGCATCTAAAAAAATTAGCACCGCAGCAATCTGGTTGTTCCTTTCCAAAAACTCTAACACATCAACTATATGCCTCACATTATTTTTCATTTGCCTACCACTAATAAACCCTGTTTGATCCCCATGAATCACCTGTTGCAGAACCCTCATCAGTCTATTAGCCAAAACCTTAGCAAATATCTTGTAATCTGTGTTTAAAAGCGATATCGGTCTATAATTTTTAACTTGAGTAGCATCTTGGTCTTCCTTCGGAATCAAAGAGATAAAAGCTGTTCTCCAAGACGGTGGCACCTTTCCCCCCCTCTGGATTGTCTGGAACAGTTCCTTTAACGGTTTTATCATTTCTAATTGTAAATTTTTATAATAGGCCGCAGTCAAGCCATCCGTACCTGGTGCTTTATCCACCTTCAATTCCTTAATTGCTATAAAAATTTCTTCTTCTGTGATCAGTTGATTAATCCCTTCTTTTTGTACTTGCGTAAGAACCGGGATGCTAGCATTTTCCAAATATATATCAATATCCTTTTCATTAATTTTCTCCTTAGCATATAATTTAGAATAAAAATCCACAAAAGCGTCCTTGATAAGGTCCTGTTGAAACACAACCCTTCCTTTATGCTCAATCTTGTCTATATTAGAAGCCCTTTGTTTTTTCCTCAATCTATAAGCTAACCATCTGCCTGGTTTGTTAGCGTTACAAAAAGTGTTATGCCTGGCAAACCGCAGATTGGTTGCCACTTGGTCAGCCATTAATTTATCAAATTGTCCTCTTAACAATTTAATAGCCTCCTTAGTCTTCACATCCTCTGAATTCAAAGTCAAAGCCTTTTCTTTTTCCTTTATTTCATTCTCCAGTTCTTTCCTCCTAGCTTCCACAGTACGTCTATGTTTGTTGTTCATATATATCAACACCCCTCTCATGTATGCCTTGCTAGCATCCCACACCATGTCCATAGAAGTACCTTTGTTCATATTAGTTTCAAAAAAATCCTTCATCCGCTGTTTGCATTCTTCCACATTTCTCTGATTTCTAAACAAATTCTCATTTACGCGCCACGAGCGCCTGTCTCTTTTCTCCTTATCAATCTCTAACCACACTGGACTATGATCAGAAATAGTTCTTGCACAAATCTTCACCTTTTTAGTCCTCAAAAAAAAGTCATTAGTCACCAAAATAAAATCAATCCTCGAAAAAGATTTATGTCTATCAGAATAAAAAGTATAATCCTTTTCCTGCAGGTGTCTCTCGCGCCAGATATCTTGCAATTCCAAGTCATCCTTCATTTCAAAAAAAGATTTAGGCAGTCTAGCATGACTTGGAATGCGCTTAAAAGCTCCAGCCTTATCCATCTGTACATCCATAACACCATTCCAGTCCCCCATAAAAATAAAAGATTTATAATCCAACTGGGTAAGCTTTGTATAAAGTAAACTAAAAAAGTCAGCCTGTTGTTGTTGTTGATTAGGGGCATACAGTCCAACTAGAAGCGTCTTTTTGCCTTCTAGCAACAAGTCTATCAGTACGTATCTTCCATGCTTATCTGCTTCAATTAAATCCGCTGTTATGGCACTTTTAATATAAACAACCACTCCATTTTTCTTATTCATTGCAGAGGCAACAAAATGCGTACCCAGTCTTGAGTTCAATAAAAACTTTTGGTCCATAGCCCTAATATGCGTTTCTTGCAAACATATAACATCTATCTTAAATTGTTTTAAATATTGAAAAACCTTCTTTCTCTTCTGTGGTGAATTTAGTCCATTAACGTTCCAAGTCAAAAATTTAGTTGCCATGCATATCCTCCCAAAGCTCTTGAAGCACTGCTTTGATAGGACTATCTTCTTTAGGCCGTGCTCCTCCCACTGCTTGGCTATGAGTACGTTGTGAAGATTCTGAAGACTTTTGCTGATCTTGTTCTTTTATTTTCTTTGCTCTTTTTAAAGCAGCACGCGTTACCCTTTGCTCTCTAGGATCATCCAAAGAGGTTGTAACTTGATCTCCTCCAGCACCATTTTCCTCAGTTTCATCCTCTTGATGTTCTCCTCCTCCTTCTCCAGATCCCTTTGCAGCTTCCAGAAGTGTTAATGGGGTTGCTTTTAAAACAGTATTGTAGAAATCACGCGCTTGCTTCACAGTAATCAACCGGTACCTTTTGCCTTCATACATCACCATCAGCCCGTCTGGAATCTCCCATCTGAACCTTATATCTCGTTGCTTGAGCTCTTGCACAAGAAATGTAAAATCCTTCCTTCTCCTCAAAATCTTTGGAGGGATCTCTTTTAAAACCAAGACTTCTTGATCAGCAATCACAACTTTAGCATCATAGGCAGCTTGTATAACTTCATCTCTGATTTCTCTTTTTGTGAAGTAAACCACCACATCTCTAGGCAACTTTCTCTGTCTGGCAATCCATGAGTTTACACGGAACACTTTATCCATAGCTGCTCTTATTTCAGATGCTGGCTGATTCAATACCACTTCAAAAGCCTCAGAAACCAGCTGCTTTAAATCTTCCTTAATGTTCTCTTTTAAACCTCTGATTCTAACAGCAAACTGCATCTGGTAATATTGGGCAAGGCTTAACTCCCTTTCCATTTTGTCTCTTAAATTTTCATTCTCCCGTACTTTAACTTCTAATATTTCATTCTTTTGAGTCAAATCATCCAATTTTTCATCTAAATCTTCCACACATTCCGCCACTTTATGCACTGAAGACAAAATGTCTACCTTCATCACGCTGAGCTTCTGTTCCATCCTCTCTTCCATTCTCTCCTCCAGTTTCTCCAATTTCTCCTCCATCTGTGCAAATTTATCAGCCATTGATTGATTAATTGACTCCAAAAGTACCTGGGCATGTTTATCCAAAGCATCTCGTAAGTCCTTCGATGTCAGTACATCAGGAGGGTGCAACGCCTGTAATGATGATTGTTGCACCGGAGAAGATCCACCACTCCGAAGAGTTTTAGGGGGAGGTTTAGCCGCCATCTTTTACTTTTCAATTGTGACGCACTTTCACTAAAAGTTTAAAAAGTCCATCAAGCTCGAGAGTATAATAAAGTAATCCTCTTCACCTTTCCCTCTTGTACCGCTCTGCCTGCTCCTTTAATCCATAGTCCTTTCTTCAGGCAGGGGTGGTCGCAGACGCCTGGCTCTGCTCCAAGAAGTCCGGAGCAGAGACGCCAGCCAGCTGGGAGCAACCCAGGCTTCGGGGGAGTTCAATCCTTCAGCCGCCCAAGCTCCAAGCTCAGGCGGCCCCGGAGAACTCTACCCCTACCTGGGGCCTCACCCCCTCCTCTTCTCCCGAGGAGGGGGCTTCAAATTCGCCCGAACAGCTGATCGGCGCTGTTTCGGGCGAAAAAACAACAGCTGAGCCGCGGGCAGCCCGGGAAGGCTGTCTCCGTCGCCACGGAGCCACCAGAAGTCCCAAGCATCTGAATTTTGATCACATGATCATGGGAATGCTGCAAAGGTCGGAACTGAAAAACGGTCATAAATCACTTTTAAAAATTGCCATTGTAACTCTGAATGGTCACTAAACAAACTGTTGTAAGTCAAGGACTACCTGTACATTTAGTTAATTAGGCCTCCTATATGTGCGTATGGATCAGTGCATTAAAGATTTGCATGGAACAGAAGGAGTTTTTCCCCGTATGCTATCATTCTGCTAAACAAGAAATTCGTACAACACTGTCAAACTACTTAGTAAGGCTGCCTATTATTCTCCTCATCTTTCCTATCTCCTTATTTTCTTATGACTATAACTTTGTTGCTTGTATCTTGCAATTTATATTGTCTTTTTAGTATCCTAGTTGTGAATTATGTTGTTTGCTTATTTAGCATCCTATGACTATCACTAAGTGTTGTATCTTACGATTTATGATGAATGTGTTTTTAGGTTGATTATGATCGTGATATATCACTGTTGCTTGTATGTACACTGAGAGCTTATGCACCGGAGACAAATTCCTTGAGTGTCCAACCACATGGCCAGTAAAATAAAGAATTCTAATACTTTGTACAATGCTAATACAACAACAACAAAATTAGAATATAGTTTGCTTGGATGAGAGTTCGGCATTTATGTGAATTCATCTACTTCAGTTTGTAACTAGTAGCCTTTGTTGTGTGAATTCAGTCAATTGGGCCCTTAATGACCTTTGTTTATTAACGTGTGTGTGGGGGGGGGTTATATATTTAATAACTTGGCTGCATAATTTCCATATTTAATTGGAAGAATAATATGGACATTTTCTATATTTAAAAGGTTAAGCCCTCTTCACCCAGTACTATATATTAACAATTATATTCTTTTTTTTAACATTTACAGAATTGTTAAAAACATTTACGCCACTGGTAGAGAGGCTCGGATTTGATGAAAATTTTGTGGACATCACTGAATTAGTAGAAAAGAGACTGATAAAGTGGAAAAAAGCAACTCTTCCTAAAATGTCTGTTTCTGGTCATGTATATAATAATCAGAGTAAGTCCTTTTTTTTTAACCACAATGTCATATTTGCACTCCAGATCCCATAATAATGCTATGTTGATAACACAAAGGACATTTGTAGCACAGAATGACATTCAAGCTTGACATACAAATACACAGGGAGTCCTTGACTTACAACTGTAGTCCCTAAAGTGATCCAAAAATGAACTTCATAGAAGTTGTAAGGGACCTTGGTGGTCATCTCGTACAACTCGCTGCTCAAGCAGGAGAATCTATACCAGGGGTGTCAAACTCAATTTCATTGAGGGCTGCATCAGCATTGTGGTTGCCTTTAGGGGGCCGGGTGGGTATGGCCAGGGTGGGCATGGCCTACTGGGTGGGCGTGGCTAAAGTGCATATGGCCTACTGGGTGGGCATGGCCAGCTCTACATCATTTGCATCAAGGGTGCCTATGGGGGCCCGGGCAGGAGTGGGACAGATCTGAGGGTCTCTGGCAGAAGGAGGGTCTCTGGGCCAGGGCCAAGGCAGTGGGGGCCGTTCCCTCACTGTTTCCAGGATGGCTTTGCGGGCCACATGAAACCACGGGCCGGATCCGGCCTCCGGGCCTTGTGTTTGACATGTCTGATCTATACCATTCAGACAAATGGCTATGCAGTCTCTTCTTGAAATACTCCAGTGATGGGGCACCCAGAACCTCTGAAGGCCCAGACGTAACATAGAATGGTTGTTACTTCACTTAGGAGAAACTTTCCTTAACTTTTCTTAAGGCTCCGTACCATACATAAATAAAAGGGAAAAATGTTAGCCCTGCTTTTAACAGCCCTGGAAAATCATACCCGTTTTAGAAAGTAGGGCCCCAGCCACAAAAAAACAATACCTATCTATTTCTACTTCATAATGCATTTGGATGTCCCTTGATTAGTACAGGTAGTCCTTGACTTACGACCACAATTGAGCTCACAAGTTATGTTGCTAAGTGAGAAATGTGCTTAGTGAGTTTTGCTCCATTTTACAACTTTTCTTGCCACATTTGTTAAGTGAATCACTGCTGTTGTTAAGTTAGCAGCATGGTTGTTAAGTAAATCTGGCTTTGCTTGTCGGAAGGTCGCAAAAGGGGATCACATGACTTTGAGACATAGCAACGGTCGTAAGAATGAAACGGTTGCCAAGCATATGAATGTAAATCACATTGCGATGGGGATGCTGCGACGGTCCTAAGTGTGAAAAATGGTCTTAAGTCACTTTTTTCACTGTCCTCGTAACTTTGAACAGTCACTAACTGAACTGTTGTAAGTCAAGGACTACCTGTATTTGTAAGCATGCCACTTATTTTTAGCCTTCAATCTTTATAGACAATCAATGTCCTAATTAGTTTTTCCCAATTTTTAGTTTCCCATTAATATTTAAGTTTAACATTTAACGTTTTATAATTTCCAAGTTTTAAATGACCACAATTCCCTTTATCACAATTCATCACAAAATATAATATTCAGAATACACGTCTTGCACATCTTACATCAACTAATTAATAATACAGTACAACGTTCTTATTTTCTATTCATTTCCAAATTTCTTAAATTTAGTAACCGAAATTTTTATTTCAACCTTAAATACTTTCTCTCTTTTTCTCTTGATACACAGTCAAGGCAGTGTCTTGGGGGGGGCGGGGCTCTATAAGAAGGATGAATCTGTCAGCTGATCTCTTGAGATTTCTTTTTTCTTTTTTGTCTCTTTCCTTCACAGCCGTTGATTTTCAGGACCCAGTGCATGTAAGGCTCGCTGTGGGATCTCAGATTGCGGAGGAGATGAGAGATGCCATGTGTAGCAAGCTAGGGCTCACGGGCTGTGCAGGAGTGGCCACAAATAAGGTCCTCTCCAAGCTGGTCTGTGGGACCTTTAAACCAAATCAGCAGACAGTTCTTTTGCCGGAGAACCGGCTAAACCTGATGAGCAGCCTGGATCACGTAAGGAAAATACCAGGTAAATTGATTTTGAGGGGGTTTTTTCCCCCCGCAATTTTAATTGTTATTATATATATATATAATACAGAGAAAAATAGAAACAGGAAATTAAGGGACGGAAAAGGAGAGGGGAAGAGAAGGTGTGAGGTACAAGGGGAAAAAAAAGGTGTTGACTTCCGACTCTTTTTAGCACAGTGCAAGATAATAACACTCCAGCCTCAACTTTTTGTTTTTACACATTAATATATACTAGCCATTTCTATAATGACAAATCTATCTAATCAACAAAACCAAAGTCAAAGTTTCATTATTATTATTTTTTTCCTCACAAGCACAAAATCCAGAAGTGGTATCCAAATGAAAAACATACTCAAATATATTCTCCTCTTTGAATAGCATATCAATTTAACTATCCCTGTTTTATCTTCCTTTCTCTGGGAATAGTATGCATTTCTATTTGCATCTAATAACCTTTGTACACTATCACCATTTTTATTAACAAAGTTAACCATATACTTTCAAATTCTTTGACTTTACTGGGAAAAATACTTTTTTTTTCTTTCTAAACTTTATTCAAATACTTTTCTAAAATCTAAACTTTTAAATGCATCTTTAACTTCTTAACAAAGTTGACTTTGAGTTTTGATGATTAGATTGGACTTGAAAAATATTGTAGCTTTTTAAATATAGGCTTATTTATATTTAATATGTTACTATCTTCTAGATGAAATTAAGATAAGAATATTTAATGAATACTGGGCTTTTGCCATGAGCATTTTAAGATATTTTAAGAAATCTTATTTTATTTTAAGATATTTAACTTGGAGCGTTCTAGTCCCACCATAGACATTAAAGCTGGCTGGTGACTTTGGACTACCGTGTTTCCCTGAAAACAAAACCAGGTCTTATATTAATTTTTTTCCCCAAAAGATGCATTAGCGCTTATTTCCTGGTTAGGTCTTATATTCAGGGAAATATGGTACTTAAATGCATCTGTCTAGCTGACAGTCTTAACTGGAGCTTATTTTGGGGGGTGGGGCTTATATTAAGAACATCCTGAAAAATCATGCTAGGATGTCTTATTTTTGGGGAAACACACTAATCACCAGGTGAGGTGAGTTCTAGTTCTGCCTAAGGCACGGAAGCCAGCTAAGTGACTTTTGGCTATTCACCAGGAGACGGTGAGTTCAAGTCCTGCCTTAGGTATGAAAGTGGCTGGCTGACCTTCGGCTACTCTCACTCTCAGCCCAGCCCTTCTCACAAGGTTGTCGTTGCGAGGAAAATACGTATGCTCACTGTCTTGAGTTACTTGCAGTGTAAAAATGGGAATTAAAATCTAATACATAAATAGAGAAAAATATTTTCTAGAGCTGAATGAATCTTCCAAAGGCAGCTTGCTTTGATGAGGGCACACAGACGGCAGCCACCTTGCTTTGCCTTCTTCTGCAATTCTTAGAGCCACCGGAAACAGTCTTTTAGAAGTATTTTGCACAGATACCTCTTTTTGATTTTTTGCAGGAGTAAAAGACCATCAACCACCTGCAAGACAGTGCAAAACTTTTAGCCCGAGCAATTAAACCTGCCTTGCCCAGATCTAATATTGGAAAGGAAATATCAACCAGGTGTTTGGGAGAAAAGGGTTCGTCTTGGGCCCTTTGGACTCCAACTGCCACCAGTTAGCCTATGTCTCCACTCCAGCATAGCCTCTTAATGCCCCTTTTGCTGTAAGGAAAGAAACAATAAGAAATGGAAAGGGTGGTATTTCCATTTCCTTTCTCAGTAGGTGACCTCATCCAGCCTTAGTCGTAAGCAGGGTCAGCCCTCCTTAATGCTTGGATGGGAGATTTTTCAGGAAATTCCAGGGCTGTAGATTACACTGGGGGCTTGGGCAGATCTCCTAAAAAAAGCAGTAACTTCTTACGAGAGTATGCATCACTTCTGCAGAGTTGGCAGGAAAGCTATATCACAATGTCCATGAAGTTTATTTATTTATTTATTTATTTATTTACCGTATATACTTGAGTATAAGCCGAATTTTTCAGCCCACTTTTCGGGCTGAAAAATTCCACTTCGGCTTATACTCCAGTCAACAAAAAAACTTACCGAGGACTTGTGCGCGGCCGAGGCTTTGGTGCTTCCGGGATCGCCCGCACCTCTCCCAAGCCACCGCCGTCCGAGACCTGCCGAAGTTTGGGGAGGTTTGGGGAGGTGCGCGCGCACCTCCCCAAACTCCGCGCCTTGCCTGCCTGCTTCTTTCCGCAGCGGAAAGAAGCAGGCAGGCAGGGCGCGGAGGAACGGAGACTTGCCGACGTTTGGGGAGGTTTGGGCGCCTCCGCAAACCTCCCCAAACCTCGGCAGGTCTCCGTTCCTCCTGCCGACCTTTGGGGAGGTTTGGGCGCCTCCCCAAACCTCCCCAAACCTCGGCAGGTCTCCGTTCCTCCTGCCGACCTTTGGGGAGGTTTGGGCGCCTCCCCAAACCTCCCCAGGTCTCCGTTCCTCCTGCCGACCTTTGGGGAGGTTTGGGCGCCTCCCCAAACCTCCCCAGGTCTCCGTTCCTCCTGCCGACCTTTGGGGAGGTTTGGGCGCCTCCCCAAACCTCGGCAGGTCTCCGTTCCTCCTGCCGACCTTTGGGGAGGTTTGGGCGCCTCCCCAAACCTCCCCAAACCTCGGCAGGTCTCCGTTCCTCCTGCCGACCTTTGGGGAGGTTTGGGCGTCTCCCCAAACCTCGGCAGGTCTCCGTTCCTCCGCGCAGACCTGCCGACCTTTGGGGAGGTTTGGGCGCCTCCCCAAACGTCCCCAAACCTCGGCAGGTCTCCGTTCCTGTTTGGGGAGGTTTGGGCGCCTCCCCAAACCTCCCCAAACCTCGGCAGGTCTCCGTTCCTCCGCGCAGACCTGCCGACGTTTGGGGAGGTTTGGGTGCCTCCCCAAACCTCCCCAAACCTCGGCAGGTCTCCGTTCCTGTTTGGGGAGGTTTGGGCGCCTCCCCAAACCTCCCCAAACCTCGGCAGGTCTCCGTTCCTCCGCGCAGACCTGCCGACGTTTGGGGAGGTTTGGGCGCCTCCCCAAACCTCCCCAAACCTCGGCAGGTCTCCGTTCCTGTTTGGGGAGGTTTGGGCGCCTCCCCAAACCTCCCCAAACCTCGGCAGGTCTCCGTTCCTCCGCGCAGACCTGCCGACCTTTGGGGAGGTTTGGGCGCCTCCCCAAACGTCCCCAAACCTCGGCAGGTCTCCGTTCCTGTTTGGGGAGGTTTGGGCGCCTCCCCAAACCTCCCCAAACCTCGGCAGGTCTCCGTTCCTCCGCGCAGACCTGCCGACCTTTGGGGAGGTTTGGGCGCCTCCCCAAACGTCCCCAAACCTCGGCAGGTCTCCGTTCCTGTTTGGGGAGGTTTGGGCGCCTCCCCAAACCTCCCCAAACCTCGGCAGGTCTCCGTTCCTCCGCGCAGACCTGCCGACCTTTGGGGAGGTTTGGGCGCCTCCCCAAACCTCCCCAAACCTCGGCAGGTCTCCGTTCTTCCTGCCGACCTTTGGGGAGGTTTGGGCGCCTCCCCAAACCTCCCCAAACGTCGGCAGGTCTGCGCGGAGGAACGGAGACCTGCCGAGGTTTGGGGAGGTTTGGGGAGGCGCCCAAACCTCCCCAAACAGGAACGGAGACCTGCCGAGGTTTGGGGACGTTTGGGGAGGCGCCCAAACCTCCCCAAAGGTCGGCAGGTCTGCGCGGAGGAACGGAGACCTGCCGAGGTTTGGGGAGGCGCCCAAACCTCCCCAAAGGTCGGCAGGAGGAACGGAGACCTGCCGAGGTTTGGGGAGGTTTGGGGAGGCGCCCAAACCTCCCCAAAGGTCGGCAGGAGGAACGGAGACCTGCCGAGGTTTGGGGAGGTTTGGGGAGGCGCCCAAACCTCCCCAAAGGTCGGCAGGAGGAACGGAGACCTGCCGACGAGCCGCGGCCACACAGGGTATTCCTGTGTATTCAGGCTTGCAAAATGGCGGATCGAGCCTCTGCTGGCGGCAGAGGCTTGCAGAACGGCGGATCGGCTTATACTCGAGTCAATAACTTTTTCCAGTTTTTGGGGGTGAAATTGGGGGTCTCGGCTTATACTCGAGTCGGCTTATACTCAAGTATATACGGTATTTAATTTCTATACCGCCCTTCTCCCGAAGGACTCAGGGCGGTGTACAGGGCAATAAAAATACAATAAAAATACAATATACAAAAGTTAAAAATAAGATTAAATAGAACTAGCCCATTACAATAAATAATTAAAAATTACTAATTAAAATACCCCAAACCCATTAGACCAGGCCGGCTTGTTCAAATAGGTAAGTTTTCAGATCACGGCGGAAAGAGCGAAGGTCAGGAGCCATCCAGAGCGAACCTGGGCAAATGCCCCCCTGGTCACAGCTCCTATATGATCTTCCAGACTGAGTGTGAATCCAGGAGGACACCCAAGTTGCGAGCTTTATCTACGGGGGGTAATAACTCACCCCCCATGGTTAAAGATGGAATAGCCTGAATTTCTCGAGATGCACGCACAACCACTCAGTCTTGTCGGGATTGAGCCGAAGCCTGTTCCTCCCCATCCAGACCCGAACCGCCTCCAGGCAACGGGACATCACATCGAGGGCATCACTGGGGTGAAGATGAAGAGCTGGATATCATCAGCATACTGATGATACCCAACCCCAAAACCACGAATGATCTCACCCAGTGGCTTCATATAGATGTTGAACAGGAGAGGTGAGAGGACCGACCCCTGAGGAACTCCACAAACGAGAGGCCTCGAGGCCCACCTCTGCCCTCCTGCCAGCACCGACTGCGAACGTCCCAGGAGGTAGGAGGAGAACCACTGGAGAACAGTGCCCCCCACTCCCAACCCCCTGAGACGCCGCAGTAAGATACCATGATTTGCTAGGCATTAGCAAGATTTTAATGCAGTCTTCTGCAGCTGTGAGTTGATTGCTTTCCTACACATTTTCCAGTTCAGGTCCATTCTTCTGCCTCACTAGGAGACTTGGGATTCCTTGGCATATAGCAAATTCTCTTTCTTGTGCAGGGATTGGCTTTAAAATGTCGAAGCGCCTCCTAAATCTTGGGCTCTGCACTGTGCAAGATCTCCAATCCTGTTCAGTTGAGATTCTGGAAAAAGAATTGGGAATTCCAGCTGCACATCTCATCCAGAAGCTCAGCTGGGGAGAAGACCATTCTCCGGTCGTCCCATCAGGACCTCCTCAGGTAGAACCGAGAAATGGTATCTAAAGACAAGAATTGCCCTATCCCTTATGTCTGAGAATTCTAGGCAAACTTTCCCAGATGTGAAGACTACAGCTTCTTGATTTCTCACTCAGCAAAAAGTATAAATCAGACTTCAGAGAACTGGTGGTTCCAATGCATCTGGAGAACTATCTTGAGAAATGTTGTCCCATATAATTGAACGAGCAATTGCATTCCTCAGGAAGATCCTACGTACCCACATATTGGACTAAACAATTGTGGTTTGCTTAGTTTGGATTGAGTGGTTGCATAAACAAAGATATTGTGGTTTATAAGCCACAGTTTGTGGCAATGCAGGAGGGTATAACTATTTTTAAAATTTGAAAGTTCCATTGATGTTTTTAAAGACGTGCCTTGATCTAGGACCTAGTATAGAAGGCAGCTATGGTTTATTCAATAAACTATAATTAAACCACAGCTCAGAATCATAAAACAGATCATTTTTTTGAAATACATAGATGTTTCCCCTACACCTCCTTGCTATAACTATCTTATCTGTATTTCAGCAAGAACAGAGGATTAATCAGAAAAAAAATAGGTTTGATGAATCCAATTCACTGTTTGAAATACTGAAATATAATTTTATGGCATGATACTCTAAATTCTTGAAAAGGAAATTTTGGGGGCAGAAAAATCAACCGTGAATTTACAAATACATGAATGTCTACTTTTTATTCGACTTGTGCATTTATTGATCTCAATTATTCATTGTTTTATTTTTAACTATACCACAGTCTCTCAGCGATGAGGACTCCTTTAAAAAGTGCTGTTCTGAAGCAGAGGTTAAGAAGAAAATTGAAGAATTGCTCACTAACCTTCTAGACAGGTGATTTTAACTTAAAATAGTTCCACAATATTTGGGGTCTGAGCAAGATTTTGAAACTGGGGGCTGCACTGTGTATGTGGGAATATATAAAGTGTGTGTGGAACAGTGGCACAATGAGATCACAAGTAAATGTCCAGTCCCTCTTTTTAGTTATTTGCATACTAAACAGTTCAGATTTACACTTTCCTTACCAGTGGTTCCTTCTGTGGGATAGTAGTCCTTGACCTCAGTTGGCCTGGCAGGAACATGCGAAACAATCACCTTCAAATCCTCAAAACAATTTACAATATCTGTTTTTTTTTTTGGGGGGGGGGGGTTCCTTCATATTTCTTGAGCTACAGCACAGACCACAATGGCAGGGACTTATAGCCCGGCATGTACCAGTTCAAGGAAGCCAGAATTAAGCAACAGCTATACTGTATATCTCTTCACAGTGCTTTACATCCCTTTCCAAGCAGCTTACAGAGTCAGCCTATTGCTCCCAACAATCTGGGTCCTCATTTTATCAAACATGGAAGAATGGAAGGCTGAGTCAACCTTGAGCTGGTCAGATCGAAGGAATCGGACTCCTGGCAACGCAAGCAGAATTAGTCTGCAATACTGCATTCTAACCACTATGCCATCATGGCTCATTCACCACTTCTCAATTTACGATCCTCCATACTGCTCTCTTTGTTCTACAAATTGCTCATTTAAGGGATTATGCTTGTTGGTGAATTGCCAATTTCATAAATGCTTGACATAGATTAGCTTTCTAGGTAACACGCCTCTGTTTGTTGAGCCAGGCCAGACTGAAATGTAGCAATGGTGAACACGTTGGTTGTTGATGGCTCCATGTTTTCAACAGGTTGTACAAAGATGGCAGAAAGCCCCATACCATCAGACTAACCATCCGTCAGTATTCTGCTACCAATAAATGGTTTAATCGAGAGAGCCGTCAATGTCCAGTTCCATCTCACTTGGTCAAGAGGATCAGTTCAGGTAATTGTGCCTCATGGGGCTTAATTTCTTCCTATGACTTGATGTCCTAGAGAGTTCATGAATATATTGTTTTTTCCCAACTTATCTCTCTCATTCACATTACATGTAGCACTGGACTACGTATATCAATTTTTCTAACTGGCCCCCTCCAAATTTCTTAGGATTGCAACTCCCAACTTTGCTAAGACTCTCGTGTCTTGGAATTCTGGGAGTTGTAGTTCCATCATATCTAATGGGTTGCCCATTGAACAAGTCTCCATTTGAAGCAGATCTCCATGTTACTCATTTGTGCATCTCCCCAGATCCTCAGCTGGAGCTCAAAGACAGAGTGAGATACTGCTTCGGGAAGTCCATTCCCTTATCTTATGAAGCCTTGTCCCAAATCCTCATTGTTGTATTGGTGTTATAAGTCTCTTTCCTGTCAAGTTCACTGTCTCTTTGTACATGAACATCCTTCAACGTCTTCTCCATCTTTTTAATCCCAGCCGACCTGAAGGCTTTCCTTCACAGAAACTAGATCAGCCTGCTTGCTTGTTAGGGAATGTCAGTTCTTAAGCTCCTTAAGCTTGGAGAACAAGAATTCAGTTTGTCAAGTGCCAGCAAGTTCCCAGTCATTTTGAGCTTGGAAATAATTACTACTCAAAGGCATTTCTTGTTAGTTACCCTCTTCCCAGGGCTATTCTTACAGGTTGGAATTCTTTGCTGATTTGACAGTGTTGATATCACAGCTATTTCTTGCTTTTTAATGTCACCAGTGAGGGTCTTTGGTGGTCTCTGAGCCTGGTTGATCTCTTAAGCTTAACAGACATTTCATTACCCAGACTAGGTAACATAAACAGTGCACTAGCAAGAAAACAACCAAGTTCAGAGGGCACTCATTTCAACCCTGAGCTACAAATATTCTTTATTGGTAATTTCATCAATGCCTTAAAAAAAAACACCACTTTCTGCATTTCTCCATTTCTTTGTTATCCAAAATTGGAATTTTTTTTTTTGTCTTTCTTCTTGAGTAAGAATCTGCTTACATGATTTTTCGCTCCATAATTTATTTCCAGGTGACACCAGTGTAAAGACTCACCTCATTTCTATTCTTATGAAGCTGTTTCGAAAGATGATCAATGTTGAGTCTCCATTTCATCTGACCTTACTGAACATCTGCTTTTCCAATCTTAAGGACCCACCAGCTTCTTCCAAGGAGTCTATTCAATTTTATTTGAGTCAGTCGTCACCTTGTTTCAACTCCAGTGTAAGTTCTATGCTTTTAATATACATAAGAGTCCTTGACTTGCAACCCTTCATTTAGCAACCTTTCAACGTTACAACACTGAAAATAGTGATTTATGACAGGTCCTCAAACTTATGACTGTTGCAGCGTCCTTTTGGTCACATGATCAGATATTGGGCACTTGGCAACCAGCATGCATTTATGGCAGTTCTCAGTCAGCTTCTGATGAGGAAAATCAGTGAGGAAACCAGATTCGCTTAACAGCTGCGTGATTGCCTGAACAACTGCAGTCTTTTACTTAACTATATCATGGCAAAAGAGATAATAAAATCAGGCGATTCATTTAACAGCCACCTTGCTTAATAATAGAACTTCTGGTCCCAGTTGTGATTGTAACTCAAAGGTTACTGTGGATATTACAGAGCCTATCCTATGTGGAATGAGGTTCTCCCGAGAACAAAATGGCCTCCATCTTGCTGGTGTGGCAGAGGGCCCTGAAGAGCTGGCTTTTCACCCACATTGGAGCTCCTTCTGGGTAGTTCTGCTGTTTGTGTTGCCCAGTTCTTGCCATCTTTTGCTCCTCATTTTTACTACAGGTAATCATTGACTTATGTCCACAATTGAGCCCAAAGTTTATGTTGCTAAATTGTTAAGTGAAATTTGCCCCATTTTGTTGCCACAATTATTAAATGAATCACCACAGTTGTTAAGTTAGCAACATAGTTGTTACGTGATTCTGGCTTCTCCATTGACTTTGTCTGTCAGAAGGTCGCAAAAGGTGATCCATTACGGTGACAGCTATTATGACAGCTCATTATGTAATAACTGGATAAACTGTATTAAAAATGTCTGATTATCAGGCTTGTTTGTCTATCTGTCTCCACCCAGAATTAACTGAGGTGGGTAGATAGGTTTGCTCTTAGTCCATGAGACTTTTACAGATGTCCGTATCTGCTCCTTCTCACTTTTGGATTAATATGCATTAAAAATACAAGAGTATTTGAATACATAAATTTAAACATACAGATATTATATGAGCGTTCCATGCGTCTTTGGCGTCCAGTCATGCCAGCCACATGACCACGGAGACGTCCTCAGACAAGCGCTGGCTCTTCGGCTATGAAATGGAGATGAGCACCAGCCCCAAGAGTCGGAAACGACTAGCACGCATGTGCGGGGGAACCTTTACCTTTACCTATTATATGAGAGGTCTACAATTTATCAGGCATATCATATGATGGTAGAACAATGATTCTTTTTTGCATGCGGTTTAAAAGAATTCTCATTTGCTATGTAGACAACAGAAGACAGAAACTCAGAAAACACAAAGATGGAACATCAAGGGGAAAACAGTGATGTTTTATCCAGAGAGAGAAACACAAGATGTGTACAATCTCAGCTGCACAGCCCTTGTCTGCCAACTGCAAGTGATCTTGAATGCCCAAGTCCACTACTTCCTGCTGGAATAGATTACGATGTGTTCAACCAGCTTCCAAGTGACATTAAGGAGGAAATAATCTCTAGCCGAAAGGTTAGAGATCCCACAGAGACTCTGTGGAGCCATGGAGGATCTGAACTGGGGGAGAAATCACCATGCCATCCAAAAGCCAAAATGAACTCCATTTCCCTGCCTTCTGGAGACCTTTGTCAAAGTACTAAGACTCTGGCATTTTCTGATATTGCACCCACAAAGGAAGAACTAGAAAGGCAAAGTCCCCATGGAGAAGACTCTTCCCCAAATAATTCAAGACAAAGATCACAGGTGGCCCTTCCTCCTTCTGTAGACCCCAAAACATTTTCTGAGCTGCCTGCAGAGATGCAGAAGGAACTGTTGACAGAATGGAAGAGTCAAAAGTGTGTTTCTAAAATGCACGTCAGCAGAGTTGTGACACTTAAAGGAACAAAGAAAGGGCAGATGTCACCTACAGGATCAAATAGTTTACTACGCTATTTCAAGCCAAGATGACTCCAGGGTATATTTGGTCTCTAGAGTCTATGCTTACAGATGTAAGAGCCTTCCTTCAGACAGAGGTGTCTAAGGGGATACTGTTTAAAAAAAATGGGGTAAATTTCTTTTTAATGCATCTGTATAACCAGCTCTCCAGATACTATATTTTCAAAGAATACCTATCCAGGGTATCTTAAACTCAGTTTGGGTGGGAATTTTGAGAACTGTCACTCCAAATATATTGAAAATGTTATCAGGTTGGGAAAGCAAAGTTCGTATGTGGACATATTTGCAAATGAAACATACCTCCCATACAATTTTGATATTTATGTTCCTGAGCATGGAAATGGTTTACCACCTAAAATAAATGTCCCTTAAAATTTGAGAAATAGGTAGAGGCAAGGGAAAAGATGTTGAAATACAAAGCAGTCACAGTAATTTTTCTCCATTTCCTTTGTCATAGATCAGGGGTGTCAAACTCAATTTCATTGAGGGCTGTATCAGCATTGCGGTTGCCCTCTGGGAGTCAGGTGGGTGTGGCCAGGGTGGGCGTGGCCTACTGAGTGGGCATGGCTAGAGTGCGTATGGCCTACTGGGTGGGCATGGCCAGCTCTACATTGTTCACATCAAGGGTGCCTATGGGGGCCTGGGCAGGAGTGGGACAGATCTGAGGGTCTCTGGCAGAAGGAGGGTCTCTGGGCCAGGGCCAAGGCAGTGGGGGCCGTTCCCTCACTATTTCCAGGATGGCTTTGAATAGCATGATGGCTCACTATTTCCAGGATGGCTTTGAATAGCATGAAACCACTTCTCGGGCCGGATCTGGCCCCCGGGCCTTGTGTTTGACATGTCTGTCATAGATGCTAGAGGCTACGGCATTATCATGGTCTACTTTGATTTGTTTAGAGTTCTCACTCCTAGCATTCTTAGCAATGGCCATACTGGATTGAGAATTCTGGGAGTTGGAAGTCCAGACATCTTAAAGTTGCCCAGGATGAGAAATACTATTACAGGGTTACATATTCTTGCCCATGGAAGAACAAGCAGAATGAGACCATAGACTTGAAAAATACATGTAATCCTCCAGATTAGAGAGAGATGACATTTAGCAAAGCCTTTTTTTTTGTCTTGGTTCCACCTCTCAAATTTTTTTGTGCCACTTCTAGAAACATTTTAGAAAGCAAATGTCAGGCTGAGAAGCCGGTTAAAAGTATTTGGAGGAAAACCATAGAAGTGGCAGTTAGGTCAGTCTTCAGAAAGTCTAGATAATATTCTCCATGGTTTGATTGACTAGTAAAGCTGCTTCCAGCTGCATTTCAGGACCAGCAGCTGTTGTGATTCAGGGTCAGCCTGTGGGTTCGGCAGTTGGGTCGGACGATTCAGAGGAGGAGGAGGGGGGTGTTGGAGAGCCTGCAGAGGACAGCCCTGAGGCTTCGCAGAGCCCTCAGCCAGGCCCCTCCCATCTGGTCACTCCGCAGACCCAGCTGTGTGAGCCTGACAGCGTGGATGAAGATGAGCCACAGCTGGCCCTGTTCAAGGACGCCTGACGCAGGAGGCAGTCAATCAGGAGTAAACAGGAAGGCAATGGGGCACCTCGGAAGGAGACAGAGAGAAGCCACGCCTTGAACTGTTTAAAAGGGGAATGTGTGGGAGGGCTGGTTTGCTGAAGGCAACCGTTTGAATAGCTCCTGTTTCATGGTTCGTGTTTTGGTTTTGCTCTGTTTGCTCTGTTTTGTGTCAATAAATTTGGCAGGCTTAGTTCCAGCCTCTTGCCTTTTTGTAAAGGGGTTGTCCCTGCCTTTTCTACAGGGCCGGTAGTAGGCTGGTACAGAACAGCAGCCAGGAAAGAACACAGTGGCTAGAAATATGAAATATAAATGGTGGACACAAACAAATTCTAGAATCTAGTGATGATTAAGAAAAGGGGAAAAAGAGACCTTTTCCACTGCCAATACTAAGCTCTTGATCACTTCCCCAGATTAAAACACAGCCTTAGACATGGAAAATGGTTCCATGTTTCTCACATAAAGTAAGTGAGAATTTGAATTAAGGAAGGCATTTGGTTTTGATTTTTTTTGTCCTGGGCTCTTGGAAGAGTAGAAACATGCAGCAAATCTTGTTTCCTTTCTGTTCTAGTGTAAAGTAAGCTTATCAGATCTTCACCTTCAATTTATGCTCATTGGGTAACCTTGAAGCAAGGAGAAACTTAAGTCACATCTACTCCTATCTGTGATTTTTGGCTACCTGAAAAGCCAGAGTGGGCAAAGAGTGTCTGATCTGAATGCTGTCGGCCCTGCATTTGAATGTCGTCATAAGTGGTCCTCAACTTATGGCCGTGGTTAAGCCCACAATTTCAGTTGTAAGATGTGATGGTTGTTAAGCGGGTCACCACGTAGCCGTGCTCAATTTTACAACCTTTTCTGCAACGGTTATTATGTGAACACAGCAGTCGTAAAGCAAACACTGTGGTCATTAAGCGAATCCATTGTTTATTCGGGCCACTGGGTTCACACACAGTTACAAGAAAGGTTGCAAAATCAGTCAGGGTCACATGGTGACTACTTAACCCGAAGTTCAAGTTCAATTACGGTCATAAATCAAGGACTACATGTAGTGCCTTTAGTCCTTATCAGGAATTGGCCATGTGAAATCGCATGAAATGCCCATCCTTTTTGGTTGGCCTCTGAAGCCTCTTCTGACCACAACTGCTGAAAAACTAGCAGAATGACTCCCTGCTATGTTGAGATGGGAAACACTACAAACTGACAATATTATTTCCCCCAAATTGACAATATCCTTTTCTCCAAAGATGGAAGGGGATGGGAAGGGGGGAAAAAAACAAAAAACCAAAATCCCTGACCCCAAATGTTAAGTGAAGTTCTCGAACCCAAGAAGCTCGCCTATCTCTTCTTGACATTAGACCAAACGTGGGCCTGCTATGTATTGAAGAAAAGCTTTCTTACACCCTCTGGCAAGGTTTTTATGTCCCTGTTGGCTCTAACATCTTAAATCCAGCCTTGCAATCGGTCACAAAGTTTATGAGGCTCATGGGCATAACGGCATCGATCACCGAAGGCAATAGATAGCCTCCCAAATCCACCTGGACGATAACCTTAAGTCTGCTGTGCTCTGGGTTCCTAAAAGAGAAGAATGGGGTTTTATCAATAAGAGTTCTGAGGAGCCACCCTCCCCATCTTCTTTGAATCCAGTGTGAAGGAATCAGTTGATGGATTTCAACCTCTGCTAAGTACAGGAATCAGTTTGGCCTTTTCCTGCTTCTCTTCCCCAGAAGGCGATCGATAAGATTCTGCTGGTTCCCTCCCTCCAAACTTCTCCATCTGACCCATCTGATCACAGTTTAAGCTTGGCTTGCAGCACTCAAATAAACTTTGGGTTTGCAAGTCTCTGCTTTCTCCCGGAAGCTCTTTAAAGATGGGTGCAGAAAGAGTTACATGCACACATTCAGGTAGTAATATCAAGTCAGCATTTGGCACTTCTGTAAAATCAACAGAGTCAGGTCTATGTAGAGTGCTTCCAGCTTTCAGGTGAAATGTTTTTCCAGAAATAAAACCACCTGCAATTAAGCAGCTCAAAATCCTTACTCTGGTAGTGGAAGACAGGCATAGCCGGAAGTGAAAGTAGTGCCCCGAATATAAGCTGAAGTTGGAGGTAAATCGGGATAAGCCACACTGATAGCTATAAGAGAGAACAAAGCAGATGTTGAACTCTGTTTAAACAGCCAAGCCGTCTGAATCTGAAAGCCATTCAAATATGAAATCAGATTTTATTCAACCACAGACCATGCAGTTTATTGAAGTTGAAGGAAAAGGTGTTTATGTATCCATACATGGGAGTTTGTGTAGCTTTTTGGGGGGGAGCCTGAGACCATCAAGAAGTGTAGGACCTTTAATTCTAAGTAAACTTAGTAAGAAAATGAGTATTTTTAGCCAGCACAACACACATGACCAGAATGGGACAACTCGCCACGGTCAACTAGCCATGTCCAACTCACCATAGCCAATTCACCATGGGACAACTTAAAGATAAAGGTAAAGGTTCCCCGTGCGTGCTAGTTGTTTCCAACTCATCTCCGTTTCAAAGCTGAAGAGCCAGCGCTTGTCCAAGGACATCTCCATGGTCATGTGGCCGGCATGACTAGACGCCAAAGGCGCACAGAACGCTGTTACCTTCCCACCGTAGTGGTCCCTATTTTACTACTTGCATTTTTATGTGCTTTCGAACTGCTAGGTTGGCAGAAGCTGGGACGAGTAACAGGCGCTCAGTCTGCTACGCAGCACTCGGGATTCGACCCGCCAAACTGCCGACCTTCTGATCAACAAGCTCAGCGTCCTAACCCACTGAGCCACCGCATCCCTATGGGACAACTTACTATAGAACAATTCAACTATATTCAATCTAATTATTTTAAAAAATTATTTTAATTTTTTTTATCTTTTATAGTTCACATTTTATTTTGTTCCCTCCTTTTGCATCCTTTCTTTAATGTTTCGATTAGACTATTTCTTCAGTATTAGTGTAACTCTTGTCCCATGGCGAGTTGGCGGCACCCAGTTATTGTAGACCCCATCTGACAGTCCCTCTGATAAACTCTGACATAAAAGATAGGGTGATGACATGGTCTGCATCAGGGGTTTCCAATCTTGGCAACTTTCAGACTTGGCTGGCTGGGCAATTCTGGAAGTTGAAGTCCGCAAGTCTTAAAAGTTGCCAAGGTTGGACACCCCTGATCTGTGGTAGAGGAAATCTTATACCCCATGAGTCCTCAGAAACTACTTTCTGAGTAAATGAACAAATTAAAACGGGTGTCAAATTGCCGGCCCACGGGCTGGATGCGTCATACTGAAACCGCGCCCACTCCACCTCTGGCAATGGGAAAAAAAGTCGCGATACATCACGATATGTCACGTGACGTGGCGAGTTTGACACCCCTGAATGAAAAGGTGAAATTGACTTCTTAAAGAATTTACCATTCAGAACAGTGTTTGTCAGCCTTAGCACAAGTTTAAGATGTGTGGATTTTAAAGCAAAGCAGCCCCAAACCATGATGCTCTCTCTGCCATGTTTTACAGTGGGGATTAGGTTTTGATGTTGGTGTGCTGTGCCTTTTTTTCTCCACACATAGTGTTGTGTGTTTTTCCCAAACAACTCAATTTTGGTTTCATCTGTCCACAGTATATTTTGCCAGTAGTGCTGTGGAACATCCAGGTGCTCTTTTGCAAACTTCAAACGTGGACGGATGAAACCAAAATTGAGTTGTTTGGGAAAAACACACAACACTATGTGTGGAAAAAAAATGGCACAGCACACCAACATCAAAACCTAATCCCCACTGTAAAACATGGCGGAGGGAGCATCATGGTTTGGGGCTGCTTTGCTGCCTCAGGGCCTGGACGGATTGTTGTCATTGATGGGAAAATGAATTCCAGAGTTTATCAGGACATTTTGCAGGAAAATGTAGCATCATCTGTCTGCCAACTGAAGCTCTGCAGAGGATGGGTGATGCAACAGGACAATGACCCAAAGCATACAAGTAATTCAACAAAACAATGGCTTCAACAGAACAGAATACGCCTTCTGGAGTGGCCCAGTCAGAGTCCTGACCTCAACCCGATTGAAATGCTGTGGCATGACTTTAAGACACCCCAAGAATATTGCTACACTGAAACAGTTTTGTGCAGAGGAGTGGTCCAAAATCACTCCAGATTGTTGTGCAGGTCTGATCTGCAACTACAGGAAACGTTTGGTTGAGGTTATTGCTGCCAAACGAGGGTCAACCAGTTATTAAGTCCAAAGGTTCACATACTTTTTCCACCCTGCACTGTGAATGTTTCCATCTTATCTTCAATTAAAGCATGACAACAGCTAATGTTTGTGTAGTATTATTTTAAGCAGACTGTGTTTTTCTATTGTTGTGACTTACATGACGTTTAGAGTGCATTTTATGGCCAATTCATGCAAAAAACCACATAATCCCAAAGGGTTCACATACTTTTTCTTGCAACTGTAGTTATTAAACCAATTGCATAGATCTTCTCTTTCCTGAATATTTGTACCTGCACACACATTTATCACTTAAACACTGTAATTTTTATCTTCTCCAAGTAAACAATTACTTACAGTTTGTTGTCTTTAAACTTCCATCATAGGTTTTTACGTGCAGCATGTAGACAAAATCTCTTGGCGAAATCATTCCAAAGCCATAACTGTGGGTAATACTGCGATAAATGAAAGTGTCCTATGATTTAATTAAAAAAAAATGTCCACAAATGAAAATGCTGCCTTGCAAATTAAAACAGGTAGGGTGTCAACTTAGGGAGGGGGAAAGTGTAAATCAAACTATCCAATCTTTTTAGCCTGAGATATTTTTTATTGCCCATCTGTGGGCCTTACTTAAAAACTAGGTTTGTAAAGCCATTTTTATGTACAGTATGAACTACCAGGCAGTGACTTAAACACTATTCACTGTAATTCTTCACTGAATAAACTGAGGCACTACATATAATTGACAGAGAACAAATATTCTTTATGTGCCTATAAAGAATACGACCTGCTATTAATTTACAGAGGACTTTACATTTCTACATCCTGCTTGTCACTAATCAGCAAATCTGCTATGCAGAAGACAAATTCTGTTTGATGATGCCAAACATTAGATGGCCCTAAAGTAGAATAGTTGAGTGCCAAAACTCTGTTTATAGATATGGTTGGTTCTTTTAGCAAAGGTTTCCATGATTCGTTGAAAGAACTTTTCTTGTATTTTTAGAAAGAATTCTATCTCTGGACCAAACTCATTAGCTATGCTCAGACATGTCTAACTTGATTATTGAATTAATCCATATTTACATGGGTATTTACATAAAACACTAAAGCATAAAGTAACAAATCGGTTAGGTTTCCTAACTGTGAGAACAATTAACCAGTGGAATAGCATGCCTACAGAAGTTGCGGGCGCTTCATCATTGAAGACTTTTAAGAAGAGACTGAACAGCCATTTGTCTGGAATTGTATAGAGCAGGGGTCTTCAAACTTGGTCCTTTTATGACTTGTGGACTTCAACTCCCAGAATTCCTCAGCCAGTCAAGCTGGCTGAGGAATTCTGGGAGTTGAAGTCCACAAGTCATAAAAGGGCCAAGTTTGAAGACCTCTGATATAGAGTCTTCTGCTTGAACAGGTGGTTGGACTAGAAGACCTCCAAGGTCTCTTCCAATTCTTATACTGTTTTCTGTCACTCATTACACCAATATTTTTAAACAATGGAAAATTTAAAATGTGTGAACTTCAACTCTCAGAATTCTCCAGCTAATATGGTGGCTGGGAAATTGCGGAAGTTTGAAGTCCATGCATCTTAAATTGCCAGGGTTGGAAAACACTGCACCATGCTCCCCAAATGGAGAAGGAGCAGGCTTTTCAGGATCATAGTGGTAGGTCTATGCAGATATTAGATTTAAACAGACTCTGCATATTGTGCGAACCTAGGCAAATTGTGTTTTTTCATGTAACACGATAATGTATAGATGATTTTAATGAAGCAGCCAGCCAATTACGCACTTCAGTTACAAGGTGAAAGAAAATAGAGAACCTACTTCATGCCTAGCCACAATTTTTTAAAACTATGTTTGATAAATATGTAGACGAACCCAAAAAGCAAATTAAGGCAAGTTAAAAAAACCAAATACATCATAGTTTTTTGCATAATTTTTAAATGCAGCTTTGGTTTTCCACTTTATCCTACAGTACATATTTTTCTTGCACAGAATTTAACTGTGGACCTCAAATCCCAAAATTCCTGAACCAGTATGGCTGGCTCAGGAATTCTGGGAGCTGAAGTCCATAAGTCATAAAAGGGCCATCGTTCCCCACCCCTGCTGTAGTGGTATGTGGCAGTGACCTTGTGAAACCAGAGGAAGAGCTATAAAGTACATTATCATCATGCAAAAGGTATTTTAGCCTAGATTGAACCTTTACCTAGTTTTCCAGACAATAAAGGATATCTTTTATGAGTTTTATTACTTGTGGACTTCAACTCCCAGAATTCCTGAGCCAGCCATAGTGGCTCAGGAATTCTGGGAGTTGAAGTCCACAGTTGAAGTCTGTGCAAGAACAATATACACTGTGGGATAAAGTGGTGGCTCAGGAATTTTGGGAGTTGAAGTTCACAAGCCATAAAGGGGCCAGATTTCCCCACCCCTGATCTATATCCTCAAATAACATCCCCGTCAAAGTCTGCTAATAGTTATGCTAATTGTTCAGTTTTCCTAGAAACGGCTATTCTATGAAAAAGACATACAGCTTAATTGCAGCATGCAGCCGCCCTCCCTTATCTCACCTGGTCAATTGTTTCTATAAGTTTATATGACTGCAACGATTTGTCCCATTTGCTGCGATACTCAGGCAGGTAAACAAAGGGGAATAATTTGTCAGAGGGTATCTCCAGTGACACTTCAGTCCGGTATCTGGAAACAAATATTTCAGTGTTAATTGAACCGGCGAGGATTGCAATACATCTGTGAGGAAAGGTCTTTCTAAATATATTATAGGGATAAATTGTAGTGGGGAAGGAAATGTTTTGGGGATTTTGTACACTCCTTCTGTTAAAGTGAGGGTTGCTAAGAGTTGGGGGGCGTATGCACTTGATAAATAAATGTATTATTTTGTGGTTGATTGCACAGTCAGCCAGATGCTTTAAACCAGCGATCCCCAACCTTTTCGGCTTTGGGGACCCCAGATGAGAGGGAATGGTTACTCAAAAGTAGTGGGGGAGAGAGTGCACGCAGCTCTATTTGTGCAAGCGGCAGGCCCACAAGTCCGCTGCTCACACAAATGGAGTACAGGTAGTCCTCGAGTTATGACCACAATTGAGCCCAAAATCTATGTTACCAAGTGTAAGATTTGTTAACTGAGTTTGCCCTACTTTACGATTTTTCTTGCCACAGTTGTTAAGCGAATCATTGCATGCATTAAGCTGGTAACATGGTTGTTAAGTGAATCTGGATTCCCCACTGACTTGGCTTGGAAAAGGTGTTCACATGACCCCGGGACACTGCAACCATCATAAATAGGAACCACCTGCCAAGCATCTGAATTTTGATCACGTGACCATGGGAATGCTGCAACAGTCGTCAGTGTGAAAAATCACCCTTTTCGATGCCATGGTAACTTTGAACAATCACTAAATGAACTGTTGTAAGTCAAGGACTACCTGTAGAGCTGTGCGTGCGAGCACGCTCATCTCTGCAGCGTGGTTCTGAGTGGGTCACAGCCCGGTGGTGGGCCGCAGCCTGGGGGTTGGGGACCCCTGTTTTAGATTGCATTTGGCATTTTTTTTATCCCTCTATCAAGTCCTTCTCAAGGACTTGAGTTCTCTACTTGTTACCAAGAAGAAAAGGAACAAGGAAAAAGAATTTTTTGAGGGTGGAAGGAAAGAACAACTCTTTTCTAAGTCTAAATAGGACAAATGATGGAAGGCAGCACTGTTGTATTTTTTCTTCTTCCCACAACCAATCTTTTCTTTCCTGGACACCAAAAAGAAGGAAGCCAAATATACCAGCTCCAAAACATTAGCCCTTACATCTAGTCCTCGACTTATGACAATTCAACCCCAAATTTCTGTCGCTAAGCAAGACAGTTCTTAAGTGAGTTTTGCTCCATTTTACAACCTTTCTTGCCACAGTTGTTAAGTGAATCACTGCAGTTAGTCATGTGATTAAATTTTGGGTGGGTGAGCTTTATGACTTGTTACGGTGTTCCACGGTCATGTGACCACAGTTCCTGATATTTTTTGCCATTTCTGGCAAACAAAAAAAACCTCATTCAAATGAATGGATTCACTAAAGTATCTGCTTAAAGCCCACTGCATTGGCTTAGCGATTGTAGTGTTTGCTTAGTGACCATCACAGAAAAGGTCAAAAGATTACTTTCGTTTACATGAATGAATGAACCTTTATTGTCAAAGTACAACCATGTATACATTGAGATTAGCTGAGCCTCCCTTTGTGCTCCCACCCCCCAACTCACAGTGACAACAAACCCTCCATCTTATTACACCTTGTGAACTAATTGCACCACACACCGGCCTCGCAAGTCAATTCTGCATAAAGTTTATAAAAATTATTTCCCGTTCAAAAGCCTAACAGCCCACGGATAAAAGCTGTTTTTCAGCCTGTTGGTGCAGCTGGCTATACTCCTATATCTCCTACCCGATGGTAGGAGAGTAAAGAGATACCGTCCAGGGTGTGAGTCATCCCTGAGAATTTTCCTCACTCTTCCAAGGCAACGAGCCCTGGCGATGTCATCCAGTGGTGTCAGGGGACAGTCCACAATGTCTTGTGCTGTGCTCACTACCCTCTGTAATACTTTCCTATCCGCGGCTGTCAGACCAGCATACCAAACCACAATACCATACGAGAGGACGCTCTCTATAGTAGACCGGTAAAAGAGGGTCATTAGCCGTTGTTCTACCCTGTTCTTCCGCAAGACCCTGAGAAAGTGAAGCCTCTGTTGGGCCTTTCTAGCCACCTGGGTTGTATTAACTTTCCAGCCTCAACTTAGAATCAAAACGTATGACCATAATTATGGTCTCAATTATGGTGGTAAGTTGAGGACTACATGAATCACGAGCCTAGTAGTTCTGCTATAAATATTTCAAAACCTCCTCCCAGAGGGGAGCAACAGAAACAGACCATGAAGTGGTTGTGTGGGGTCTCTAACAATGCTTGGAGCTCTAAGCACATAGTGCTTACAAGCAGTATCCTGAATAATGGGAAACGAAATTCCTATAATCTTCTCAACTGTCCTTACCACCCTCTGTATGGACCTTCTATCTGAGGCACCCCCAAACCAAACAGTGATGCAGTTTGTTAAAACGCTCTCAATCATGCCTCTGTAAAAAGTGGCCAGGACAGAAAGAGAAAGATGTGCTCTTCTCATCTGATACAAGAAATGCAAACTATATATTCCAAAGATGCTTTTTCACGAGGCAACTGGACTTTTTTTGTTTTTCTTGAAGACATTTTGCTTCTCCTCCAAGAAGCTTTTTTAGTTCTGAAACTATGTACTCCAATCACCGGCCGTCAACATACCAATCTATCAATAGGAAGGCACCACATAAATCCAAAACAAAGAATAGTCTAAAGCACACATTCTGGTAGAGAGAAATTCCCTGAGGATGGGCTCCAGCATGAGTCCAAAAGCTCAGAAGACTAAACCTCTGGTCCCAGTGACCGACCCAGATTGGATCTTGCAACATTAACAATTGTCTTGCTTAGCAATAGAAATCTGGGACTCCATTGTGTTCGTAAATCAAAGACTATCTGTACTTAGTTTCATGAGATATTTGACTCCTCAACTGACGAACATGTCAAACCAGGACTCCTTGATTACTACACGTGGAATCCTATTATTCTGTGTCTGGTTGTTAATGCATCCTTCTTTTGCGCTTCTTAGAATGGAGAAACATCTTTTAGAGCTTCCTGCTTGCTGATGCTGCTTTTCCATAGCTCTGGTGGGTAACCAAAAATCAAAACTTGATACTTACAGGACTCCTGGAAATTCCGTTGAAGGTTTGGCCAGGATATCCATATGTTTCTCAAACAGAGAAGAAAGGGAACAGGAATTAACCATCTGTCTGTCTGCAATATCCATATAATTTTAACTGCATAAAATATCATTTTATTCCTACTAGCAAAACTGCATACACTGCAAGGAAACGTATTCCTAAATAAATGCATATGCTGAATAAAAGGAATCAAAGTTATTTCAGAAACTGAATTACAAGTCTAAGTACCTTAATTTCAATTGCCTGTTTGCCCCAATAATTTATTGAACATAGCTTTCTGTATTTTCTTAGAATTAACTACGTATCACCCTGCCTAGGAGTGTCTATGAAGATTTTCAGTCATCCAGGTCATGGTTGTCCCAAAGGTGTTTTTTCAAAAGGCAACTGGACTTTGTTTTTTCCTTGAAGATATTTTGCTTCTCATCCAAGAAGCTTCCTCAGTTCTGGAGAACTGAAGAAACCAAAGAAAGTTCTTGGATGAGAACTGAAGAAGCTTCTTGGATGAGAAGTGAAATGTCTTCAAGGAAAACAAAGTCCAGTTGCCTTTTGAACAAGCACCTTTGGGACATCCTGCCTAGAAGGGTATTTCTGCGTTCTAACACCTTTTTTCGTTTTATTTGCAAGGGACAACTAGTTCAAATAAGACAAACATAGAACATTTTCTTACCGTAGATTTTACCACTTTCCATCCTTCTGTATCATGGAGATAGAAAAAAACATTTGCGGAGAGGTCTTCAGCATTTTTCATATAAGCCATCTAACTGGGAAGATATCAAAGCAATGCGTATATCAATGGCATGGGATATCCCAACAGCAAGAGATTTTCTCTTCTGTGTTCCTTCAAAGGACTTCTATTCAAAGTATTTAAGCAAAAGTGTACAATAGCACACGGGCACACACACACACACACACACACACACACACACATTGAACCAGGGTAGGCTTCTCCAATTTGATGCCCTCTAGAGTCTAGAAACTAAACATTAAGAAAACCAAGATCATGGCATCCGGCCCTCTCAATTCCTGGCAAATAGATTTGGAAGAAATGGAGGTAGTGACAGATTTTATTTTCCTGGGCTCCAAGATCACCGCAGACAGGAACTGTAGCCAAGAAATTAAAAGATGCTTGCTCCTGGGGAGGAAAGCCATGGCAAATCTAGACAGCACACTAAAAAGCAGAGACATCACCCTATCAACAAAAGTGTGTATAGTCAAGGCTATGGTGTTTCCAGTTGCAATGTACGGCTGTGAAAGTTGGACCATAAGAAAGGCTGAGCACCAAAGAATTGAGGCCTTTGAACTATGGTGCTGGAGAAGACTCTTGCGAGTCCCTTGGACTGCAAGGCATTCAAACCGGTCAGTCCTAGAGGAGATCAACCCTGACTGCTCTTTAGAAGGCCAGATCCTGAAGTTGAAACTCAAATACTTTGGCCACCTAATGAGAAGGAAGGACTCACTGGAGAAGAGCCTAATGCTGGGAAAGGTTGAGGGCAAGAGAAGAAGGGGACGTCAGAGAATGAGGTGGCTGGATGGAGTCACTGAAGCAGTAGATGTGAGCCTAAATGGACTCCAGAAGATGGTAGAGGACAGGAAGGCCTGGAGGAATGTTGTCCATGGGGTCGCGATGGGTCGAACACAATTTCGCAACTAACAACAATAACAAGAAGAGTCTAGAGGGAACTGGGGCAGCAGTTCCCAGAATTCTCCAATCAAGATGACCAGTCTGGGAATGTTGGCACTTGTAGACTCAAAACAGCTGAAGTATGCCAGTTTGGGGACTATTGTGAACTCATCCAAAAATTACTTCCTAATATTTCTACCACATTTCCACATGACTGTATCCTACTTTCAGGAAATGCTTGTAATCCAGACTACTTCAAATCTGTTGGCTTTGAAATCTGTGAATATCTCAGTGAGTCAAGCTGTAACAACGCCTCAAAAGATTAGTTCCCTCCTGAGTCCTATGTTATATTGTTTTCTTGACTGCAGCATGAAGTGGTTTGCTATTGACTTCTCCTAGAAAGCTCCTTTGATCCTCCAGTCCCAGCTCCTGAGATTTTCTTAAACCCCAGAGGTTTTTTAAAACATAAAGGGAACGGTTGCTGGAATTGGGTATGTGTAGTTTAACAAAGAGAAGAGTGAGGGGTGACATGATTTGTTGTTGTTAGCTGCAAAGTCGTGTCCGACCCATCGCGACCCTATGGACAACATTCCTCCAGGCCTTTCTGTCCTCTACCATCTTCTGGAGTCCATTTAAGCTCACGCCTACTGCTTCAGTGACTCCATCCAGCCACCTCATTCTCTGTCGTCCCCTTCTTCTATTGCCCTCGATCTTTCCCAGCATTAGGCTTTTCTCCAGTGAGTCCTTCCTTCTCATTAGGTGGCCAAAGTATTTGAGTTTTAGCTTCAGGATCTGGCCTTCTAAAGAGCAGTCAGGATTGATCTCCTCTAGGACTGACCGGTTTGATCGCCTTGCAGTCCAAGGGACTCGCAGGAGTCTTCTCCAGCACCATAGTTCAAAGGCCTCAATTCTTTGGTGCTCAGCCTTTCTTATGGTCCAACTTTCACTGCCATACATTGCAACTGGGAAGACCATAGCCTTGACTATACGCACTTTTGTTGACAGGGTGATGTCTCTGCTTTTTAGTGTGCTGTCTAGATTTGTCATGGCTTTCCTCCCCAGGAGCAAGCGTCTTTTAATTTCTTGGCTACAGTCCCCATCTGCAGTGATCTTGGAGCCCAGGAAAATAAAATCTGTCACTACCTCCATTTCTTCCCCATCTATTTGCCAGGAATTGAGAGGGCCAGATGCCATGATCTTGGTTTTCTTAATGTTAAGTTTCAACCCAAGTTTTGCACTCTCCTTCTTCACCCGCAACAAGAGGCTCTTTAGTTCTTCTTCACTTTCTGCCATTAGAGTGGTATCATCTGCGTATCTTAGGTTGTTGATATTTCTTCCGGCAATCTTAATTCCAACTTTTGATTCATCTAGCCCTGCCTTTCTCATGATGTGCACTGCATATAAGTTAAATAGGCAGGGCGACAGTATACAGCCTTGCCGGACTCCTTTCCCAATTTTGAACCAATCAGTGGTTCCATGTCCAGTTCTCACTGTTGCTTCTTGACCCGCATATAGGTTTCTCAAGAGACAAATAAGATGGTCTGGTACTCCCATCTCTTTAAGAACTTGCCACAGTTTGTTATGATCCACACAATCAAAGGCTTTAGCATAGTCAATGAAGCAGAAGTAGATGTTTTTCTGGAACTCCCTAGCTTTCTCCATGATCCAGCGTATGTTGGCAATTTGATCTCTAGTTCCTCTGCCTCTTCGAAATCCTGCCTGTACTTCTGGTAGTTCTCGATCCACATACTGCTGAAGTCTAGCTTGTAGGATTTTAAGCATGACTTTACTAGCATGAGAAATGAGTGCAATGGTGCGATAGTTTGAACATTCTTTGGCACTGCCTTTCTTTGGAATTGGAATGTAAACTGATCTTTTCCAATCCTGTGGCCACTGTTGAGTTTTCCAAATTTGCTGGCAAATTGAGTGTAGCACTTTTACTGCACTGTCTTTTAAGATTTTGAATAGCTCAGCTGGAATACTGTCACCTCCACTAGCTTTGTTGTTGCTCAGCTTTTCTAAGGCCCACTTCACTTCACATTCTAGGATGTCTGGCTCGAGGTCAGTGACCACCTCATTGTGATTATCAGGGACATTAAGCTCATTCTTGTATAGTTCTTCTGTGTAATTTTGCCACCTCTTCTTAATCTCTTCTGCCTCTGTTAGGTCCCTGCCATTTTGGTCCTTTATCATGCCCATTTTTGCATTAAACGTTCCCTTCATCTCTCCAATTTTCTTGAAAAGATCTCTGGTCCTCCCTATTCTATTGTTTTCTTCTATTTCTTTGCACTGTTCATTTAAGAAGGCATTCTTATCTCTTCTAGCTATTCTCTGGAATTCTGCATTCAATTGGGCATATCTATGTTTTTCTCCCTTGCCTTTCGCTTCCCTCCTTTCCTTAGCTATTTGCAAAGCTTCCTCAGACAGCCATTTTGCTTTCTTGCATTTCTTTTTCTTTGGGATGGTTTTGGTTGCTACCTGTTGTACAATGTCGCGAACCTCTGTCCATAGTTCTTCAGGCACTCTGTCTATCAGATCTAATTCCTTAAATCTATTTGTCACCTCTACTGTATATTCAACAGGGATATGATTTAATTCATACCTGAGTGGCCTAGTGCTTTTCCCTACTTTCTTCAGTTTAAGCTTAAACTTTGCAAGGAGAAGCTCATGGTCTGAGCCACAGTCAGCTCCTGGTCTTGTTTTTACTGACTGTATAGAGCTTCTCCATCTTTGGCTGCAGAGCATATAGTCAATCTGATTTCTGTGATGACCGTCTGGTGATGTCCATGTGTAGAGCCGTCTCTTGGGTTGTTGGAAAAGAGTGTTTGCTATGACCATCGTATTCTCTTGACAAAATTCTATCAGCCTGTGCCCTGCTTCATTTTGTACTCCAAGGCCAAACTTGCCTGTTATTCCGGTTATCTTTTGGCTTCCTACTTTAGCATTCCAATCCCCCATGACGATAAGGACATCATTTTTTGGTGTTAGTTCTATAAGGTGCTGTAGGGCTTCATAGAACCGGTCAATTTCATCCTCTTCAGCACCGGTGGTTGGGGCATAGACTTGGACTACTGTGATATTGAATGGTTTGCCTTGGATTCGAACTGAGATCATTCTGTCATTTTGAGGATTGTATCCCAGTATTGCTTTTCCTACTCTTTTATTGACTATGAAGGCTACTCCATTTCTTCTGAGGGATTCTTGCCCGCAGTAGTATACCTGATGGTCATCTGAATTAAATTCACCCATTCCTGTCCATTTTAGTTCGCTGATACCTAAGATGTCGATGTTCAGTCTTGTCATCTCTTGTTTGACCACGTCCAGCTTTCCTTGATTCATGGATCTTACATTCCAGGTTCCTATAGAGAAAAAATCTTTACAGCATCGGACTTTCCTTTCACCACCAGACACATCCACAGCTGAGCGTCCTTTCGGCTTTGGCCCAGTCGCTTCATTCTTTCTGGCGCTACTAGTACTAGCCCTCTGCTCTTCCCCAGTAGCATATTGGACGCCTTCCGACCTGAGGGGCTCATCTTCCAGCGTCATATCGTTTTGCCTTTTGGTACTGTCCATAGGGTTTTCATGGCAAAGATACTGGAGTGGGTTGCCATTTCCTTCTCCAGTGGATCACGTTTTGTCAGAACTCTCGGCTATGACCTGTCCGTCTTGGGTGGCCCTGCACGGCATAGCTCATAGCTTCATTGAATTACGCAAGCCCCTTCGCCACGACAAGGCAGTAATCCATGAAGGGGGGTGACATGATAGCAGTGTTCCAATATCTCAGTGGCTGCCACAAAGAAGAGGGAGTCAAGCTATTCTCCAAAGCACCTGAAAGCAGGACAAGAAGCAATGGATGGAAACTAGTCAAGGAGAGAAGCAACCTAGAACTAAGGAGAAACTTCCTGACAGTTAGAACAATTAACCAGTGGAACAACCTGCCTCCAGAGGTGGTGAATGCTCCAACACTGGAAGTTTTTAAGAAGAGACTGGACAGCCATTTGCCTGAAATGGTATAGGGTTTCCTGCCTGAGCAGGGGGTTGGACTAGATGACCTCTAAGGTCTTCTTCTTCTTCTTCTTCTTCTTCTTCTTCTTCTTCTTCTTCTTCTTCTTCTTCTTCTTCTTCTTCTTCTTCTTCTTCTTCTTCTTCTTCTTCTTCTTCTTCTTCTTCAGCACATATTAATACTTGAGCAGGGTCAGAATAGATGGAAAACCACCAGGAAGTCCTAAGACTGTGTCATCAAACTCTGAGGATACCTGAGATCAGGGAAAGGGTTTTTCCAGGACAAACTTCCATCAAATGTTTTTTGTTGGGTTTTTTCCGGGACAAACTGCCATCAAACCGTGCTGGCAAATTTATTTCTTTGAAAGAAGTGCAAACTGTCTTGTGTGAGTTTCTTGACGCTGCTGCGTTTCCAGATGTGCCGAGCAGTTGTGATCCTTCCAGTCTCTCGAGATCCCCGCTTGGCTTGGACGAAAGGGACCGAAGGCAACCCTCTCCTGGCATTAAAGTCCCATACCCGGACATAACTACCATGCCCATGGCACCCGCCCTCACCTCCGAGCATCTTTCGCCGCCTCCGCCTCCCCGGCTGCCAGCTGTAACTGCGAAATCGCAGCAGGAGAGGGCGGTGTGGCCGGCCGGGATTGTGATGCCTTCGGCCCCGATGCCTCCTGGGAATTGTGGTTCCAGGCTCTTCGCTGCCTCGCGTGAGCCAATGAGCGCGCGGCAGGGACGGAGCATGCGTCTTCGAGTCCAGCCGGCGCCATTGGCATAGGTGGGAGGTGATACATTTTCAAAACCGGCGGGCGGGAGACGGAGGAAATTCCGCCGGGGATGCAGGTGAGGTCAAGGGGGAGAGTCGTTGTATTTTTATTTTTATTTTTAACACGGCCGGAGGATCCCTGACAGAATTAGGCTGACCTCTGAAACTGCTAAAAATCACTCTTCCTGTGGCTTCTGGATCAAGGAGAAACTATCGGACAGTTAGAACAATTAATCAGTGGAAGAACCTGCCTCCAGAAGCTGTGAATGCTCCAACACTGGAAGTTTTTAAGAAGGGACTGGACAGCCATTTGTCCGAAATGATATAGAGTTTCCTGCCTGAGCAAGGGGTTGGACTAGATGACCTCGAAGGTCCCTTCCAACTTTATTATTATTAGTAGTAGTAGTAGCACAGGCACCCCTGCATAGGGTTACGGTTTTAGGTTATTTTCTTCTAAACGGAACTAAATTGATGGTTTAGGCATGGAGTTAATCTTAGGATTAATTTAGGAGAGGGACGCGGTGGCTCAGTGGGTTAGGACGCTGAGCTTGTCGATCAGATGGTCGGCAGTTTGGCAGGTCGAATCCCGAGTGCCGCGTAACAGAGTGAGCGCCTGTTACTCGTCCCAGCTTCTGCCAACCTAGCAGTTTGAAAGCACGTAAAAATGCAAGTAGAAAAATAGGGACCACTACGGTGGGAAGGTAACAGCGTTCCATGAGCCTTTGGCGTCTAGTCATGCTGGCCACATGACCACGGAGACGTCCTTGGACAAGCGCTGGCTCTTCGGCTTTGAAACGGAGATGAGCACCGGCCTCTAGAGTCGGAAACGACTAGCACACGTGTGCGGGGGAACCTTTTGACCTAATCTTAGGAGCATGTAAGAAACATATAATTGACTATGAATAGTCATCTCAAGGGTTCTTGTTCAGGATTTGATTCAGCAGTTGAATTTGATGGATGTACAGACCTGCATAATATTGGACTGTTGTGAGATTCACTTACAATTGCAAAAGATAGCTTTGCTTGGAAAAACTGACATCCTGCCACTATATCTCTAACACCATCAAACATCAACATCTGGGAAGGACTTGATAGGTGGAAGAAAATGCCAAATTAAGTCCAAACATGTGGCTGACTGTATTATGAACCATATGAATAGAATAGAATAATTTTATTGTCACTTTTAAATGTACACTAATTGGCATACATTAAAATGAAATTTTGTTGCTTATAGCTCTCAAAGGATCACCACCTCCAATATACACTACATAAATATGACAAAAGAAAAAAATTGCATACACCTACATATATTCTATGACACGGAAACAACACAATCTATTTCAAATCTATACATGTACATGCAAGAAAAATGAATCTTGGGAGTTTACCAGACAGATGGCATAGGGAACAAAGTTGTTACAGAATCTGGTAGTCCATAATATTTTTGTTTTAGTAAGCGCCATGGATGCATTCTGAAAACAACTGTAGCACCACTTGAACACTACTGGCATTAAAAACGGTACCTTTCACATTATCAAACAGCATCTGCCTATCCAAGGTCCTGGAAAGGAATTATCGCTGGATAAAAATACCAAATGCGGTCTAAACATTTGGCTAATTATGCGACCAACCATAATAATATTTTTAATTATCAATTTAATTCATTAAACCTATTGTAATTAATAATTTGGATTATTATTAATTGAGTTAATTAAAATAATTTAAAATAGGACCAAAAAAGCAAACAAAGATGGTACCAATAATAAAAGATGCCTTGGGTGCAATCTCAAAATATTTGGAGCACCACTTCAACATCATCTGCATTCACAGAATCCCCATCAGTCAATTGCAAGAGGCAGCTTTACTTGGAACAGCTTACATCCTGTGATAATATCTTTAACACCATCAAACAACTATCTCAGGTCTTGGGGAAGAACTCAGGTGGATAAACATGTCTATCTGGCTGATTGTTCAATGAACAATAATAAGAGATTACTGGGTTGAGGTGTTAATTATAGCTCCTTTATGAAATAAATCACAATTGACTAGGTTCACTCAATATAGTAAACCATATATTATATTTTGCAAGCCATATTGCTTGGATAAATACAAAATGCTAAACTAGCAAACTTTCCATACAGCCAACAGTGAATTGATGCAAATTGTTCTTCCTCTGCTTCATTCACTATATATTCCTCTTCTTGTAAAATGTTGAGTATAAAATCAGATTTTTTTAAAAAAAAAATCTGTAATCTATCATAGTTCTCACAAGCCAGTGAGCAGCATGGGACAAAATAGGTGTATCTAACTACAGTTTAATTTCTAATTCAGGATTGTGATTTAATTTGACAAGAAAACACTTTTTGCTGTCCAATTTAGCAAAAATATTTTGGTTTTCTGTCATTAACTGTACAGGAAATCTACAGCACTATAAAACTACAATCAATATAAACTATAAATGAAATAATTTAAACAAAATACCTTCTCTTTGGGGGGGGGAGTGTTAAATGTGATAATGATGGCAGATTTGAAAATATATTATTGTGTCTCAGAGTGACTCTCAAAATCTGTATTTTCTTGATTAATGACAGTTCTTGAAAGCTTCAGGAGAAGTTGCAGAAGGCCCCTGAATGAAAAGTAATGTCCTGCTTGGTTAAGAAAAGTAATATCTGTTCTCCAGAAACAACTGTGTCATCTCTTCTAGCAAGTGGTAACTTTCAGAGTGGCCGTGTCTCCTTGAGTCACAGTTCAGTCCACTACAAGGACAAACTCTATAGTTCTGCCTCTCAAGCTTTAGAGGCCTATATTAAAGATTTCAATCTCAGTCTTTCATCCCCTGACGTCAGACCTGGAAAAATTGAAATTCTTCCATGGGCTCCTGAAAACTTCAGTTCCTCAAAAGATGATTTTGAGCCCAAATGTGGTACGTGTGTTTTCCTTTTCAATAAAGTATGTGGGGAGGAATCTTTACCTGTATTAGAGGTCACTTTGAAAATAGCATCCAAATGTCAAGCTAACATAGTTCTTATTTATTCATTTATTTATTACATTTATTTATTAATTTTTTATGTTACCCATCTCCCTATATCCAACTCAGACAATTTCTTATGTTCTTTAAACAGTTTTGGTGTTATTTGTATTTCCCTTTGTTATATATATATTTGTGTGTTTTTTAATATGAGTTGGTTATACAGTTCATAGAGAATATAAGTGAAAGCTAAGCCATGTAGTTGATGACTTCCTCTTCCTTCGCCTCCTCCTCTTCATCTTCTTCACTGGCTTGAGTTTGTAAAAGTATCTAATGTTATTTGGATTCTTTATTTTGTAGTGCATTTGTGTTTTTTAATATGGGTTGGTGATACGTTCTGTGGAAATTATAACTAAAAGCTATCCCATGTAGTTGATATAATAAGGATCAATTCATATTCTTATTGTTAGCAATTATTATTATTACATTCATATATTGCCTGTGTTTTGTAGACATGAAAGCAATGTACATTATGCCTCAGCTTCTTTTTTCGCAAGAAACAACCCCGTGAGAGTGGTTGGGCTAAGAATGAACCACTGTCTCAAAGTCATCTAACCAGTAATATAACTTGAAATCTTGGACACTAATTTGTGGTATTATTTTGTCTTTGCACATTTATGTTACTGTATGTTACTTATGTGATGAAACAGTGAAAATTGTGTATTTGCATTCAGGTAGGAAAGGTAGAAGTATTTGACAAAAAGTGTATGCCTTTCAAGAAAATGTAGGGCTTCAGTTATCAGCGAATCTCCCAAGATTTCAGCATTGTCATATGAAATTATAATTTGAAATAACTAAAATCTTCAAATTTTCAGACTTTAAAGAGTGTGGTGCCCAGACCGTCTTTTAATCTCTAGAAATGAGTCTCAATATTAGAAGGGATGGCATAGAAAGTTCTGTTGCCTGGCTGACAAGAAGGATTACAAGTAACGTTTGAAATATTTCCTTTCTTGGAACCTGTAGTTTAAGTCAAATTATGTCTCTTCTTGTTTTAGAAAATGTCAAGCAGCATACACGTCTGAGAAAAAAAACTGTTTATGAGCCAGATATAGTCAGTCTGACTACAGATGATCTTTTAGCATTTCCTGCAGATGGCTCCCTCTCATTCAAGATTTCTAGGTCATTACCTCAGAGAGGTAATGTGAACAGGCGGTCATGGAGAACATCTGCCTCTTGTTCTCATCACTGGACTCCATCCTTCAATGATAAAGAAAAAGATTATTTGAAAAATTCCTTGCTTCCCTCCTCATACCGTGAAGCTAGCAGAAAAAAGGGTACACAACATACATTTCACAGACATGATTCTGTGTTAGCTGGTAGAGACCAGCTTGCCAACCGAGAGACTGTGTTTCTTAAGAATTATCCAAGATGGCTGACAAGCCATAAAACTGAGTTGAGCATTTCAGACTTAAGTAGTATTCCTGAATCCAAATATCCCATCTGGCTGAAGAATCATAATCTCCTATTGGATTCAAGTAATGAAAATTCTACACAGACCTCACATCTGGAAAGTGAGCATCTGTCTTTGCAAAATAATGAGGAGCTGATGGAGTTTCAAAATCTTAATAGATTAAGCTCCCCCAAGTGCTCAAGACATAATGATGTGGGGAGCCTGAAGCACAAGTGTGATACTCAAACAAATTGCCAAAAAGACTGTCCAAGTGCCTGTTTTCTACCACAGGGCTTAAGAGAGCAAAAGGATCTGCTTATAGGTAACGTACAATAGCATTTATTTTGATGTCTGATTTTGTCAACTTTTGGGAATATGGCATAATAGCGATTGGGTTTAGATACTGTGAAGAAGCATGGTTTATTTAGCAGTAGTTCAATAAGTAGTTCACCGCCCTGAGTCCTTCGGGAGAAGGGCAGTATATAAATTAAATAAATATAAATATAATATAAATAAAGTGCAATTGTCAATTTCAACTCCCAGAATTCTTCTTGGGTTGGGCCTGGTTAGGGATTTCTGGGAATTGAAATCCACCGGTCTTAAAATTGCCAAGGCTGAGTATAGCAATAGCACTTATATACTGCCCCACACTGCTTTACAGCATGCTCTGGATAGTTTACAATGTCAGCATATTGCCCCCAACAATCTGGGTCCTCATTTTAGCGATCTCACAAGGATGGAAGGCTAAGTCAACATTGAGCCCCATCAGGATCAAACTCCAGGTTTGGGCAGAATTAGCCTGAAATACCGTATTCTAAGCACTGTTCCCCGAGTGCTCCTAAACCTGCTTTAGACACTCGTATTTATTTGAAATAATATGCAATATGTATATGCCATGACATGTAACATTTTTAATTGTGACATTTATAATTATTTTAGATGACACAGAGAAACTAATTCAGGAAGCAAGGAGGGCACTGGAACCTTTGGCTGAGGAATCAACTAGTCTCCTGAAAAATGATGGCAGTCCTTGTACAGTGGATATACTAGAAGCAGAAAGATTGTGGGACAATGTTCCCATTGGTTTGTGAGTATATGAGAATCCCATTAAGTTTTTTATGGATACACAGAGTGGAACTCTTCAGCAATAGCCTGACTAATACCAGCTTCTTCAACCTATTTGAATGTCATAAAATGATGGTGTTTGTACAAGCAATCTAAGACGACCACTGCTAGATCCTCTTGTCGTAATGGTGAAGCCAGATTCTTCATGAGTTTGTCCACTCCCCCTTTGAAAGTCACCTCTTTCACAAGTTTTTTTTAATCCCATTTATATCCTGCCCTTCTCCGAAGACTCAGGGCGGCTTACAATTTAAAGCACAAATCAATGTGCTTAGCAATAGCCTTCATTCTATGTATATGCCTTCTTATTAGGGCTTTCCCCCCCCAAGCGGCATTTTTACAAAGTCAGCTTATTGCCCCCAACAATCTGGGTCCTCATTTTACCTACCTCGGAAGGATGGAAGGCTGAGTCAACCTTGAGCCTGGTGGGACTCGAACCTGCACTAATTGCAGGCAGCTGGTGTTACTTAAGGAGGCATTAGCCCACTGCTCCACCAAGGCTCTTGTATTTGTAGCTTAACCATATGCTGTATCTTTCCTGACTCCTCAACCATTTAGCTCCATTAGTTGTCTCCAGATCATTGTATTAAGAAAAGAACAAAGAGTTCCAGATTCACGTCTTAGTAGTTTGAGAAGCTACCTAAATGCAAGTGGCGTCCACAGAACTCTTCACTGCTATTATAACCAACCAGTCCCCGTTACCCACACACTTAACGCTGGCTCAATATTTCCCAAGGGACCGATAATTTCCTTGGAAGATTTCTGTCCATGTTCTCTATGTCAGGAGCCAAGCCTGCTTATGTGTTCATAAACTGGGTTATTCCTTTTGCGCTTACTACATTCTCAGGATTTCTGTTACAGGACCTGTACAATGCTTTTCGAAGGTCAAGGGTAACATGAGTAATGGCCAGGAATTGCGTCAAACCTCTGGGCAGGGCTGTGTTTGAGAAAGACTTCTGTGACGTTTCTTTGAAAATGTGATTTGTTTACTTTAGGAACCTATACTCTAGTCTCCACATTTAAAGCAGTGGGAAAGAGCTGTCAATATTCCAAGTTCAGAGGAGAACAAAAAAAAAGTTGAGAAATGCAGAGTTACTTTCCCATGCACCCCCACTCCACCCCCAGTTTGTTAGCCATTGACACTGAATAGAGCAGGGGTGTCCAAACTTTTTTCAAAGAGGGCCAGATTGGATGAAGTGAACATGCTGGAGGGCCGAACATTTTTCCGAACATTCTTTGAACAATTACAATTAAATGCAAATGAATTATTTTATGCCAAGTTAATTGCAAATGGCATACTTTTCATTTTATAACATTAAGATCAACTGACAGCTGAGTTTTCACAATGTATTTTATGTGCAAAACAAGAGGCTTGACAGAACAGTGGAGCCTAAGGGGAGATATACAGGCGCCCTGCCCCCTCCGCTCTCATTCACTCACCTTTGCTTGGAAAAGTTTCTCTCTCGGTCTCATTCACTCATGTTTTGTTTGCAAAAGCTTCTCTCTCGCTCTCTCATTCCCTCTCTTGCTCCAAAAAGCCTCTTTCATGCTCTCATTCACTCACACTGCTCAATAAACGTTTCTCTCTCGCTCTCATTCACTCACCAACTCAAAAGGCCAGCCGCGGCGCCTCCATTGACTTCCATGGGGACGCTTGGCAATTAAAACCACTCCCGCTACTGCTGCCAACTTTTTCAGTTGCTGCTTGGTTCCGATTTAACCTGCAGAAACAAATCCCCGAGCCGGCCCCCATGGCAGCAGCGAGCCCCAAGGAGCGGGGCGGCCCAGTGTGCTCGCCGAGACGCTGGAGCGAGATTGCCCCCAACAATCTGAACACGAGATCGGCATTTCTCAGCCCACGCTGATCTCGCGCTCCTTACAATCTCCCTCTCTTTGTTTCAGTTTGCTTTCTACATTTGGGATGAAGACTCGAGGTTTGGCGTTTCTCCGCGCCCGCTGATCAGCGTGGGCGGAGAAATGCCCATTCCCTCTGCTGAGCCATCCTAGTTACTTCCCTGGAGCACCTCCATATCTTGCAAGGGCACACAGGGAATCCGCGTTTCTCTGCGCTCGCTGACCAGCGTGTGGGGAGAAACGCCCATTCCCTCTGCTGAGCCATCCCAGTTGCTTGCGTTGCAGAAGGCAAGTATTTGGGATGAAGACTCGAGATTCGGCGTTTCTCAGCCCGTGCTGATCTCGCCCTCCTTACAGTCTCCCTCTCTTTGTTTCAGCTTGCTTTCTGCATTTGGGACAAAGACTGGAGACTCGAGAGAGGGAGATTGTAAGGAGCGCGAGATCAGCACTTTCTGCATTTGGGACAAAGACTCGAGATTCGGCGTTTCTCAGCCCGCGCTGATCTCGTGCTCCTTACAGTCTCCCTCTCTCGAGTCTTCATCCCAAATACAGAAAGCAAGCTGAAACAAAGAGAGGGAGACTGTAAGGAGGGAGAGATCAGCGCGGGCGGAGAAACGCCGAATCTCGTGTCTTCATTCCAAATGATTGCCTTCCGCAATGCAAGCAACTGGGACGGCTCAGCAGAGGGAATGGGCATTTCTCCGCATGCAGGAGAGGTTTGTTAGGGAGCCGGTGGTCCGGCGTTGTTTACCTCCTTCCTGTGTGTGTGTGTCAGACCTGTGGGGAACAGCCGGTAGAGGTGGCCGTCCGGCGTTCCCCCCTCCTGTGTGTGTGTGTCGGGCCCACAGAGAGATGCAAACACCAGACTGCCACCACCTCTACCAGCCATTCCCCACAGGTCCGAGACCACACACACACACACACACACACAAAACGAGGGGGGAAAATGCCGGACTGCTGCCTCCCTACCAGCCGTTCCCCGCGGGTCCAACACACACACACACACATACAAATGAGAGGGGGGGAAATGCCAGACTGCCGCCTCCCTACCAGCCTCCCTACCAGCCGTTCCCCGCAGGTCCGACACACACATACACAAACGAGAGGGGGGGAAATGCCGGACTGCCACCTCCCTACCAGCTGTTCCCCGTGGGTCCAACACACACAGACACACAGAGAGAGAAGGGGGAAAAGAAGGAGGGGATCTGGCAATACCCAAGACTCCATATGCTGCTCAGAAACACCCTCTCACGGCCCTCCCTCCTGTGGCAGACAGTCTTCTGCTTGCCGCCCTCAATCAGAAGGGAGGGCCGTGGGAGGGCCGCATTTACACAGAGCAGGGAGGGCTGTTAGAGGGCCGTATTAAACCACCCCCCGGGCCGCAAATGGCCCGCGGGCCGGACTTTGGACATGCCTGGAATAGAGGTAGTCCTTGACTTACCTGAATTCATTTGTTTACCTGTTTACCTGTATTCATGTTTACCTTGACTCACCTGTAATCCGTTTGTTTAGTGCAGGGGTAGGCAACCTCAGCTCTTTTATGACTCATGGACTTCAACTCCCAGAATTCCTGAGCCAGGAATTCTCTTACAGCCCAGGTTGCTCCAAAACGTTTACTGGGCTTACTTACGTTTACTGAACTGCACTAAAAGATACTGAAAGGATCTGCACAGAGTGCGCAGAGAAGGTGCCACTTGTATTGCTCCCCCAACTAGGATCAGGGGTAGGCAACCTTGGCTCTTTTATGACTTGTGGACTTCAGCTCCCAGAATTCCTGAGCCAGCATGGCTTAGCTTGGAAACCTCTCCTCTTTCCCTCAGCATGGCTGGCTCAGGAATTCTGGGAGTTGAAGTCCATGAGTCATAAAAGAGCCGAGGTTTCCTACCCCTGGTTGAGTGACTATTTGAAGTTACAACAGCACTGTGGCCGTTTTTCACGCTTGCAACCGTTGCAGCATCCCCGTGGTCATAGGATCAAAATTCGGACACTTGGCTACTGGCTTGTATTTATGACAGTCGCAGTATGCCAGGGTCATGTGATCACCTTTTGCAACCTTCTGAGAAGCAGAGTTAAGCCAGATTCACTAACTTAATAACTGCACTGACTCACTTAACAATTGTGGCAGGAAAGGTTGCAAAATGGGGAAAACTCACTTAACTGTCTTGCTTAGCAACATAAATTTTGGAGTCAAATATACACATACTCACATGCATACATAACTTATTACACCACCCAGTTTGGAGACACAAAGGTATCAGATCAGATAGTAGAATATGGATGTAATGAAAATGGTGCTTTTTATTTATTTATTTCCCAATCTCTTTGTGATTGGATGGGTGTGGTAAGCTCTCTTTTGAGTTTGGTTCACCTCCGGGTGGCTTCATGGACATGTCCATATAGTTTTCTCTTTTAAGATTAGAAAAGTTGTTTGATACTGCCTTATTTCAGGGAGGTTTTTCCCACTTCCCTTGTGGCCTCCCATGGAAATAGTAAGCAGTTGGGTTCCATGACTCTGTTGCTTGTTCTGATTCCAGTATGTGAATTCCAGTGTGCAATTAACCAGTGGAACATCTTTCCACCAGAAGTTGTAGGTGCTTCATCACTGGAGGTTTGTAAGAAAAGATTGGACAGTCACTTGTCTGAAATGATATAGAGTCTCCTGCCTGAAAAGGGGGTTGGTCTAGAAGACCTCCAAGGTCTTTCCAGCTCTATTCTGATTGAATGTTTTCAACATTATGAAAGGCATAACTACCTAATTCAGGGGTAGGCAACCTTGGCTTTTTTATGACTCCTGGACTTCAATTCCCAGAATTCCTGAGCCAGCCATGCTGAGGGAAAGAGGAGAGGTTTCCAAGCTGAGCCATGCTGGCTCAGGAATTCTGGGAGCTGAAGTCCACGAGTCATAAAAGAGCCAAGGTTGCCTACCCCTGATCCTAGTTGAGGGAGCAATACAAGTGGCACCTTCTCTTTGTACTCTATGTGTGTGCAGATCCTTTCAGTATCTTTTAGTGTGTATATATATATATATATATATATATATATATATATATATATATATATATATATATATATATATATATATATATATATATATAAATTTATGTTGCTAAGTGAGACAGTTGTTAAGCGAGTTTTGACCCATTTTACGACTTTTCTCACCACAGTTGTTAAGTGAATCGCTGCAGTTGTTATAACTTAGCAATACAGCTGTGAAGCAAATCGGGCTTCCACATTGACTTCGCTTGTCAGAAAGTCGCAAAATGTGATCGCATGATCCCGGGACCCTGTGCTCTGTCCCAGCCTGCTACGTCCTTGTTACTTCACAAGGCAACCCCTAATTTAGCAGTAGACAGGATAAATAAACCCCTTTTATTGAAGTTACAGACCTTGTCCACAAACAAAACAGAGCACGATCCAAAACAAGAAATAATTCACTGGTAACATAAACAGACCATCATCTCTTGACACAGAAGTTTTTTGCAAACAGTTGCCAGTCCTGCCCACACATTCCCTTTTTGTTACGCAGCCCCCAAGGCGTGGCTTCTCTCTGCTTTCTCCTTCTCCCATGGAGTCGCCCCATTGCCTCCCTCTGATTTACTCGTGTGACCTGTCTACGTTTCCGAGCGTCTCTGAGGTCTTCCAGCTGAGTCTGACTCCGCCTCCCAGCCTAGCTAGCTTTCAGTTTGACCACGAGTGGAGGGGCCAGGCTCTTCCTCACTTGGTAAGTCTGATAACTCATCAGAGCCTTCCTCCGACTCTGATGGCTCCCCAGGCCCCTCCTCCTCCTCCTCTGATTCCTCGGACTCAGCTGCTGGGTTCAGAGGCTGGCACGGAATCATAACACACTGTCATAAATAGGAGTCAATTGCCAAGCAGCTGAATGTAAATCATGTGACCATGGGGATGCTGCAGCGGTCCTAAGTCACTTTTTTTCAGTGCCGTTGTAACTTCAAATGGTCACTAGGCGAACTGTTGTAAGTCGAGGACTACCTGTAGTCAGCCAGATTATGGCCAGACTTTGTTATTTATGTGTATCCCACCTTTATTATTTTTTTTTTCAAATAAGATTAGATTTAGATTTAGATTTAGATTTATTAAATTTATATGCCGCCCTTCTCCCCAAGGACTCAGGGCGGCTCACAACAATAAAACATTAAAAAACATAAAGTACAAAATTTAAAAAAGAACTGAACAATAGATGTAATAAATAAATGACAATTTAACCCAATAAAAGCCAAATTTAAAACCATAGTCAGTCCAGGCCCACTTGTTGGAACATCCATGTCTTCAGGTCACGGCGGAAGGACCGAAGGTCAGGGGCCGTCCGCAGCTCCGGAGGCAGTTCATTCCAGAGGGTCGGCGTGCCCACAGAGAAGGCTTTCCCCCTGGGGGTCGCCAGCCGGCATTGCCTAGCCGACGGAACCCTGAGGAGGCCGACTCTGTGGGAGCGAACCAGCAACAACACACCTTCCTCCTCCTTATTTTCCCCACAACATAATGAATGCATGCTGTATTCACCAGCCCACCTCAGCTGTTTCCAAAGGAGGCAGAGGAGGAGAGGTCCCGGGGCTTATGGAGTGAAGGAACTGGATGAGGCTGTCGGCAGGCCCAGAGGAAGGGAGTGGGGCTTTTGGAGGAGTTGGTGGCGGCGGCAGCAGCGTGCTCCAGGGGCGAAAAGAAGCATGGCCCCTTTAAGGAAAAGGTGGAAGAGTCAGGATCAGAAAAAGGAAAGAAGGCGAGGTTGTCGTGCAGGAATACAAGCTAATTTGAGGGCTAATCCACATGGAGCCCCGTTTCCATCTGTCCTGTTTGCCATAGTTTGCTCCCTAGAGACTAAAATGGACGATCTGAAACTTGAGCTGTCCACGAACAAGGAGTGTATATCGGAGGTGGTGACCCTTTGAGAGCTGTATGCAACGAAATTTCATTTTGATGTATGCCGATTGGTGTACATTCAAAGTGAGAATAAAGTTGTTGCTGCTGCTGCTGCTGTTGTTATTATTTAACCAAAGGCAGGGGAGAAAAATATTTTTTACGGCTCTGGAGACCCAGTTTATGAGATCCTCCTTTCCCTGAACTCCACTCCAAAACCTTTCTGCTTCTCCCTAAAACCCACACCACGAATAAGCACTCCCGTTTAGTCAACAAGGTGACAAGTGGCCTGCAGCCATTCGCCCAGCAACAAAGCCAGGGGACAAAATCCACGTCAGTAATTCTTTGTTCATTTTGACATTTGTTTATTTTGCTCCCTCTCCTAGGAAATTCTGCTAAGAATTGAGTTGCATTTTTAAAGTATAATTTTTTTCCCCATAGAGGATAGTAAAGGCGGGACGAACTCTTTACAAGGAGTGGGGAGTTGGGAAAATGGCAGCTGAGAATCTGCCTGTGCGGTTTTTTGACTTTCTAGCCATTCTGGCCTTGTGCATTTCATTGTCCATCAAGAGGCACCAAAAAACAAGCAATTACAATAGCAAATCAAAGTAGCTAAGGATAAAAGCTTTAGTTACTAGAACTATCTCTTGATTCTTGAGTCCTTCTGATAGGGTGGGACCATCTGGTCCATCATCAATGACCAGAATGGTACTTCATGGTGAGTCTAATACCATTCTTAGTGTTGAAGGATGGAACTGACAGGAAATGGGTATGGTACAGCAGGAAGGCAAATTCACCTATTTTCTAATGAACTTAAGATGATTTGCCTCTTCCCCACATTTCAAATGCCTCTTACTATTGCGTTTGGGAGTAGAACTGTTAATGTAGCTGCTCCCCCCGAGGGCGGAAGTTGCAATGCCATATCTTGCTGGTTGTGTATATGAATGCAATGCATTCCCTGACCCACTAGCTGATGATGGACATCTGGCCCCAGGCTTGGAGAATTGCTCAGTTTTGGATGCCTAGGGGTTTGCCTGCCCTTCCAGACTGCTGCTCAATTGCCTTATGGGGGAGGGCGTTCTCTGTGGGCGCGCCGGATTTATGGATCCATCTTCCGGTTGAGCTCCGGATGGCACCCGACCTTCGCTCCTTCCGGCGCAATCTAAAGACCTACCTGTTCGAACAAGCCGGCCTGGCCTGATGGGTGATGGGTTTGGGTTTTATTGCTTTTTATGTATTTTAACTTATTGTTATAGTTTTTGGGCATCTTGTTTAATCTCTTTTAATTTTTGTATTCTTGTCTTTTAACATGTATTGCCCTGTTCACCGCCCTGAGTCCTTCGGGAGAAGGGCGGTATACTAATAATAATAATAATAATAATAATAATAATAATAATAATAATAATAATAATAATAATAATAATGATCATCATCATCATCTTCCTGGTTTTCTTGCTCTGTTGGGGACAAATAACCCTTCATCCCTCTGGCCCTCAATGTTACATCTCTGGTATTAATAACCTGCAGGCATTTAACTGGTGCCAGGTTCATTTTATCAGATGGGTAGGTCTGGAAGAAATTGGGAAGCTCAGTCTCTTGGACTCAGTGGAATCTGACAGTGACCTTGGTCACAAAAAGGATCCAGCTGTAGCATCGCCTTGTTTTGATGGAGTTTGCATGGGTGCCTTCATACCAAGAAAGCCTCTAGTTGTCCAAGGGTCCTAGTTGAGATTAAAGCTACCAAAAAGGCTGTCTTGCAGGTGAGGGTGTTAATGAGGATCTATCTGAGCAGTTCGAAAGGAACCGTAGCTAGAGCTCTCAAAGCCAATAACAATGAACAGCTAAAAATTGAAAGGAAAAACAGAATGATTAGAATTTATGAATATATTTATGCATTGGGCTATTCTTGGATTGTAAAGATTTTTTTTTCCAGTTACTGTACAGCAGACATGTCAAACTTGCGACCTCACGTGAGATCGCGCAACGTATCGTGACAGTTTTGCCATTGCCGGCAATGGGGTGGGCGTGGTTTCCGCGTGATGCATCCGGCCTGCGGGCCAGCAGTTTGACACCCCTGCTGTACAGTGTATAAACATAATGCAGAAACTTTTTTTAAAAAGTGCTTCTTACTTGAGCTTCCTAACTTCTACATTTCTATCCACAGAAAATCTCCGGTACCTATATCCTATATGGAGGAGAATTCTCCACCAAACCCCAGGGCCAGCATGGTCAATAACTTTTTAGAAGACTGTTTGCAGAATGGTCAACAGGTAAATAAAGGTTGAAGTGATGAACATTAATATTAAGCTTGCATTAGTTAAAGCAGGGCTTTCCAAGGAGTTTGCACAATTGTCAGTACCAGCTAGGTATGTGGGTGAATGCTCTCAATTTCACTGAGGCAACAATAAAGCCAGGCATGCTGACATGAGAATTAGATATACATACATACCTATCACACTGTTTTCTTTCAAGCTGAGAAGTGTTAATGCAGAGTGCAGAAAGAAAGTAAATAGTAAGCAAAATCAATTAAAGGCAAAATAATACAAGTAAAGGAAATTTAAATCTGGATTTCCTCAACTTCTGCATAATTTTCTTCCCTTCCTCATTTTTACTTTGTCCATACACCTATTCTTTTGTTGTTGTTGTTGTTGTTCTTTAATCATCTCATCTCCCTTGGAACTGTCATCAACTCATCCAGTCACAACTTTTCAGTCTATCCTTCCTTCCTTCATACATACATGTTTGCATTTCTTTCATTCTTTCTGTATAACCAAATAAATTCAAAATACTTATTTCATACTGGTCATTCACTCTGGCATTCAGTTCGTATTCATTCATCGTGCATTCTTTCCTGACCATGCTGTTAGCCACACAATTCTTAAATATCTCATTACCACCGTAGACAGCTTGCTTTTTATGTTTTGCCTGACATAACCAACTCTTGCTTCCATATAACAGTAGGAGAAACAAGCTCTTACACTAAGACATTTTCCCATTTATTGCAACAAACATTAAATCCTCATAATAGACAGAACACCATCCATTATCTTCCTATCAGCATTTGCACATCTTAAAATGTCTCTTCATTTTTTTCATCTTTACTAAATATTTTGTAAAAATATACAGGTTAATCTGTTTGTTCCAATTGTTTACCATTAGCATATAACTTGCAATCATTTGTGCTGTTTCCCTCAACTTCCCTCTACCTTGTAATTCCAGAAAAGCTCATATTCTGGAGGGAATCATGGTACCATACTTCCGTTTCAAGTGCCAATGTTGTCCAAATGCCCAGGGCTCAAAGAGAATGTTTTGCTTAGACATCTTAACTTCTAGGCTTCAAATATCTGATTGAGTATAATATTTCTATCTTAGGACAGAGCAAAGGCTAAAGAAGAGATTTCCTACAGAATGTTCTTTATAGGTAATAGGAAGCAAACCTAAGGGGAAAATTCACTTTGATATCACAGTCCAAAACTCTCATTTGGGAAAGATAACTTTTTCAGGTTTTCTTTGATAAGCAGAGTCTTTCTTTCTTTGATTCCAGGAGAAAACATTTTCGGGTGGAAATCATCATGGTCCTGTAGAAGCTTTGAAACTGATGCTGTTTAACCTTCAAGCAGTTCAGCACGGCTTTCACAAAAACAAATCTGACGGACCAAACGAAGAGCCCCCAAAAGTAAGCAGCTCTGTGTAAAATGAGATTCTCCGTGGTGTTTAATTATTGTATGCTTATCTGCATCTGGCTCTGCGCTGTTAGCTCCTAACTGCAGGTCTGAGTTCCTAGATTTGTTCTCGAGTGGTGAGGCTTTGACATTTTCTCCCAAAGGTGACAAACAGATCAATGGATGGATGTGTCCAAGGACCCATGCAGGAAACATATCCATGTGTGCTTTTGTGCAGTACAGTTCTGTGGAGAAAAAAAATCACTTTCTTTTAGCTTCTCTGAATATTTTGCATATCTTTGCCAGTGAGTGTTTTCAGTCTCCTGTGAGTCCTACTGATAAATTATTGGAATCAGAGTGCAATAGTTACCTTATAGTTTGGTGCTTTTTTTTTCATTCTATCACCCTACAGCTCTGCCTTTTAGAAAATAAAAGCACAGGTCCATTTTGAGACAATAACAGTATCATATTGCACTCCTACCCACCCCCCACACATAAAAGAATGACAGAAAGGGGAAAGGAAAGAAGGCAGAAGATGCAACTAGATCAAACAAAGAGCAAGCAAGTATGCTAATGCAATACATGGTAGGCAAAGGATAGGTGGAAAAATGTATAGGACCCAAGAGGGAGATCAAAATAAGGATCATGGGAAGGCCTTTTTTGGGTGGTGGAAACATCTGAAACCAGCTGGAAAACATGAGATACAGAGCCCCAAGTGAGGCTATGCCAGGAGATTCCTTATCCATTTTCCTCATCCTTTTCCTCCTCATGGAAGAACCAAAGAGGAGGTCTACAGGTTGACAAGTGTCAGGGGGGAAAAGCAGGAGTCTGGGCAGAGCGCACGTAGGTAACATGACCACGTAGGGTAGGGATGTCAAACTCGCCACGTCACATGATGTGTCGCGATGTATCGTGACGTTTTCCCCATTGCTGGGGTGGGTGTGGTTTCGGCATGACGCATCCGGCCCATGGGCTGGCAGTTTGACCCCTCCTGATGTAGGGGATGAGCTACAGCCATCTTTTTTCCCCAAATAGGCAACCTGTCTCAAGCTGCTTTCAGCCTTAAGGACCCTAGTTAGGCCAGGAAGCACTAACAATGATGACCTTCCATTTCAAACCCAGAAAACTGGATGGGCCAGCAGTCCTTGGGTATGAAAGGAGGGGGCAGGCAATCACAACTTGTCCCTCATCCTCCTCTAAGCTCCAGGATATATAAAGGTCTCCCTGTCTTCATGGGGCAGCATCTGTGAGTAATATTCCATCAGAGTTAAGGCAAATCTTGGCAAAGTGGCTTGTCTTCAGGATTCCTCCTCACAGTTCGGAAGGAACCAGATAATAAAAATGGAGAAATCATGTGGTAGGTACAACACGCATAGGGGAAAGGACCTCAGGAGATGAGAAAAGATGCTACAAGGGGACATCTCACCCCATTTTCTTAGCCTCCCGAGTTCTGACTGTCTCACTGTTTAAGACAATGGTTAAACTCATCTCTGTTCTCAAACTTTTAATTGTTAATGATACGAATGCTCGACTGAATGTTCATTTTATACGTACTCATCGACTTCTGTTTTATTATCGTAAGCTACCTTGAGAATAGAAATAAACAGAAATGCAGGGAGGCACCGAAGAATCAAAACAAAGAAAAATAACATACATGTTTGATCAGTTTGCTTAATGAGATAATTACGGCCATTGAACAATTAGATATGATTTGAGCCAACCCTGCCCTGTAATCAAAACAAACTTCAACTCTTTTCTCACATCTCTGTAAAGTTCTCACTATAATTAAAGAGGCAGGTCATGCCTGGCTCGCAGACAATTACAAACACCTGAACACCTCGGTTTAACAACAACAACAATAAAAACTCCAAGGCCTGTTATACAGAAAAAAGTTAGAGAAATGGAACTTGTAGGGTTCTGTGGGTATTATGCCAGTTATATGGGTGTTATGCCAAAAGGAAACCAAACCCTACATTCCCCAATACAGGTAGTCCTCGACTTACAACCATAACTGACCCCAAATTTGGTGGCTAAGCAAGACAATTGTTAAATGAGTTTTGCCCCATTTTATGATCTTACTTGCTACAGTTGTTAAGTGAATCACTGCAGTTGTTAAGTTAGTAGCCCAAATGTTAAGTGAATCTGGGTTCCCCATTGACTTTGGTATGTCAGAAGGTCGCGAAAGGTGATCATAAGGTGATCACCTGGACAATGCAACCATCATAAGTGCATGCCAGTTCCCAAGCATCTGAATTTTGATCACTCGACCATGGGGATGCTGCAATGGTTGTGTGGCAAGCGGTCCTAAGTCAATTTTTTCAGTGTCATTGTAACTTCAAACAGACACTAAACAAATTGTTATAGGTTGAGGCTACCTGTACAGGTAATCTTCGCCTTACGACTGGTCACTTAGTAACTGTTTGAAGTTACAACAGACCTGCCCAATGGCACTTAGCCGAGATCTGAAATTCCAACAGCTGTCCCCAACCTACAAGGTTGCCACAAAGAAGAGGGAGTCAAGCTATTCTCCAAAGCGCCTGAAGGCAGGACAAGAAGCAACAGATGGAAACTAATCAAGGAGAGAAGCAACCTAGAACTAAGGAGAAATTTCCTGACAGTTAGAACAATTAACCAGTGGAACCGCCTGCCTCCAGAAGCGGTGACTGCTCTAACATTGGAAATTTTTAAGAGACTGGACAGCCATTTGCCTGAAATGGTATAGGGTTTCTTGCCTGAGCAGGGGGTTGGACTAGATGACCTCCAAGGTCCCTTCCAACTTCTTCTTCTTCTTCTTCATAATAATAATAATAATAAGAAGAAGAAGTGTATTCTTAAAAAAATTCTAATGTTGGAGCATTCACCGCTTCTGGAGGCAGGTGGTTCCACTGATGAATTGTTCTAGCTGTCAGGAAATTTCTATTATTATTATTATTATTATTATTATTATTATTATTATTATTATTATTATTATTATTATTATTATTATTATTATTATTATTATTATTTATCATTATTATTATTTATCATTATTATTATTTATTATTATTATTATTATTATTATTATTATTATTATTATTATTATTATTATTATTATTATTATTATTCCTTCAATCACGTGGCTGCATCTCAAGATGCTCAGTAACCCGGACACATTTACCGCCATTTGCAGCATTAAAACATTTTTGCCCCAACCCTGTACATTTACTTCCAGTTTTCAGCAAGCCTGGCCTGTAGCAAAACAGTTGATTCACTTAACGACCACTGTGAAACACGCCAGGTAGGGCTTGCGGGTGACCCACTTTAAGCCCATCAAATGTACAACTGTAATGGGCATGTTCCATTGCGGTCGTAAGTCAAGAGACTACCCTTAAGAGTCTCATAACCAGCTGTTAAGCATGGTAGAAGTATTTGCATCCTTTGGGGGTGTTTTCCCCTAGAGGACCTGCGCAATAGATCATCGTTGAAGAAAGCAGGACTTCAGCCTACCAGGCAGTGGTAAAGGGGACCATCAAGCCATCTGGATCACCACTGACCCTGGCTCAGGCAGACAGTGTTCCCCATCACAGAAACACTGTGTTTTCACAGAGAAGTGTTTGTGGCAGGCTTTAAAATGAGCTGTTCATGCTAGAAAACCCTCAGAGGTTACTGAGCTGAAGCAGTTTTCCAGGCAAAATGATGTGAAAAGCTGATTGTCAGTTACAGGAAATATTAACAGCTAAAAGATTGGGCAACTGATGATTAAATCTAGGTTAGGTGTTCGCACAGGCATATTGCAGTTTGGGAAGCTTTCTTTAGGAAATAATTGAAACAAGCGCCGTCCTTTACTGTTACTTATTTGCTTAGACTTCCTTGTATCTTCTCAACCATCAGGATTTAAATGAATCTTTGATAACATTCAGTGCCAAAGACGCCTTTCAGAAATCCAAAAGGAGGTACCGTAAATACTTTTTCGTGGGCTTCCTGGCTCCAAATATTTAAATTTGAGTAAGCTAAACAATGAAGTCATCCTTATTTGTCAATACGTTGGAAACTGAAACGGCCTTTTAAAATTGGATTTTTCCTAGAGAAGATACTAATTTTAAAAAAATCCCAACGTTGGACTATGCTATTGAGCAGTTTCCTTCTTCTTCTTTGTTTTTTAGGTTTCAAGTAAAGATGAAGGTTTCAAGTTGGACGATTGTGATATGATCCCTGTGGCCCGATCTCTTCAGAGGTAAGAAGTGCTGACATTCAGAGGCTGAGATTCCCAACTGCCTTGGTTGCAGTTGATGCTTGTGGACTTCAACTCCCAGAGTTCCTCAGCCAGGGTGGCTGAGGAATTCTGGGAGTCGAAGTCCCCAAGTCTTAAAGTTGCCAAGTTTGAAGACCCCTGACCTGGAGTTTTAGGTTTCATGCCAGTAGCCCAACCTAAGGTGACCTCATGTGCATTATTTCCATTTTCTTTCCTTTTCAACTCTTTTCACCTACAAGAGAAATAGTTTGAATTCTGCCCGTTGAAGCTGGCATTTTCACTGAGAACACCCTGGTTCAGTGACCCCCATGACAATATCTGTGACTACCATGACTCATGAGCCCCCCACTTCCCAGGATGGTGCTGACAATTTCTCAAACCTCAATATAAATTAATTTTAAAAAATCAAAAATAATAGAAGTTTCGCAAGATCAATTAAAAATGAGATGTCACCAGATCACCAAGTATTCATAAGAATACAGTGTTTTTGTTAATACACTGTGGAAAGAAGTCTGAGGTAATGAAGTCTTATGTCCAAAAAGGCTTTGGGCTACAATTAATCCTCAATTTACAACCAGAATTGGGACCAGAATTTCTGTTGCTAAATAAGGCAGTTGTTAAGCTTGAATTACACCTGATTATACAAATCTTTTCTCCACAGTTATTAAGTGAATCCCTGAAGTTGTTAAAGGAATCACATGGTCATTAAGCAAATCCAGCTTTCCCCATTGACTTTGCTTTTCGGAAGCTGGCTGGCAAGGTTGCAAATGGTAATCACAGGATGCTGCAACCATTATAAAAATGCCCGTTGCCAAGCATCCCAGTTTTGATCATGTGACCATGGGGATGCTGCAACGGTCTTAACTGCTAGGACCAGTTGTAAGTCAGTTTTTCAGTGTCATTGTAACTTCAGTGCCATTAAACAGTCACTAGATCAGGGGTCTTTAAACTTGGCCCTTTTATGACTCGTGGACTTCAACTCCCAGAATTCCTCAGCCAGGAACTCTGGGAGTTGAAGTCCACAAGTCATAAAAGGGTCAGGTTTGAAGACCCCTGCACTAGATGAATACTTGTAAGTTGAGGATTACTCGTACTTTGTAATGGGTCCTATTAAAATGGCAAGATTTTAAAAAAAACAATGACTGGGCTGTCCTAAATTACACAACAAACCAATGTGTAATTATTTATTATGTTATTTTTAAACCTGGGTTGGATGGGGAGGAAGTTGTGAATTTACTCTGTTTGTTAAATCTTAAATTGGATTCTTAGCCCTCCGACGAGGCACTTAAATTTTCCCTTTAGTTATCCAACTGGCCGTGATGGGAAGCAGGTTACTGAACTAAAGCACTCCTGGAAGCAAATTCTTTGATGCTTGATGAAAATTAATCTTTGGGGCCCTTTTTGTTGTAACCTATGGATATGATGATCATTTCATCATCATCGTTGGTTCCTTTCACGCAAAGCACATAGCTCAGCAAGATTCTTCCAGTGAATCCTCTCTGCGGCAGCATACTTGAAAAATATGCATGTGGAGAGAGACTTAAAAAATGCAATTATGGGTTTGTTTTTTTCATTCCATGGTGTGTCTGAGTAAGAGCAATCATCTTTCAACTTGAACAAAAATGCCCCAAAGCCATGTTAAATGATGCTTTTAGAGATACATAATCTGCATTACGAGGAACATGTAGTAGCAGTGACTTGGACTGTTAGGAACTGAATCCTTGGAATTCAGTAGTCTGGTTCACACCTAATAATGGGTAACAAAGTTTTGTTTCAGGATCAGCATAATGTATGATACCCACTTTATTGTTTGAACCAGGATTTGATAGATTGCTCAATAAATCATGAATTCCTAGCTTGGCAAATTGTGTGAATACTATCGTCGTGGGATTAGTCTGTCTTATTAGCTTTATACTTTTTTATATTTACATTGCAAGCAAAATATTATTTTTTTCTCATAGAGCTTTGCATCATTTATCTCGACTTAAAGGATTGGTTGATGATACAAATGGTAGAGAAGAATCAACAGGATCGCTCAAGACATGAAGCGTTGATCATAAATATGTCTACAAAATCAATATAATGTAAAACAACAGTTAAATGCAGGGGCACGTTCTAAGACGCTCATGAACTTCAGAACTCAGTTTTTCCCCCAAATCTTGTATTTCTGTAAATATAAATGTATTAACTAGAGTCTTCAGAAGCATGTTATCTTTTGTACAACTTTGCCAGATCCTAAAGAAATGTGTGAATTATAGAAAGGTGTTGCCCTACTTTGAGACTTTGTCCATAAGGTCGCGATGGGTCGTACACGACTTCGCAGCTAACAACAACTACTTTGAGACTTTTTCTTCCTTAATAGCTGTGTTCATCCTAGCTGGGTAGAAATAATGTGAGCAGGACAGGCACCTGCTAAAGAAAAAAACAATAAGCTCCAAAAGCAAATTTTTATATATAATTATATAAAGGGATAAGGATAATCCAGATGATGAAATTAAGTGTTAAGGCAATATTATTGCAGAAATGTGAGCCATTTTAAGAAGCTTGCATAGATATAATTTACAGGCCGTACTTAGCGTGTGGTCCTCAATGGAACTGCATCTACATGGAAGGAAGTGTGTAGTGGGGTGCCCCAGGGCTCTGTTCTGGGCCCAGTGCTCTTCAATATCTTCATCAACGATTTGGATGAGGGGATAGATGGGGAACTCATCAAATTTGCAGATGACACCAAGCTGGCAGGAATAGCCAATACTCCAGAAGATAGGCTTAAGATACAGGATCTGGACAGACTCGAACACTGGGCACTATCTAACAAAATGAAATTCAATGGTGAAAAAAGTAAGGTTCTGCATTTAGGCAGGAAAAATCAAATGTATAGTATAGGTGGTACCTTGCTCAATAGTAGTAACTGTGAGAGGGATCTCGGAGTCCTAGTAGACAATCAATATGAGCCAGCAGTGTGCTGCAGCTGCCAAAAAAGCCAACACAGAGCTAGGCTGCATTAACAGGGATAGAATCAAGATCAAGTGAAGTACTAATACCACTTTACAATGCCTTGGTAAGGCCACACCTCGAATACTGCATCCAGTTTTGGTCACCACGATGTAAAAAAGATGTCGAGACTCTAGAAAGGGTACAGAGAAGAGCAACAAAGATGATTAGGGGGCTGGAGGCTAAAACATATAGGGAACGGTTGCTGGAATTGGGTATGTGTAGTTTAACGAAGAGAAGAGTGAGGGGTGACATGATAGCAGTGTTCCAATTTCTCAGGGGCTGCCACAAAGAGGAGGGAGTCAAGCTATTCTCCAAAGCACCTGAAAGCAGGACAAGAAGCAACGGATGGAAACTAGTCAAGGAGAGAAGCAACCTAGAACTAAGGAGAAACTTCCTGACAGTTAGAACAATTAACCAATGGAACAACCTGCCTCCAGAGGTGGTGAATGCTCCAACACTGGAGGTTTTTAAGAAGAGACTGGACAGCCATTTGCCTGAAATGGTATAAGGTTTCCTGCCTGAGCAGGGGGTTGGACTAGATGACCTCCAAGGTCCCTTCCAAATTATTATTATTATTATTATTATTATTATTATTATTATTATTATTATTATTTTATTAATATTAATATTATTACTTTTAACTACATGATTGGTCTGTTGGAATTGAAAATACTAATGTCTCCAAAGATGGACTCTTATTTCAGTATTTTTATTCCTCTTCCCCTAAACCAATAATTGGAGTTCAGCCCAACAAATATTTTGGATATACACAGAATGACATCACAGTTCTCTGGAAAACCATCAAAGTCAAACTACATTGTGTAGTGGCTACTCCTGAACTGTGCTAGCATTGGATCGCTTCATTGGGGTACATTATTATTGGTTCAGACAGTTGTTTTGGAGAAGACAAAAATACAGAAGGCACATACATTTATTTTTCACTCTAAAATTTGTCAGAGCCTGTGGTTTTAGTCAATCTAATTAAAAGTCTGATTCAGAATTTCAAACCAATTTGATCTCTGAATTAGATCATCACTTAGACAATGTAATTTAGGAAACTGATTTGTTTTGGGGGAAACCCTTTTTAGACATGTGAATTTACCAACTCTGATCAGAAATGCACATGACTCTTGACAACGACTTTACATTTTTAATATATTTATAGTCATATATAAATGTAATTAAAGGAAACCATTCCTTTTTCAATGCTCTTTTTCAGTAATATACTCTACCCCAATGTTAGAAATGTACTAACTCAATCAGATTATGTAGGAGCAGTGCTGTTTAAGTTTAGTTTGCAAGTGTACTGTATAAATGTTGGTAATGAGCACAGGCAAAAGATTTGGGTCACCCTTACACAAGTTTTTATAGCAAACCAATGTCTCCCTTTGTAATCTGATCAGCAAACCTGGTTTAGTTTGAGATGTCCCTTTTTTCTCCAAGGCCCCTTCCAACTCTATTATTCTATTCTATTCTATTCTATTCTATTCTATTCTATTCTATTCTATTCTATTCTATTCTATTCTATTCTATTCTATTCTATTCTATTCTATTCTATTCTATTCTATTCTATTCTATTTCTGTTCTGTTCTGTTCTATTCTATTCTATTCTATTCTATTCCATTCCATTCCATTCCATTCCATTCCATTCCACTCATCTATGTCAATTCTGTACTAGCTACCACCTATCAGCAAACAAACTTCCCTACTAGCTAGATCTGAGATCTTTTCAAGGGTGTTGCCTGGTAGATCATATGAAATGGATTATTTTTGCTCTGCTAGCTGATCCAGGAAAGGTGGCAATTGGTACAACAGGTGGCACCGACAAAGGTGGGCCCTTGCTATGTTCTTCACCTGCTGTAGTAGCATCTGCTGTAAGACCAAGAGGACATCTAGAAGACAGAAGCAAAAATTGTGTCGAGAGATTAGAGAACTGGATTTAAAACAACAGACTGAAATTTAACTCAGCCATGCAAAGTTTTTAATTGGGAAAAATATCAAATGCCACAATACAGAATGGAGAATATGTGGCTTGTTAAGAGTAGTCTTTTGCAAACTGAACATGAGTCAGCAGTGTGGGATAACTACTGAAAAAGGAAAGAGCTACATCAACAGAAGGATAATTTCCAAATTGTGGGAAATAGCAGTTCCTCTAAATTCTTTATTGGTTAGGCTGTCTTCAGAAAACTGAACAAGCGCAGAGACATGCGATGAAGAGGGGAGTTGGGAACTTGTTTTGATAACATTCAACAGCAAAATTATTTTGAAATTTAGAAAAGCTAAAAGGGGCACGTACCTTACAAGGAAACTAAAAGTCTTTCATGGAAAGACTGAAGGAACTGGGCAAGTCTAGCTTTGAGAAAGGATAACAAGGGAAATGTCCAGAGAGACTATACGTAGAATAAAATTAAGAGTTGTATCACCTCCCAATGGCAGACATGAGTGGTCCTTATTTAACAACCAATCCGCAACGATCTCAACTTACAACAGCGCTGAAAGAGTTCTAGCTATTGTAGTGTTCCCATGGTCACATGGTTGTGATCCACGTACTTGGAGATTGGCTTGTGATGACGATATCATAGCATCATGTGATCAGATGGCCGCCCTTTGTGATTTTTCACTGTCACCTTCCAACAAAGAAAGTCAATGGACAAAGCCAGCAAGAAGAAGAAGACGACAATCATGGGACATTGCATGTAACTACGAGTTGCTAGTTTTGACTTTTAAAGCCCTACCTGGCATGGAGACATATATCTGAGAGGCTGTCTCTCCCAATACATCCCACCAAATCCAGCAGAGGTAGCATGCTATGGATCCCATGGGCAAGGCAACTACAATTGTTGGGCCATAGGGCCTCCTCTGCTGTGACATCCGATCAATGGAATGTCCTTCCTTTAAAGTAAGGCTTGTTTCATCACTGACTTTCTGAACGTTTCGCAAAACCCTAATTGTGCCATCAGGCCTGGGAACCCCAGCCAACTGGAGAATAACTATGAGGGATTGGCAACATCTCATTGTGTAATATTCCTTCTTTTTTAGGTGTTGTTTTTTTTGGTAAAATTAAGAATTATAATATTGATTGTTTAGTATTTATTGATTACCTGACAGCCAAATCCTCTTGTAAGATGGGCGGTTACATACATTTGATAAAATAAGTAAATAAGTTGGTTGGTGTTTTGTAACAAAAAGCTCCCTGGGGAAATACAGAGAAGATGGGAGGTTTCTAAATTTTAAATATAAATACATAAAAATAAATAAGGGTAGAAATAGTCCAATTGTTGCCAGTCTATACTGTTTTCCCAAAGACACTCCAGACCCCAATAGTCTCTTCAAATTGATTCATTTAAGAACTTATAAGAATTGGCTGTTTAAGATGTATTAGCTTGCATAGAAGAAAGGATAGCATAGAAGGAATAGGTAGGTTTTTGAAAATAGGTAACTAGAATGAAGCAGTTGTTTGTTTTTAATCAAGGATTTTCAGCTTAGCTATCACTGATACTCCTGTCATCACTTGATAACAGTTACATAGATTATTACTCATAGACCACAGTCTCCACATTCACAGTCTCAATATCCATGCCCAAGACTCAATCTGTACCACAATTTCTTGCCTTTCACACACAAAACAATCAAAATCATTCACACTCAGTCACACCATACCCAACCAGAAACACAGCTGTCCCACACAAACCACTATGCTCCACGGTGAGAAATGTCTTCACACTCTAAAGACTCTATGGCTAGTTCCCCTCCTGCCTTCAGCAGCATGGCTTTCTTTGCCAGACAGGCAGATAAGAAGCAATGGATGGAAACAAATTGAAGAGAGAACCAACTTAGAATTAAGGCAAAATTTTCTGACAGCGAGAACAATTAACCAGCGGAAAAAGCTTGTCTCTAGAAGTTGTGGGTGCTCCAACAATGGAGGTTTTCAAGAACAGACTGGACAACCATTTGTCTGAAATGATATAGTGGTTCCTGCCGGAGCAGTGGATTAGACTGTAAGTCCTCCAAGGTTTCTTTCAACTGTTAGTCTGCCAAGTAAACTAGTCATATGGTGGGATATACTAACTAGGTCTTGGCCCCTTTTTTGCTTCAAGGTGAACAAGGGTGTGTGCTTCACACTAATTACTCTCACTGAAAAACTACTGCATCATCCAGCAAATGAGGGCCACACAGATACTTACCAACCTCCAGCTAGGCGCCTGCCAGCTATTACAACTCCAACCCCTACCTCCTTCAGGACTGTACCCTGAAGTTAAATCTAACTCAAGTCACATTCAACCTATAAGGCACAGGGAAATAAAAGAAGCACAAAAACTACGAACAAATCTCCGCTTACTTGACGTTCCACCTTTGTATCTCTTGCCAGAATTTCCACCCACCTGAGGAGCTGAGAGTCTGGTCTGAAGGTCAGTCCATGCAGTCCCATTCATCAGGGCAGCAGAAGATGTTAGTTAAGAGAACTGGGCAAGGCCTAGTGGTAGATCCTTGATGAGCCCCTGAAATTGCTGTCCCAGAAAACTGGTTCTTCCCAGTGTGCAACTCTCAATAAACCACATACCCAGGCGGAGATTTATAAAAGCTTTATTCTGCACAGAACAAAGGACACAGGGGGATCGTCCCACTAGGTTGCTGGAAAGACCACTTCTTCAGCAGTACAATATTAATAGGTACTTTTCCATGAGCCCACCTAAAGACATCCCCTCTTAAAGGCATCCTAGAACCAGTTTTCTGGGAGCACAGAATCCATAGCTATATTTAGAAATAGATTAGTCATTGTGAAATCCTTCCTGCTATAAATTGTTCTGCTGAAAAAAGGGGATATCCTCATTTGCATTCATGTTCACACCGAAGTTTCCATTACCACGCACTTATCGTAGAATAAAAAAAAAACTGTTGCCTTTTTCATCTACAGAAGTACTGACGACAGAACCCAGATTATTTTGTTTTTCTTTTCTCCCACTTTTGGATGCGTGCAAAATTGTACTTTGCTAATGCAAAATGGATAATTCAGGATTTGAACTGCATGAAGACGGACCTCCAGGCAACTTGTCCAAGCCAGAAAAGATTAAGCAAGAATGTCATGTAAGTTGCAATAGTTTACAATATTTGTAAAATATTTAGAAAGGTACATTAGTTCTTCTTAATAGAAAAAAAATCTGCATTATAACATGAGTAGGCAAGTATAAAATCTAGAGAATGCACAACTAGACATTATCTCCCCCCCCACTCCCATTTCTAGTTAATCCAGAGAAACTGTTCACTGGACCAAACTCTAAAAAGTAATATTTTTCTTCCTATCGAAGAGGGCAATAGTTAGGAACAGACAGGTCTTCTGAGGTTGTTTTCAGTTTTTTGGAAAAACATGAGGAGAAGTAATTTCCATAGTGTGAACATACATTTGTCCTGCACAGGGTATAATAGGCAATCGTGCTATGCATTACAAACAGACAGATTCATGACTGAATTTGTCTTAGTGACAAAGAACACATTGTTAGATCCATTTAAATCAAATTCATACACTGTAACTATGGTTAATGAAAACACTAGGTATGATTAAGGAAAGTATGTTTGATAAAAACAATCATAATTTCCTACAATAGCCACATTCACATGGCAAGACGATGGCAGGGAAATCTATTTTGCATGCCTCACACATACGAGTTGGCTCTTCCCACTGAGTAGCAGGAATATTTAGAGTGTCCCAGCAAGGCACTGAGTAAATATATTTGTTTACATGTATTTATGTAATTTTTCAACCTTTATCTTCGTATGCCGTTCAAACATTTTTCATAATCTATGAAGCTGGCTTGGTCTCAGTAACTATAACTAAAATAGGTCAACAGTCTCGAACCAGGCAGATAATAAAACAGGTCGGGCTAAGAGGGGAGTAGAAAACTTTGGATATTTCAAAGTTAATATTGATTAGCTTAATATTGACTTTTCTTCCACAGTAGAAGAAAAGAAAGAAGCAGGAGAGAATTAATCAGTGTTTGTTTTGGTATTCACTCAAGCAATTTTATATATTGAACCAGATGAATTAGGACAAAATAATTCAATTATGGAGTTGAAGGTCAAAGCTAAAAGGCAGGATGAAAGGAGGAACCTTTCCTTCTTCAATAAAGCAATGGATTTGTTTCCTAAGCCCATCACTCAATGTTATCTTTGATCATTGCAGCAACAGATAAAGCTGCCTGTTGCTTCACTGCCAATTTTATAGAACGTAGATTCATAGGGCTGTAATTGGAGGTCTTATAGCCCAACTCCCTACTTAAGGCAGGAGTTTTTATATCATCCCAATCCAATGGTTGTCCAGTCTATTTTTGAAAACCTCCAGTGATGGAGCATCACAACTCTGGGAAGTACTGTATCTATTCCATTGTTGAATTGTTCTCACTGTCAGGAAATTTCTCCTTATTTCTAGGTTGTTGCTCTCTTTAACAAGCTTCCACCCATTACACTTTGTCCTGCCCTCAGGTGCCATGTAGAATAAAGGTTGAACTCTTCTTCTCTGAGATAGCCCCTCAAGTACTGGAACACAGTTATCATGTTCCTCCCCCCCCCTTTAAATCTTCTCTTTGCTAGACTAGACAAACCTAGTTCCCTCAATCGTTCATCATACAGTTTAGCCCCCAGAGCTCCTTACCATTTTGTTGCTCTTCTCTGCATATATATTTTTTTTCCATCCAGGCATATTCACAGAATATGGTCCAGAAAGTCAAGTCGTGATGGTGTTGTCAAAGCTTTGTCCATTTTCATATATATATATATATGTAAAGGTAAAGGTTCCCCCGCACATGCGTGCTAGTCGTTTCCGACTCTAGGGGCCGGTGCTCATCTCCGTTTCAAAGCCGAAGAGCCAGCGCTTGTCCGAGGATGTCTCCGTGGTCATGTGGCCGGCATGACTAGGCGCCAAAGGTGCACGGAACGCTGTTACCTTCCCACCGTAGTGGTCCCTATTTTTCTACTTGCATTTTTACGTGCTTTCGAACTGCTAGGTTGGCAGAAGCTGGGACGAGTAACAGGCGCTCACTCTGTTACGCGGCACTCGGGATTCGACCCGCCAAACTGCCGACCTTCTGATCGACAAGCTCAGCGTCCTAACCCACTGAGCCACCACGTCCCTCATATATATATATATATATATATATATATATATATATATATATATATATGTATGTATGTGTGTATATATATATATATATATATATATATATATATATATATATATATATATATATATATATATATATATATATATATAATTTTTACTAAAGAGTTTTTTTATTACAAATTTAAAGCTACAGTAAAATAAAAACAATGTAGAAAGGAAAATATATATATATAACAAGAAAAATAGGAAAGATAGAAGAAAAAGCGAACAGCCAGGCCCAGAAAAGAGAAAGAAAAAAGAAGTATTTAAAGAAGTGACTTCTTTGCAGCAGTAATAAACATAATATGGTTTCTTCTCTCCCAGTTTTCATAGTTCCTTTCTACCTATATGCAGCTTTTTAATCAGTAAATCCAGAGATCGCTGGTTCATTTGTATCCGTGTTCAGGAAAAAGTCCATAAAGGGTTTCCAGTCTTTTACAAAGGTAGCTATTGCTTCCTTCTTAATCAAACAAGTCAATGTAGGCGTTTTGGCAAGTTCTGCCACCTTCACGATCCACTCCACATATAAGTATGTGACAAGGATTAAAGTCCTGTCAGGTCTGTCTACAGTTCTGGCTTTCCAGGTGTTGCCTCCAGGGACAGTGAACTGTTTTACATCCTTCCTTTTCTCCCACGTTGAATTTTTCAGAAAATTCTTACTTCCTGGAAAAAAAAAAAAGCTGAGAACAAAACCTGCCACTTTTACAGGAAATAAAAGTCTCCTGTGCAGCTTCAAGCCAGTGTTGATTTCTGGCAACTGCCTGGACAAGTCCCTGCAATTTTCTTGGCAAGATTTTTTGGAAGTGATTTTTTTTAATTGCCTCCTTCCAAGGATGAGATAGAGTGATTGGCCCAAGGTCACCCAGCTGGTTGGGTGTCTAAGGCAGGGTGAGAACTTACAATCTTGCAGTTTTCTTCGGCCTGATGCCTTAACCGCTACTCCAAATGGATCTCAATTTTAGGTGGTGATGTTTCAAACATCACTTCCCTTCACTTTCAAACATCTGAATTTACTGTTAAATACGTGATGGTGGATGATTTGATACAGTCGGGTATGTTTTATCCAAAAGCCGAATGACAACTTCCTCTAAGAAGATGTGGATGGTGCAGCTATGCAGACACAGCAGGAATATAGCAATTTTGTTGCGACCCAGTTTTACAGAATTGCCTTGTAATTCTTCCTTTTTCTTCCTTTCTGCCCTAAAGGTGAAAAAGAGCCACTGGTCTCTCCTCCATGTCTTTCTGGTTTGTCTGTTGGCCTGTGCCATAACGACAGTGGCAGGGGTGTTGATTCTGTCTGTGGTTTATGCTAGCAAGCCTGACTTTAAAAGACAACAGCATGGAGTGAATCTAGAAAACCATGGATCAGCTTCCCAGAACATTCCAATAACATCTGCCTACAAAAGCCAGGTGGACCTCAAGTTCCAGTTTCTCCACCGTCATACTAAATCCAAGGTATAACTAAACTATTTCTTCCATATTTCTTTTGCACAGGACAAACATTTGGGAATTTTAATTTTTAAGGGTTAAGCTGCTAATCTTTGGTGGAACTCAAAGAATAGGTAGGTTCTTTAACCAAGGCCTAGAGAAACTGGGTAGCAAAAACTCATGGGCTAAAGCCGGGTCCGTCACTGATCTGTAGGGTCCCTTTGTGCAAAAAGTTTTTTTAACCACCAGAACTGAACGAATGAACTGAAGAAGCTTCCTGAATGAGAAGCAAAACATTTTCAAAGAAAAAAACAACCAAGAAAGTCCAATTGCCTTTTGGAAAAGCATCTTTGGGACAACCATGACCTGGATGATTGAGAATCTCCATAGACATTTTGCCATCCAAGCATCGAGTCATGTCAGGGGGAAGCTGAGGCCTCGTAGTTGTTCATTCTCCCTTTTTCTTCTACAACACTTGTGCAGACATGTGGAACAGTAACTGCATGGGCTTCGTCCCACCTTCTGGCACCTGCAATGGGGCATTAGGCTACTAGCATTCCCATAATTTGGTGTCCCCTATGTCATGCATCTTTGTGCTGTGCAGAACTGTCACACCTGCTTCTGGTAGCCCTGGGTGAAGGAACAATTCTGGATTTGTGCTTTATTGGTGAACTCTCTAGTGCTGTGTTTCTCAACCTTGGCAGTTTGGGGATGTGTGGATTTCAACTTCCAGAATCCCATAACCAGCATGTTGGTAAGGAAATTCTGGGAGCTGAAGTCCACACATCATCAAGTTGCAAAGTTGAGAAACACTGTTCTAGTAAAATGTTCATTGATATTTCACAAATTTCAAACCTTAGTGAACTTTATCTGGAAGTGAATGCAAGCCTCTTCCTTTCCATTGCTTTTTTGTCTGGGTTATAGCCATAGACAAATGGCTCCTTCAGGCTACCTAAAGCCACAAAGATCAAAAGAATGTCACACTATGGATCAGTTTGTTCAGATTCAATGATAAAAATCTTTGTTTCAATAGTTGAGAAATCAAACAGATATTATCTGGCTAATTGGTATTTATTCACCAAGTAAACATCTTTTTATATTGGGAGGGAGCCAATCGTCACTGGATTTTTAAAGCTATTTATGAACTGTATCAAAAGCATTAATATTGTCATGCCTCTTCAACATCCCAGATGCACCAGTTTCCAGGAGGTACTATTCAGTGGTCAAGATTTCGCAGAAATGCTGATGAATACCAGAACAAGGAAGAAATGGCGTTTGGAACAAGCATCAATAATCAGCGTTCCAAGATAATGTTTGGGACTCTGCTGATCAAAAGCCAAGGGTTACGTGCTCCACATTGGCATTTCAATGCCAACGAACAGGGTTACCTCTTAAAGGTAATATTGAAAGTAATGTTTTAATTTACCCAATTATTTTTAAACAATTGGAAGGTGGGGCAAAAGAATATAAAAGTAACTAGTAGTGGAAGAGTGGAAGAAAAGAGCTTACACGTAGTCCTCAATTTATGATCACAATTGAGCCCGAAATTTCTGTTGCTAAGCAAGACATTTGTTAAGTGAGCTTTGCCCCATCTTACAATCTTTTTTGCCACAGCTTTAAGTGAATCACTGCAGTTGTTAAGTTAGAAACATGGTTGTTAAGTGAATCTGGCTTTCCCATTGACTTTACTTGTCAGAAGTTGGTCAATGACCTCTGGACACTGCAACTATCACAAATATGAGTCAGTTGCCAAGTATCTGAATTTTGATCATGGGTCCATGCAGATGCTGCAACGGTCATAAGTGTGAAAAATGGTCATGTTACTTTTTCCAGTGCTGTTGTAACTTCTAACAGTCACTAAATGAATGGTTGTAAGTTGAGGACTACCTGTATTGAAACACCTGTGCATGCACATTGGCCACTTAATCCCTTCCATCCCTCCAACCCACCTCAAACAAACAGGGCAAAATCCAGTAGCAGAGGTTAGCTAGGCAGGCAGCATTTTCTCCAAGAACCCTATGAAATAATTCTTGGGAGGGAAATCTGAATCTGTACACTCCTTAACCAAGATATGTCTAAAAAGCATTCAACAGCACTTTGGTAAATAATCTACCAGGTTGTGGGAACTGAGGATAAGTAATGGGACAACTTACCATCAAGACAAGAACTTGAAAGCCTGCAAGAGACTTTGATGGAACGTAGTGAGGAGGTGGTTTCTCAGGAGTAAAGGGCTGTATTCCAGAGAAGTAAGAGGCAACACAGCCCAGATATCATGTGTGTGTGAGAGAGGTTGAAAACAGCTCCTCCCTAATTATTCACGGAGTATATTGTAGATGCAGATAATAGAATCCTCAGCCTAGTAAGATATTGTCTATAGGTGGGAAACCATAAAGAACTCACCTTGGAAGAATCATCATGTGTCATTCTTGCACCTGACACTGGGTGAAGAAAGCATAAATATTCAGACTTGCAAGACTGTGGCTATAACCATGTAATAAAAATAGCATCAATGTTCCTAAGTCTGGTTTCCTAGTCTGGTCTACACTGAAAGCTGACGTCAATCTTGCAAATCTGAATATGCCTCCCCCATCCCTCCTTTTATTTCCATGAGAACTAAGGAAGGTTCCATATGAAATGCTTTCTTGACATTCCTGCTCCAGATTCCCTTCATCTGACCAAGGCCTTGGTTGCAGCTCTTCCACCTGATCCCCAAGGTTGTTCCTACTGCCCTTTACACATGATGACCTTTTTATGGCCATATAAATACATGTTTATTCAGATCATAAATTTGGTGCTGATACTGTTCAAGCCAAATAGTTTCAGACTCTTATTTCATCATTTGCTGGGGTATTCTCTCCCCAAACGATTTTCTTGTCAATTATATTATATTGTTTTGTTGCTGATGTGTTTCAGGGAACTGCATGGATTGGGGTTGTTGATGCTGGTGGAGATACGATAGCTACGTACAATGTCACGGCAGGACAGATTATTTTCTTTCCTCGAAATACCTTGCATTGGGTCAAGAATGTTGGTACAGAAGAGTGTTTGTTCTTGCTGTTTTTTACAACTCATGAGGAGCTTCAGACTCTAGACCTTGATGATACATTTTTCTTGACACCCAAAGACATTGAGGCAAGATCTCTAAAGGTCTGTACAACAGGAATTCCAAATCCTAATTCTTAACAAATCCACTATCATTTTGACTGCCATTCTGAATTTGTGCCTGGCCACCCATCATAATAGCCTGCTTCCTGGTTACCCATACGTTGCCAAATGCAAATATCTTTCTGTGTAAGTTATAAAATGGAGCCTTGGTGGAGCAGTGGGCTAATGCCTCCTTTAGTAACACCAGCTGCCTGCAATTAGTGCAGGTTCGCGTCCCACCAGGCTCAAGGTTGACTCAGCCTTCCATCCTTCCGAGGTAGGTAAAATGAGGACCCAGATTGTTGGGGGCAATAAGCTGACTTTGTACTAATGCCGCTTGGGGGGCCCAAAAAGCCCTAATAAGCAGGCATATACATAGAATGAAGGCTACTGCTAAGCTTGTAAGCCGCCCTGAGTCTTCGGAGAAGGGCGGGATATAAATGGGATTAAAAGAAAAAAAAATAAGCAAAAAGGCTTTGGCTGAAGCTAACCTTCAACACTTTTCTTAATGTCTTCCCTTCAAAAGGAGAAACCTTTAAAATATTTTAACAATCTTTGTAAGAGAAGGAGTGGCAGAACCTGGGGATGGAGTCAAAAGAGGAATCAGCCTAGAGTCTCTAAACAGCCACAAATGGACTAAGTCCAACCTCTATTGAATTCTGTTGACTCTCATCTAGTGCCAAAATAATGCTAACAGTTAGTCAAGTAGATTCCTGTGCACAGGCATGAGTAGGAAAAAACCATTTTAATTGGAAGTCCCAAAGGTGCTTTTTCAAGAAGCAACTGGACTTTCTTGTTTTTCTTTGAATACATTTTGCTTCTCATCCAAGAAGCTTATTCAGCTCTGACTGAAGAATTCAGCCTCACCATCCAGTCAGAGCTGAAGAAGCTTCTTGAATGAGAAGCAAAACATTTTTTTTTAAAAAAGCAACAACCAAGAAAGTCCAGTTGCCCTTTGGAAAGGCATCTTTGGGACAACCATGACCTGGATGACTGAGACTCTCCACAGACATTTTAACTGGAATTTCACATGTGGTCTTGGTCTTTGCCACCAAACAATCTTCTGCATTTGGCTCATTACCACTCACCTCTTTGTAAGCTAACTTTATTGAATGAAGTCATTGCCATTCCTTCCTGGATCCACTAAATACAATATTTACTTGTGTTTTCTAGCCTCAGGGCGGTATGGATTTCATCCGGTCATTCCAGAAGCAAGCAGAAGACCAGGCCATCAATCTTCCACCCAACCTAGCAGAGCTTGTTCAGAATGCCAACTATAACCAGTCTGCAGACAGGCTTGTATGGCGGTACTTCTTTGACCTAAAAGGTACTACAGAACAAGCTAGGGCAGGGGTGTCAAACTCAATTTCATTGGGGGCCGCATTAGCATTGCGGTTGCCCTCAAGGGGCCGAGTGGGTATGGCCAGGGTGGGCGTGGCCTACTGGGTAGGCATGGCTAGAGTGCGTATGGCCTACTGGGTGGGCGTGGCCAGCTCTACATCGTTCGCATCAAGGGTGCCTATGGGGGCCTGGGCAGGAGTGGGACAGATCTGGGGGTCTCTGGCAGAAGGAGGGTCTCTGGGCCAGGGCCAAGGCAGTGGGGCCCGTTCCCTCACAGTTTCCAGGATGGCTTCGTGGGCCACATGAAACCACTTCGCGGGCCGGATCCAGCCCCCGGGACTTGTGTTTGACATGTCTGAGCTAGGGGGACATACAGAAGAGAATCGCTTTTGGCTGATAAGACTTTGGGGCTTTTAATGCAACAATGGGGTGGTGACCTCACCACATTTTCATGTATTATATTTTCAATCAGGTATACAAATGCTTACCTAGGAAATAATATAGGAGTATGGCAGGTGCAGAAGGTTCTCTCCCAGGGAGAAAAGAGACAATAAACTTGGAAACTTTGGTATGCAGGGAAAGGGAGAGGGTGGACCACACCCCACAAGCAGTTCACAGGGTACTTACTGTATATCTAATAGTCATGCAGATAAGTGTTTAGTCTGTCAAGATTCCTGTCTATAGGCAAGCAGCAATAAACAAACTACCCTGAAGTAACTGATCTTATCATTCTTGATTTCTAACTCTATGGGTCAACAGCCTGAGAGAGACTGTCTATGCAACAGTTGCAATCATCATCAGAAACTCTCTTGGTTGTGTAACATCCTGCAAGGTAGTATTTTGGCATTGGCTAAGAAGATCTTTTCTTGCTTGCTACAATAAAGTATGCACTGAAGTTGCTACAGAATAATAGAATAACAGAGTTGGAAGGGACCTTAGAGGTCTTCCACTCCAATCTGCGGCTCAGGCAGAAAATATACCATTTCAGACAAATGTGTTCTGTACCAGCCTGCTACCGGCCCTGCAGAAAAGGCAGGGACAACCCCTCCACAAACGGCAAGAGGCTGGAACTACGCCTGCCAAATTTATAGCTACAAAAACAAACAAGACACGAACCAAGAAACCGGAGCTTTAAGAAACATGAACCATCCGAGCGGTTGCCTTCAGCAAACCAGCCGTTCCAGACATTCCCCTTATATAGAGTTCAGGGCGTGGCTTCTCTCTGCCTCCTTCTGAGAAGCCCCATTGCCTTCCTCTGTTTACTCCTAATTGACTGCCTCCTGCGTCGGGCGTCCTTGAACAGGGCCAGCTGTGGGTCATCTTCATCCACGCTGTCAGGCTCACACAGCTGGGTCTCCGTGGTGACCAAGTGGGAGGGGCCTGGCTGAGGGCTATCATCAGCAAGATCTTCAACCCCCTCAGCAAGGTCTTCAACACCCCCTCCTCCTCTGAGTCGTCCGACCCAACTGCCGAACCCACAGGCTGACCCTGAATCACAACAAAATGGTTGTCCAATCTCTTCTTAAAAATCTATACTGTTGGAGCACCCAGAACTTCTGGAGGCAAGTCATTCCACAGATTAATTGTCTTCACTGTCAGGAAATTTCTGCTTAGTTCTAGGTTGGTTCTCTCCTTGATTAGTTTCCATCTATTGCTTTTTGTTCTGCCTTCAGGGGCTTTGGAGAATAGCTTGACTCCCTCTTCTTTGGGGTAGCCCCTGAGATACTTGAAGACTGCTAGCATGTCGCCCCTAGATCTCCTTTTCATTAAACTAGGTCAGGGGTAGGCAACCTTGGCTCTTTTATGACTGGTGGACTGCAACTCCCAGAATTCCTGAACCCAGTATGGCTCAGCTTGGAAACCTCTCCCTTTTCCCTCAGCATAGCTGGCTCAGGAATTTTGGCAGTTGAAGTCTACAAGTCATGAAGCGGCCATAGTTCCCCTATGCTGGCTCAGGAATTCTGGAAGTAGAAATCCACCAGTCATAAAGGGGCCATGGTTTCCCCATGCTGGCTCATTCTGGGAGTTGAAGTCCACCAGTCATAAAGGGGCCATGTTTCCCCCATGCTGGCTCAGCAATTCTGGGAGTTGAAGTCTACAAGTCATGAAGAATAGGTTGCAATATCACCACCACCCCCGGATCAAGTCCATGTTGAAACTATTTCTATTCATTGTGACATTTGATATTTTTGCATTATTTAGGTCCTAGATGTTTGCAAAAAAAAAAAAAAGTAAACATGTTTTGTGAATGTATGTATGTTGATACTGGTACTGAAGATATGATAGATCCAAATACTATAATTCTGCTCTCTGACAAAAAAAACTGAAACAAAATCAAGAGGCCTTCCTTATTTTTAAGTTAAATAAATCCAACACTTTTAAAATATAAATGTATAGTCATATCCTTGTTAACCATATAGTTTCTTCTATACCATTTGAACTAGCTATGAAAAAGAAGCAAAAATTCATACTAAAATGTTAATATATTAGTACATCAGTGTTAAATAAAGTAAAATATGTTTTTACCATCAGATCAGCATCAATTACACAATTCTTTCTCAACAATCTCAGGATATTATTTTGAGAAAATATTTCTCCATTCCTAGCAAGCTGCCTCTCCCCATTGTTATTGACCAATGGACCTCAACAGAGTTAACACGCTATTGGTAGCACGAGTTGATGATAAATCATCTTGCAGAGAAACTATCTTTATTGCTGTTAATCATCAACATCTAATTGATGGCACATAATCAATCAATCAATCAAACCTATGCCTGCCTGCAGGCAGAAAAGGTTTTGGGATCACTGTAGCATACATACCGGTATATTAAATGTTCAGCATGGCTTCTACACAATGTGAAAAACGTACTCCACATCAGCTTTCCATTAATGAAAAATAATACTACAATAAAATAATGGAGCCAATATGAAACCTTTGAGCATTACTCATGGGCCTACCAATTTATATTCTCAATTCAGGATCCTCCAAATTCCGGTTTCCAGGGGGAGTCATCCAGTGGGCTCGGTATGTAAAAGATGGAAAAGGCTTAAAACCCAATGAAAAAATTTACAGTGATTTTCTCCATTCAGTAAGTATGCTGGTAAAAATTGCTATCTTACTTTGGAGGCTAGTTAGGGCGGTCATTATCTTATTCAAATTTTATTTTGGAGGTGGGAGGAGGTGTCATTAAAAACTCCTATAAAATATGAGTTTATATATGTATCCATTTGGAATATTGGAAATTATTCCAATCTTCCACAATTTGTGGACTAAACAAATAATTCACTCAAGAATCTCTGTAGATAACAAGTTATGCATAGTATTAAAACTTCCATGGTAAATACAATTATCCACAATAAACTAAAATTTAAAAGCAAACAAGGGTAGGAAGGATAAGGTCACAATTTCTCCATTGCTACTATTGTATATATGCAAGGTTTGTTTCTTCTTTTCAGAAGGAAGATGCTCTTACCTTAGCAACACTCCAGATCTACAGCAATGGTTTACGACAACCTCATTTCCATTTCAATGCCAATGAAATGGGCTATGTCATCAGTGGCTGCGGAAAGGTAGTGAATTAATTTTAACCACTGTGATGCATGCCAACATTTCCCAGATTTAAGAATTCTGGGAATTATACTTGAAGACCAACAAAGATGATTAGGAGACTGGAGGCTAAAACATATAAAGAACAGTTGCTGGAATTGGGTATGTTTAGTTTTAGTTTTAGGCAGTGCTTTTTTTGTAAAAGAAAAAGGTGCCAGAACTCACACATGTCATACAACCTGCCTTGCCTACCCTACAAGATTCCATCCAAAAAAGGTGCCGGAACTCCGTTCTGAGTGTTCTATGACAAAAAAAGCCCTGGTTTTAGGACCAGGGGTGATATCATAGCAATGTTCCAATATCTCAGGGGTTGCCACAAAAAAGAGGGAGTCAAGCTATTCTCCATAGCACATGAAGGCAGGACAAGAAGCAATGGATGGAAACTAATCAAGAAGAGAAGCAACCTAGAACTAAGGAGAAATTTCTTGACAGTTAGAACAATTAATCAGTGGAACTGCTTCCCTCCAGAAGTTGTGAATGCTCCAACATTGGAAGTTTTTAAGAAGAGATTGGACAACCATTTGTCTGAAATGGCCTGAGCAGGGGGTTGAATTAGAGGACCTCCAAGATCCCTTCCAACTCCTATTCTATTCTATTCTATTCTATTCTACTCTACTCTACTCTACTCTACTCTACTCTACTCTACTCTACTCTACTCTACTCTACTCTACTCTAATTTAATTTAATAATTTAATATTTGCATTTGTATACCGCCCTTTCCCTGAGGACTCAGGGCGGTTTACAGGGAATTAAAAATCAAAACATACAAAAGTTAAAACCAATTTAAAAAGCATTAAATTCACCCTGTACATTAAAACCCCAGTTAAAATTTTCCCCTCAGCCTGGGCCCGAGAGCTCAAAGAGCCAGGTCTTCAGGCCCCGGCGGAATGATCGGAGGTCGGGAGCAGTCCTCAGCTCTACTGGCAGCTGGTTCCAGAGGGCAGGCGCTCCCACTGAGAAGGCCCTATCCCTGGGTGTCACCCGCCGGCAATCTCTCACCGGCGGAACCCTGAGCAGACCCTCCCTGTGGGAGCGCACTGGGCGAAGGGCGTTTGATGCCGGCAGCAGGTGTTCCCTCAAATAACCCGGACCCAGGCCATGTAGGGCTTTATAGGTGATAACCAGCACCTTGAATTTCACCCGGAGGGCAACCGGAAGCCAATGCAGCTCGCGGAGTAGAGGTGTTACATGGGAGTATCGGGAAACCCCCATTACAACTCGCGCGGCCGCATTCTGCACCAGTTGAAGCCTCCGAGTGGTCTTCAAGGGCAGCCCCATGTAGAGAGCGTTACAGTAGTCCAAATGGGAGGTCACAAGCGCATGAGTGACTGTGCGTAGGGCGTCTCGGTCCAGATAGGGACGCAACTGGCGCACCAGGCGAACCTGTGCAAAAGCCCCCCTGGTCACGGCTCCTATGTGATCTTCAAAATTGAGCCGTGAATCCAGGAGGACGCCCAAGTTGCGAGCCCTATCAACGGGGGGTAACACCTCACCCCCCATCATTAGAGGTGGAATAACTTGGTTAACCCGAGACGCCGATATGCACAGCCACTCAGTCTTGGCGGGATTGAGACGAAGCCTGTTTCTCCCCATCCAGACCTGGACCGCCTCCAGGCACCGGGACATCACGGAGAGGGCATCACTGGGTTGGTTCGGGGTGGAAAGAAAAAGTTGGGTATCATCAGCGTACTGGTGATACCCCACCCCAAAACCACGAATGATCTCGCCCAGCGGCTTCATGTAGATGTTGAACAGGAGGGGCGAGAGAACCGACCCCTGAGGGACTCCACAAATGAGAGACCTCGGGGCGGATCTCTGCCCTCCTGTCAACACCGACTGCGAGCGGCCCTGGAGGTAGGAGGAGAACCACCGTAGGACGGTGCCTCCCACTCCCAACCCCCTGAGACGCCGCAGCAGGATACCATGGTCGATGGTATCGAAAGCCGCTGAGAGATCTAATAGGACCAGGACAGAGGAGCAACCCCTGTCCCTAGCCCTCCAGAGATCATTCACCAGCGCGACCAATGCCGTCTCCGTGCTGTGTCCGGGCCTGAAGCCCGATTGGTACGGGTCCAGATAATCAGTTTCCTCCAGGAACAGAGGGAGCTGATGCGCCACCACACTCTCAACAACCTTCGCCAGAAAGCGAAGGTTGGAGACTGGACGATAGTTGTTTAAAACAGCCGGGTCCAAAGCAGGCTTCTTGAGGAGGGGTCTCACCACCGCCTCCTTCAAGGCGGCAGGGAAGACACCCTCCTTCAAAGAAGCAGTTATCACTGCATGGAACCAGCCTCGTGTTCCCTCCCGAGCCGCATAAGCTAGCCAGGAGGGGCACGGATCCAACAAACAGGTGGTGGAGCTCAGTCTCCCCATGATCCTGTCCACATCATCAGGGGAAACAGGGTCGAACTCAGTCCAGATAACGTGCTCAAGACCGCCTGATTCCTCCACATCAGACTCTGCCCAGTCAGAGTCCAAGCCGGTCCGGATCCGAGCGATTTTGTCCGTCAGATGATGACTAAACTCCTCGGCTCGTCCCTGCAAGGGATCCTCCCTCACCTCCTGGTTAAGGAGGGAGCGAGTCACCCTAAACAGGGCGGCTACTCTACTCTACTCTACTCTACTCTACTCTATTCTATTCTATTCTATTCTATTCTATTCTATTCTATTCTGTGTCACACTGGAGTAGAATGATGTAAGCTGCAGGATCTTCCCTAAGATGTAGGCTGAGTCTCACAGATCCTAGTTAAGTTTTACAGGTAGCCCTCGACATACAACCATTCATTTAGTGACCATTCAAATTTACAACAACACTGGAAAAAGTGACTTACAATGGGCTTCCGATTTTGCATCGTAGCAACGTGGCCGATGGATTGCGGAGTTCTGCACCCCAGAACTGGTTTTGCCCTGCCTAGAGACCCTAAATAGGTAGAAAGTTGCCCTGGAGAGGCAACGAAGAAGGAGGGGCACCCCAATGATCGTAGAACATCAGTGGTCAATTCATTTGATCTGGGGGAAGCCCTCCAACCCAACAGGAGAAAGGCTAACTGTGGACAGCGTGTTGGAGCTGGGTGAGAATATTGATCTTCTCTTTATTTTGAAACTGATTTCCTGGAAAAGATCTCCAAGAAACAAAAAAAATCTCTGAAAGTGAGAAGGAACCCCACCCTTCCATAGATGGAAGTGGCAATTTAATTTTTAAGGGGGACAGAAATACATTGAAATGGACTAATGTAAAGCTATAATTTGAACAAAACTGAAAATTATGGACATTGTTAAGATTTTCTACTTAATAGAATATTGATGGAATTACAAGAAAATAATCTTTTCATTTTAAAAGCTGGAAAATAAACAGACACTAACATTTAGTGGTGGAACAGAGCATAGAACTATAGCTGTCCTGCCTCAGAAATTGGCAAGATGCCCAGAAATGGAGTGCTTTTATCTCTTTGATCTTCAAGGACTCCTAGCTAAACAGAACAGCTGGGAATAGAAGAAAGAAAACACACTGGGCTATGCATTGCAGAATGAGAAATACAGTTGTTTATGAAAATTGCTGACCTTCTTGGATTATAAATACTTACTGAACTGTGATATTTAAGTTTAAGAATAGTCTACAGAGAAAGACAAACGTGGACCTTTTGGTTATTCTTCTAGGGGGGAAATTACTGGATTGTTTTTAAATGACTGAACATCTTGGATTGTTTATAAAAATAAGAGATATATAAGACTATAGTGTTTGGAATTTAAGACTGGTTGGTTTGATGAAAATGGAGGTTGCTTATACAACTAAAAGTGGTAAGAAACCACATGCAATATTCTTTTCTAAAATCCCCAGTCTGGAACATCAGAGATCTGCAGGAGAAATACTTCAAGATAAGAGAAATATTTTCCAGGAGGAAATATCCACTATGTTGCAACTATTTCAAATGACAATGGATTTAAATCATAATGAGATTAAAAATAACTTTGATGATATAAATGAACACATTTTTGACCTAAGCTCACAATTAAAAAAAATCACAGAAAATGGTGATAAAGAATGAACAAACAAATCAGAAAACAGAACAAAAACTAGAGAAAAGTGATTCAAAGATAGAAGCTACAAATGAAGAAAACCACAACTTAACACAGACAAAAATTTACAAGATTTTGCTATACTATTGGAAATGGAAAAGATATTTCATTTTTCAGAACAACAAAACAAACCTGAAGACAAGAAAAGATTTGATAAAATGAACAATAGAGCTCTCAGGAGAACAAGTAGAGTCTGGGAAACAAAAAATGGAAGGAGAAATTGAGGGAGAAGAAAAGTGGAAGCTTCTTAACAAGTATAAATGGGCAAAACTCCTCTCCAAAAGCACCTTGCTCAATTTGTTTTTCCCCAAGTGACTTATGCCTGATTTTATGATCTTTTCGGCATGGTTTTTAAGCATATCTGGCTCCCCCCCCCTTAATTTAGCTTGTCAGAAACTGGCTGGGAAGGTTGCTAAAGTGAAGCCATGATCCAGGGATACTTCAAGCATTGTAAATACATGACAGTTACCAAACATTAGAATTTAAATCACATGACCCCGGAGAGGAGAGACTATGACTGTCATAAGTATGAGGACCAGTTGTAAGTCTCTTTTTTCAGTGCCATTGTAACTCTGAATGGTCACTAAATAAATGGTTTAAGTTAAGGACTGCCTGTTGAGTCAAATGAAACCAAGATCCTGGATATGCAAGTATTAATTTGTTGTGGTGCATCTTATTTGCAGGTAGGTGTTATTGTTTCATCTACTCTTTCTACTGACTTTAGCATTGATGTTGGAGATGTTGTGTTCTTCCCAGTTGGAACCCAACACTACATCAAGAGCATCTGTGATGAAGACTTGCTTCTCATTTTGGCATTTACCACTCACAACCAGGTGAGACATCTATTTGAATTCCTAGAAATTTTGCTATACATGCCAGCAGAGACCTACCATTTCATTAGACCTCTAAGTTATTATGAGCCAAATGCAAGTGTTAAATGGTTTGGAGATTAAAATAAAAAACTAACTGTATATTATGATGCTTTGTATAACTGGAATTGCTCTGTGCCCTTATCCATGATGCTGAACTTATACTGGTTTTTCTACGGCAAGTTTTAGGTTTTACTATTATCCCATGAGGTCCTCCCATACAGAGCTGCCTTTCAGCATTGATTGAATAATGATTGATTGAACCATTCTGTGTTTCTTATTAAGAGCTCTGGTGGTGCAATTGTTAGAATACAGTATTGCAGGAAAACTCTGCCCACCGCCTGGAGTTCAATCCTGATGGGGCTCAAGGTTGACTCAGCCTTCCATCCTTCTGAGGTTGGTAAAATGAGGAATCAGATTGTTCGGGGCAATATGCTGATATTTACAGCCCAGAGAGTGCTGTAAATCTATGTGCTATTGCTATTTGTCTGGATTTAGGAGGGTGTTTCAGATTCAATTCCAAAACTATCAAACCTCACCTTTGGGCACAGCAGTAAATCAGCGGTATTCAAACACTTAAACCTTCTCTCACCTTCTCAAGCTGACTTGCCAGAAGACCTATAGATAGAGTTCAGCTAGATTAGATCTTTATGGAGGACAAAAATGAAGTCTCACATGTAAAAGTTGATTGTTCACTGCAGTGTAAAATGTCAGAGATGTCTATATCTTCTCAAGGAATTAAATTTTAGGCTTCTTCTTCCTGCTGTCTTGACTTAACATAAAGGAGGTGAGTCACTTAGTAACCTTGGGCATCTGTGATAGGGTTATCTAAAGGTATGTCCCTCTTTCTTGCCAAAGAAGGCTGGTGAAGAGCCAGACCTTCACAGCTCTTATAAGAAACAGCAGAGTGGGAGCCATCCAGATCGTGGAGAGAATCTCATTCCAGAGGCAGGCACACCTCATAATATTACATAATATTGCATGTTATTATTCACACGTTCACATAATATTACCTCAATAGTGTATAAACATTGACACATACTCTGATATCTCCAATCCATATGTTACTTGTCTGTTTGTTTTGGCAGCTGAAAACTCTAGATATGGATGACTATTTCCACGCAACAGCAGACCATATATTAGCCCAGCTGTTTTTCAAAAAGCAAGCTGAATTTAAGAAGATCCCAAGGTTCAAAAAGGATCAGGCAATTAATCTACCATAGCAGCTTATTCTTTTTCTATGTTTTAGATTTTAATACTAATATATGCTACCTAGAGTTGCCTTTGCAACTGATGGGATACATCAATTGATTAATAAAAAATCAACAACAATAAAAGGTTATCTCTATTAATTCTTTTTTTTTAGAATGACAATGTAACCTGCCACTTTATAATCTCTTGGTTGAGATTTATAACATACTTGATATAAAATAATTGAACAATCAATATGGGGATCCTATCTTCATTTGCACCGGCATAATCTCTATGTTCAGGCTATAAGAGAAGGCATAAGAGCCTTCAATTATAGTTGCCAATCTCATAGAGTTCCAGAACATCTCAGCATCTTGGAAAAAAAGCTAAACAAGCTTATTTAGTGTTTCTGTGAACACCTCCTGGAAATTCTAGGGCAGTACTGAGCTTGTCGATCAGAAGATTGGCAGTTTGGCGGGTCGAATCCCGAGTGCCGCGTAACAGAGTGAGCGCCTGTTACTCGTCCCAGCTTCTGCCAACCTAGCAGTTCGAAAGCATGTAAAAATGCAAGTAGAAAAATAGGGACCACTACGGTGGGAAGGTAACAGCGTTCCGTGCGCCTTTGGCGTCTAGTCATGCCGGCCACATGACCACGGAGACGTCCTCGGACAAGCGCTGGCTCTTCGGCTTTGTAACGGAGATGAGCACCGGCCCCTAGAGTCGGAAACGACTAGCACGCATGTGCGGGGGAACCTTTACCTTTACCTTTAGGCTAGACTTGACAGTCAGTTAAATATCCTGGGATATGGCATTAGCAAATTACTTTCTTATTGTTGCTGAGAAAATTCCATAAGTATATCCATAAAATTACCCACAGTTAAGCTTGACTTAGGACCTTTGTCTTCTTAGAAGACAATAGGCACACATTATCTGTGGCTTGCTATTGGTCATTCTCCCAATGCTATGATAGATTCACTTTTTAAACCTTCTAAGCTATCCCTGTGCATTTTAAAGCATCTTTTGATCCTCAGATCCAAAGCATTGCAAAGCATAACTATATGTATGGATATATAGTTATATTATACATACCATACACAAAAACACACATGCACAAGTATCTATGTGTGCTTTTTTGTATACATATAAGGAAATACATGCTACCATAGTGTTAATCCTAGACACTGAATTCAGACAAAAATCTGAATTCAACAGAAAATCAACAGGAAGTTGGCTTCTTGTGGAGTTGCTCAATTCAATGTTCAATGTTCATCCGTTTGAACTATACTGACAGTGCTATTGATTAATCTCTGCAAAGTACAGAACAAGATACTTTCCAGCAGATGTCTCTCTTTAGCTGTTTTTTAAAAATATATTGTTTAACTAAATGCTCTGCTATATTTTTTTCTAAAAGAAACTGTGGCTCAAATGATATGTTAAGTCATTTGGATACACTCACCCACCACTCAGAAAGCAAAACACCAAATAATAATAATAATAATAATAATAATAATAATAATAATAATAATAATAATAATAATAATAATAATAATAATAATTTATTAATTCGGTTTATATACCGCCCTACTCCCAAAGGACTCAGGGCGGTTTACAAGGCAAAATTTAAAAACAATACAATATAAAATTAAAATTAAATTAAATTAAGTCTAGCCGCAAAAATTAAAATCACAATTTAAAAACATTAAACCCCTCAGTACAGACCAGATAGCTCAAAGAGCCAGGTTTTTAGGTCCCGGCGAAATGAACGAAGGTTGGGGGCAGTCCGGAGTTCCGTTGGCAGTTGATTCCATAGGGCAGGCGCGCCCACAGAGAACGCCCTCCCCCTGGGGATCGCCCGTCGGCAATCCTTGACCGGTGGTACCCTGAGGAGGCCCTCCCTGTGGGAGCGCACAGGACGATGGGAAATTGGGGCTGGCAGCAGGTGCTCCCTTAGATAATCCGGGCCCATGCCATTTAGGGCTTTATAGGTCATCACCAACACCTTGAATCTCACCCGGAGGGCAACTGGAAGCCAATGCAGCTCGCGGAGGTGTTACATGGGAGTATTGGGAGACACCCATCACAACTCGCACGGCTGCATTCTGCACCAGCTGAAGTCTCCGAGTGGTCCTCAGGGGCAGCCCCATGTAGAGAGCATTGCAGTAGTCTAGCCAGGAGGTCACGAGCGCATGGGTGACTGTGCGTAGGGCATCTCGGTCCAGATAGGGCCGTAACTGGCGCACCAGGCGAACCTGGGCAAAAGCCCCCCTGGCCACGGCTCCTATATGATCTTCCAAACTGAGCCGTGAATCCAGGAGGATGCCCAAGTTGCGGGCCCTATCAACGGGGGGTAACACCTCACCCCCCATAGTTAACGATGGAAAAGATTGGTTAGTCTGAGATGCCGGTATGCACAGCCACTCAGTCTTGGCAGGATTGAGACGAAGCCTGTTTCTCCCCATCCAAACCCAGACCGCCTCCAGGCAATGGGACATCACGTCGAGGGCATCTTAATAATAATAATAATAATAATAATAATAATAATAATAATAATAATAATAATAAGAAGAAGAAGAAGAAGAAGAAGAAGAAGAAGAAGAAGAAGAAGAAGGAGAAGACGGCTCTTTCAGCTGTCTCCTGCGGCTCCCAGTCCTCTGCCATGTGCAGTCCCCCCAAAAAAAAGTGGGACTAAAAAAGTTCAACCAATCAATTCAAATATGCAGGGTAGGTGCATATCTCGCCTTGTCTCCACTCTTCAGTCAAACCCTGTTCTGCACATGCGCGCATGTACGCACATGCGCACACATTTTTTGCGGCTCCCAGTTTTTCGTTTTGTGAGGGAACCAGTTCCGAGTGGCTCTTTCACTGTTTCAGGTTGCTGACCCCTGCCCTATACCATTTCAGACAAGTGGCTGGCCAGTCTCTTCTTAAAAACTTCCAGTGTTGGAGCATTCACCACTTCTGGAGGCAGGTTATTCCACTGGTTAATTGTTCTAACTGTCCCTGTTCTCAAGTAGCTCAACATGGACAACTGTTAATATTTAGAAAATGATCATTGAGGAAACTTTATAATAATAATGAGTTGGCCATGGCAAGTTGGCCACAGCAAGTTGTCCCGGTGGCTGTGGCAAGTTGGCCATGGCAAGTTGGCAGCAATGAGTTGGCCATGGCAAGTTGGCTGCAGCAAGTTGTCCCTGTGGTGAGGTGGCTGTGGTGAGTTGGCCATGGCAAGTTGGCAGCAATGAATTGGCCATGGCAAGTTGGCAGCAATGAGTTGGCCATGGCAAGTCGGCCGCAGCAAGTTAGCCCATTCCAAAGTTAATTGCCTTAATTCAGGGGTTCCCAACTGGGGGTATGAGACAATATTCCACGGGGTGCAAAAACTTGGGTTTTCAAAATAAGAGTGTATATGCATAATTCATTGCCGTTATTTTGAACTTTTGTAAGGGGTGTGAGAATATATCAGAAGTGTTCTAGGGGCTCAGGGTATAAAAAAGTTTGGGAGCTGCTGCTTTAATTAAAGACAAGAACTTATCCACTTGGAAACTGTTTCTGGACTTTATGAGCAAAAGAGAAAAAGATGAAGATTTGATTTTAGTTTTTGATAATTAGACTAAAACTGTGGCTATAGAAATGGTTTGTGTTTACTAGAAATGTAAAGCCAAAAGTTGTGACTGTAACTTTTTTGTACTCTTCTACATTGAAAAAAGTCAGAAATCACTGCTCTACCCCCCCCCCACTTTTTTTTTGGCTTCTATATCTTTGTACACTTTCCCCCTTTCTCTCTTCCCTTTCTTTTTTGGATTTTTTTCTTCTATTTGTTTTTTATACTATAATAAACCTTAATAAATACCTTAAAAACATCATTTAGTCCTTTAACAGGACATTCAGGGAAGAGACTGCACAGATGACGTAGCTTTTTCCACCAAAGGACAGGAGGATGAAGCAGACACTTATTCGCTTGCTTTTTGGTTTATGAAAATATTTGATTTTAATCCACTCAAGTGTGCTTAAAGCAGTGAATAGCTAGCAGTAGACAAATACAGATATATTTTTTGAAAAAATGTAAGCAAATAGCTAGCCCATAATCATCAAAGAGTGGCAATAATAAAAAGATAAGGAGCAACACAGAGGAATCTTGGGAAGCAAATTATTTGTACAATTATAAGTCATATTGTGATTTGTTTGCTTTTGGCTTAACAAGATAACTGAATTCTGGTTTGTGGTTTAGCACAAAGAGCACACTTTTTTTTAGTATTTCTTTCCACCCAACAGAAGGTTATGGTATGTTTATGACGTGATGATATCAAATGCTTTCATTTAGGCCCAGTAGGATAATTTTTGAGGTTTTTTAAAAATAAACCTGGTACAAACTAACACCCACGTTTCAGCCCAAAATTTCTGTTGCTAAGTGACACAGTTGCTAAGTGAGTTTTGCCCCATTTTATGAACTTTCTTGCCACAGTCGTTAAGTAAAATACTGCAATTGTTAAATTACTAACACGGTTGTTGAGTGAATCTGGTTTCCCCATTGATTTTTTTTGTCAGAAGGTCACAAAAGGTGATCACATGACCCTGGAACTCTGCAACAGTCATTAATATGAGTCAGTTGCCAAGCACCCAAATTTTGATGGGGAGGCTGCAATGGCCATAAGTGTGAAAAATGGATCAATAAAACTTTCTTTCTTCTTTTCTTTAGACTAGCCAAACCCAAGTCCTGCAGCCGTTCTTCATATGTTTTAGTTCTCCAGGCCTTGGATCATCTTAGTTGCTCTTCTCGGAACTTTTTCCAAAGTTTCAACAACTTTTTTGTAGTATGGTGACCAAAATTGGTTGCAGTATTGCAGGTGTAGTTTTACTAGAGTTTTATAAAGTGGTACTAATACTTCACGTAATCTTAATTCTATGCCTCTCTTTATACAACCCAGAATTGTATCAGATTTTTTGGCTCCTGCTGCACACTGCTGGCTCATATTCAAGTCATCATCCACTAGGACCCCAGGGTCCCTCTCACAGTTACTGTTTTTGAGCCAGGTCTTACCTAATCTGTATTTATTCCTTTGATTTTTCTTGCCTAAATGTAAAACTTTGCTATTCTCCACATTGGAACTCATTTTGTTGGATAGGGCCCATTATTCAAGTTTGTCAAGATCTTTTTGGATCCTGAGTTTGCGTTCTGAGGTGTTGGCTACTCCTGCCAGTTTAGTGTCATCTGCAAATTTGATGATTTCCCCTTCAAATCCCTCATCTAAGTCATTGATGAAGATATTGAAGAGTACTGGGCCTAAGACGGAACCTTGTGGTACCCCACTGCCTACTTCTCTCCTTATGGATGTAATTCCATTGAAGACTATTCATTGAGTACGGTTTGTCAGCCAGCTACAAATCCATATGGTGGTGATGTTGTCTATTCCACCTTTTTCTAGCTTACCAAGCAGTAGGTTGTAGTCTATTTTGTCAAATGCTTTACTGAAATCTAAGTATACTATGTCCACAGCATTTATTTATTATTAAGAAACAGGTTAAAGATGTTTGATGAAAGGAGTATAAGAAGATGTTGTACATGTAGTCCTTGACTTATGACCATAATTGAGCCTGGAATTACAGTTGTAAGTAGTTGTGGTCATTAAGTAGGTTACTATGTGACCGGATCCAACTTAACAACATTTTTAAGTGGTTGTTAAAGAAAGTGGCAGTCATTAAGCAAATCCATTATACCTATTGCATCTTTTTTGCTGGAAAGTGGAAATAATCGACAGAAACACGCAAAAAGGTAAATAATAATGGGTCTTATCACTGCGGGTCACTGCAATGGCTGGCTGGCTATGGATGGATAGGACGGGAAAAATGGAATGCATAATGATGTAATTCTGACAAGGAAACTTTTGCATTATTTTAAATGACGCCAATGCCATTGTTTTCTATATATCTCTGGGAGAACTTAAAAAAAACAAGCCACAGAACATAGAAAAAAATGTGCAAATATTTCTGCCTTTATATCCTCATGGTTCCTTTCAAGCTAACATAGTATTAAAAAATAACTTTCTGCAGACTGATTAGAACTGAGAAATCTTCCAATCAATAACAAGAGTCATACAATATTAATGAAGCCTCCAAGCAAAGTTTAAGCCCATATTGCATTAAAAAAAACTGAAAAAGAAATTGAAAAATTGGTTTCCAAGATATCTTTTTCTAGGATATATAATAGCCCAGAAATAATTATATTAAAGTGAAACAGCTTATCAACCACATTCTCGGAGAGAGCTTATATTTTGGCTTATTGTAAGCTTTTAAATTTATTTTACAGGGCTAAAACAGGGAGAAAAACTGAAACAGGGTTTTAATAACTGGAATTAAATTGTGCTTCTTTGTCTCCATCAAAATGTAGAGGTAAAGGGGCCAAGTAAATAAACAAGTGCTTATGTAAAGACACAGAAGAAGGTACAGTTTCATGAAAAAGTATTGTGTTTGTGAAATCCTCAGCTCGATTTCCTTTGCAGAGAAGGAAGAAGCATGTGAAATAATCATGATTGGCTATGCTTGTTGTCACAGATTCTTCTTTCAAGAGAACCTTGTGCTCCCATCCAAGGTCACTGCAGCCAGAGTGCTAGCTAATCTAAATGACTGTAGTTTAATGAAGAGAAGGGTGAGGGGTGACATGATAGCATTGTTCCAATATCTCAGGGGCTGCCACAAAGAAGAGGGAGCCAAGCTATTCTCCAAAGCACCTGAAAGCAGGACAAGAAGCAATGGATGGAAACTAGTCAAGGAGAGAAGCAACCTAGAACTAAGGAGAAACTTCCTGACAGTTAGAACAACTAACCAGTGGAACAACCTGCCTCCAGAAGTGGTGAATGCTCCAACACTGGACGTTTTTAAGAAGAGACTGGACAGCCATTTGTCTGAAATGGTATAGGGTTTCCTGCCTTAGCAGGGGGTTGGACTAAATGACCTCCAAGGTCCCTTCCAACTTATTATTATTATTACTGTATGATGACTTCCCATGGGTCTCTCTGCTCAACAGTTAGGTGCAATCATGTTACTAAAACTCTCTCTTTAAAAAGCTAAATCAAATTGCCTCTAAGGTTTTGCACTGAGAAGGAGAGCAACTATGTAGTAATAGTAATTTAAGTCTCAGATCCCTTCTTTCTTCGATATAAACCCTCCAAAATATTCAGCAATAGTATTTTGGGACAGCCTTAACCAACATGGGTTGATCTGTGGATGTGCTTCTAGTGCTTGAAAACTGCAGCAGGGCAGAAGGCCCAGAGTTGTGCGACAGGGCCAGTAGAAAAGTTGGTGAATGAATGAATGGATGGAATAATCGATGGATCAATGAATGAACAATGACTTTCATAAGAAGGAAGGTTTCATCCATGTAGGAAGCAAACTAAGTTCACTGAGTGTGTTAACATAGCATGGGGAAACTAATTGCCTGATTCATCCAAGCTACATGGACTGGAGTTGCAAAACATAATCAACTGAAAGATAGGGTGCTGCCTTGCTCACACACACACACACACACACACACACACACACACACACACTGCAGTGAATCAATGGATTTTATTCAATCCCACCCCCGACAATTCCAACAAAGCCCACACAATGTGCATTTCTGGTTGACACGCTCAGCAAAATTGGAGCGATACCAGAGTCCTTGGCAAAACTCAGTCCACAAACACATTATACAGTCCAGAGTCAGGTCCAAAGCCCCAAAACACAAGTTCAAGATACACGAAACAGGAACACAGAACAAGGAACTGGACATGTTGTTCCAGTAATACCCATCTCTTAAGGTGGGATTAAATAGGCAATGCCGGTTTGGCCCTTCACAATGGGCAAGGTTGCCTCCTTGCAAGCAGTCTGGCTGACCAGCTGTGCAGCTGTCTCCTCTCTGCCCTGAGCATTCATGGATCAGGAGGCAGTGTGAGCTCCATTTCCTCATCATCACTGGCCATCGGCAGTTGCTCACATCCCTCGCCCAGAGTCTCTAGACTAACCTGTTGCAGCGGCAACTCCTTCAGCTCAGCCTCAGCCTGCCACCCATCCAACCAACTGAGCTGTGCCTGCTCCATCGGGCAAAACCCTCCATTCCCTGATCCAAGCCTTCATGCGACTCAGTGCTTGCTTCCCTTGAGATGCCAGGATGTGGCTCATCATCCTCTTCCTCTTCTGACCTTACATCCAGAGAGGGGTCCATAGGCAGATCTATAACAGGTAGTATACTACAGTCTTTGTGGTTTAGGGCAGGGGTCCCCAAACCCCAGTCCACGGACTGGCATGCCAGCAAGCAGGCCTCACAAACAAGCAAATCTCCATCCTTGGGTTGCAGGCAGTGCACAAAACCACACCCCTTTCTCTGTGGCACTGGTCCCTGGTGCCCAAAAGGTTGGGGATCTCTGGTTTAAGGCGTGGTGTGATGTTAATGTGTGCTATGACAAAATATAATGTACTACATTTACTACGAGGCATGAAAGACAATATCTTTTAGTACACAGTATCAATATATAGTATGCATTGACCTCATGAGGATTAATACAGTAGTTCTCGACTTATTATCACAGTTGAGGCCAAAATTTCCACTGCTGAGCAAGGCAGTTGTTAAGGGAGTTTTGTCTTATTTCATAATCTTTTTACCATCATTGTTAAGCGAATCAGTGCAATTGTTAAGTGTACCGTGGTCATTAAGTGAATCTGGCTTCTCCCATTGACTTGCTTGTCAGAAACTGGCTGGGAAGCTTGCAATGGTGATCACGTGACCCCAGGGCAGTTCAAATGCTGTAAGTACATACTAGTTGCCCAGCGTCCACATTTTAATTTTGTGACCATGGAGATGCTGCAACAGTTGTAAGTGTGAAAATCAGTCATAAGTCACTTTTTCCAGTGCCATTGTAACTTTGGTCACTCAACGAATGGTTGTAAGTCAAGGATTACCAGTTTTCACTAAGTTAGCTTACAAAAAAAGTGTGCTTTAGATGCTTCATTATAACCACAATTGAACCTATGGGCTACTCAGACTTTACAAGGGCCTAACCAGGCTGTAACTCGGTGAAGGTTTTTCCAACCTGAGCACTGTCCAAATGTATGTCCTAAAGGTGCTTTTTCAAAAGGCAACTGGAGTTTGTTTTGTCTTGAAGTTGTTTTGCTTCTCATCCAAGAAGCTTCTTCAGTCCTGAAGAAGCTTCTTGGATGAGAAGCAAAATGTCTCTAAGGAAAAACAAAGAAAGTCCAGTTGCCTTTTGAAAAAAGACCTTTGGGACAACCATGACATGGATGACTGAGAATCTCCATAATGTGTGGATTTCAACATGATTATTGCTGAGATTTTTGGAAGGTGAAATCTATATCTAAGGGGTACCAACTACAGAACCGATTAATTTTAGTCAAATGTCTTCGAAATAGCTACAATACTGCTAATCCTATAGGATAACATTTCATTATTTCTTGACATAACTTTGTCTTCATTTATTACTTCTTTCAGAAAGGCCACAAAATATTTCTGGTCGTTATGACAAAACAAGAACTGACAAGGCCACAAAGTTATATTTTTTGCTTTTGTGTTAGAACGTCTCTCATATTCTATTTTTCCATAATAAATCAAACAAAAATGGACTTTTGATCTGCATAACTAACTTGGAGATAATTATGGAAGTAATATGACATAAAAAATAATAATTTTATTTATTTATTTATTTATTTTATTTTAATTCCATTTATATCCCGCCCTTCTCCGAAGACTCAGGGCGGCTTACAAGCTTAGCAGTAGCCTTCATTCTATGTATATGCCTGCTTATTAGGGCTTTCACACACACCCCAAGCGGCATTATTACAAAGTCAGCTTAATTGCCCCCAACAATCTGGGTCCTCATTTTACCTACCTCGGGAGGATGGAAGGCTGAGTCAACCTTGAGCCTGGTGGGATGCGAACCTGCAATAATTGCAGGCAGCTGGTGTTACTTAAGGAGTTTGTTCAAAACATTAAAGCCAACAGCCTCGTTTTGATATTTGACTATGGAATATTTTGGTGAGGAAAAACTGAGTCTTCTGTTTTTGAAACTCCACTCTAGGAAGATCCTAAGTGTAAAATATAACTCCATAAACACATGGATGGAAGGAATAAAATAAAAGCAGACAGACTGCACATACAGCATGAGATGCTTAGAAATGGTATCATGGCAACAAGAGTAGGGGGAACTTTGCCATGGCAACAGAGAAGCAACTGCTATCATGACATCTGAGAGGCCATCTAAACTTTCATAGGAATGCATGGTATAGTTCTTGCAGAGCTAGTATCTGGGCTTCCCATGACTGCATTCACACATCAAACTTCACTCAGTTGCTGAATCAAACCAGTTTCCAGCTTGGTAGCAGCTCTTGACACCACAAATGAACCAACTAAGCTACGTTCACACAGGAAACCAAGTTAGAAAAGTGCAAACTGAGGTTAATCTTAAACAAGTTTCATCTGTTGTGGGCAGTGCTTTTTTTGTAAAAGAAAAAGGTGCCGGAACTCACACATGTCATACAACCCGCCTTGCCTACCCTACAAGGTTCCATCCAAAAAAGGTGCCGGAACTCCGTTCTGAGCGTTCTATGAGAAAAAAAGCCCTGGTTGTGGGAATGCATTAATAGATCATATTAACCATATTCTGAGAAGACAGACATGTACAAGGAAGTGCTGAAGGAAGAGACGATTTCAGATGAGCAGTGCTCTTTGGGTGCATCTGAGGACACCAGCCAAATACAGACAACTGAAGCAGTGATCAGTGTGTGCACGTAAAAACTGAAGATGCTTTCAAATAGCTTCCAGACTAATATAAAACCCCAGAAACAGTAGCAATGAGAGCAAGGATTTCCTGTAGGTTTCAGCATAGACAGCATTCCAGGAAAAATCCACTGGCATGTGCCTGCAAGATGCCTGATGATAGTTCTGGGCTTACGCAGTAGAATCAGTCCTAATGTTCTGTGTTAATATAGGTAGTCTTTAACTTATGACCAGTTGCTTAGCAACCTTTGAAAGTCATGGCAGACCCCTCAAAAGCTACTTACAATATGGTTCTCAAGTGCCGACAGCTGCCCTTCCCTGCAATCACATGACAGCTTGGCAACCAGCTTGCATTTACAGCTATTGGCAATACTCCACAGTCACATGAACACGATTCATGACATTTTTTTTTTGAAACCAGCATTTACTTCCAGTTTTCAGAATGAGTTCATTTAACAGGGCGTTTGCTTGATTACTGCCACAAAAAAATTCATAAAGCCAGTTCCAGTCGTATGGTTGACCAGCGGTATGATTGTCATGACTTACAAGTATAATTCCCAGGCTCAGTTAGCGTTGTAAGTCACGGACTAGCTTAGACCTCCTCCAAGAAAAATGTCAGTTGCAGAGGCACCATATTCTTAAGCACCTGTTCTGTACCAGCCTGCTACCGGCCTTGCAGAAAAGGCAACCCCTTTACAGACGGCAAAAGGCTGGAATACGTCTGCCAAATTTATTACAAAAACAAACAAAACATGAAACAAGATACCGGAGCTTTGAAACTCTATCGGAGCGGTTGCTTTCAGCAAACCAGCCCTCCCCCAAACATTCCCTTTATAAAGAGTTCAGGGCGTGGCCTCTCTTTGCCTCCTTCCGAGAAGTCCCACAGCCTTCCTCTGCTTGCTCCTACTTGACTGCCTCCTGTGTCGGGCGTCCTTGAACAGGGCCAGCTGTGGGTCATCTTCATCCACACTGTCAGGCTCACACAGCTGGGTCTGGGTCTCCACCAGGTAGGAGGGGCCTGGCTGGGGGCTCTGCGGAGCCTCAAAGCCATCATCAGCAAGTTCTTCAACACCCCCCTCCTCCCCCTCATCTGAGTCATCCGACCCAACTGCCGAACCCACAGGCTGACCCTGAATCACAACAGCACCGTAACTATAAAAGGTAGGTAGCACAACAGATTATCTGGCCATGATCTGAATCAGAAATAGCATTCATGTGAACTTGAAGACAATTGATTCTATCCACCACACGCCTTGCAAATTTTCCACTGCAAAGATTTGGGTTTTCTGGCGTAGCTAATGGACTGTCCTAAAGAGATATGCTGTTTTCTATTTGAAAATGTACTGGCTACATGACTGCGGAAATGTCTTTGGACAATGCTGGTTCCCTCAGCTAAGAAACAGAGATGAACACCGTCCCCTGGAGACTGACATGACTGAACAGTGGAAACTTTTACCTTTAAAGAGGTTTGCTGAATATCTACTTGAAAAAGTAGTGGAAACCACAGGTTAAGACTTCTTTGGGCCTTCATTGCCACACAGTGGGCATGACCCTAAAGTATGCCCAGTCAACTTGGAAATAAATCTTATCTGTGCTACAATTTTATTTTGACCTCTTTAATCATCCAAATCTTACCAGTAAATCAGGGAGAAAACCATGCCGCTCAATGCCTGTATGAGAACTAAGACTGATATTGTCAGAGACTATTTCTCCTTTTAACTATTCTGTTTCTTCATTCAAGAAGAATATTAGGAGGCTCACCTGTTCTTATCTCTGGGAAATTCCCAAAACCATTTTAGAATTAATTAGGTTCTATCAGTTTACAGACACATCTTAATATGTCTCTCAGCTAGACCACAGTGCCATGAGATCAAACTCAATTGTGGACTGACCATGACATTTGAATAATATTTAACTCCCTCAATAGCCAGGTCTCAGCAAACTCTAATTCAAGGATGTGACCCACCATATGTTATATTCCAGTAATAGTTGGACTGATTTGTGGCTTGTCATGAAGACAAATCCTGAAATGGCCCTAGCATGGGTGTTAAATTCTCAAGGACAGTAGGTTTGAGTTCTCAAATATCATAATGAAGATATATTTAACCCGCTTGGTCAAGGAAGATATTGAACAACAGAATGAGCCAGTGTTTTTCAAGCTTGGCAATTTTAAGATGTACGGACTTCAATTCCCAGAATTCCCCAGTCCATACATCCTAAAGTTGCCAACCTTGAGAAACACTGGTCTATGTTATTCATCTAGAACTGGAGGAGAAGGCAAGAGGTGCAGAGCCTATATGGTGCATGCGGCCTCCAGCCACAATTTTTGTGGTCCTCAAAGGTCACCTAGACTCAACTGCTGAATGTCAGTGAGCAAATTGCTATTTGACTCAGAGCGATTTGGGTGTAGAGCACTATCAGAACTAATTAGATGTCATCAAGTCATTGTCAACTCTTAACAACCACATAGTCTTTCTCCATGTTGATGTGACCGTAACCTGATATTTCAAGTCTTCTAAAAGTGCTCCAGGCACCACTAAGTCTATCCACCTTGCTGCTAGTTGTCCTGTTCTTCAGTTTCCTTCTATCTTTCCCAGAATTACAGTCTCCTCCTCCTCCTCCTCCTCCTCCTCCTCCTCCTCCTCCTCCTCCTTAAATCTTCACGTAATGTGTGAAGGATAATCTGAGTCTCATCATTTTTGCCTTGGCTGACTGTGTAATGATCTATTCCACAATACATTGGTTTGTTTCCTTGACTGAGCATTAAAATACCATTAAGAAATGAAAACATAAACACAAAAATACAGCAATGCAATTTTGACCCTTTATTATTTTTTTTAGTAAAGAAAGAAAAGGGAAGAAAAAGAGGTGCCTTATTTGTCTATGGAGATTCTCAGTCCTCCAGGTCATCTCTGCCTGCTTTAATGCATTTATTTGTCTTCAATTACCCTTCTGCAACAACATCCACAAACCACAAGAACAGCAAAACAGAAAACAAACAACTGATGTCTGTTGGCCACACCCTATCCCTGATGAGATCCACAGTGGCCCCACATAAATATATAAATAAATTGTAGCTTCCAGATTGTCTGCCCTTTTTCTTAAAAAGAAGGAAAAAAAATAACAGGAGGGATTTTTTTTTTGAAGATGCCTGTCATTTTTTTTTCAGCAACTGTTTCAGAACTCTGTTATATATTTGAATACATTCCATTCTAAGACAGTTGGAGCAGTTGACCTTTTGAATGTCTTTGTTAGTTCTAGGAGAGCCGCTGAGCAGCCTGTTTACTCCTTGTCCAATGGCTGCTTAGACCTGAGTTTCCCTGGAGAGGTGACTGTTTGATGCTTATTAAGGCTTAGTTACTGCAAACTAATCTGAGGACAATTCTTAATTTTCTGCTCTCAGTTTGGGCTATGCCTGTCAGCATCCTTAGCTATGCTTGCTGGGACTGAGGGGAGGGAGATCTCCTCAGCCATGGTCAACAGGATTGAAATGGTGTGTGTGTGTGTGTGTGTGTGTGTGTGTGTGTGCAACAGGGATTGGAGCCTTGCCTCCTTTTACGTGTGTGTGATGCCCACCACACATACTAAAAATGTAATTTTGAAAATGTTTTACATTTTTTTTAAAAAAAAATAATTCTAAATTATTTCAGTTTTTAATGTTATCACATTGATTAAATTGTATACTGCCCAGAGTCCCTCTACAAGGCAGAAGACTGATTAAAAAGAAATAGATGGATAGATAGATAGATGATAGATAGATAGATAGATAGATAGATAGATAGATAGATAGATAGATAGATAGATAGATAGATAGATAGATAGATAGATAAAGACAGACAGACAGACAGTGTTGTGTATATAGGATGCATCCTACTGAATCAAAAATTAAGGCAATAAAAATGGCTCCTGCACCAAAAAATAAGGCAGAACTACAAGCTTTCTTGGGGCTAATTAATTTTTATCACACATTCCTTCCGCATAAGGCGGCCATAGCTGAACCCTTACGCAGGCTGTTAGATAAAAATACACCTTGGACGTGGAATAAGGTTCACAATAATAGTTTTGAGAACCTTAAACAGTTACTGTCCAGTAGTTCCACTGTGACACATTTCATTGAAAATAAGCCCATTTGCCTAGCTTGTGATGCATCCCCTTTATGGAGTGGGAGCTGTAATAAGCCATTTGGAAGCAAATGGGTCGCAGAAACCCATTGCTTATTATTCCAGAACGTTGTCTAGGGCAGAGAGGAACTATGCTCAAATTGATAAAGAAGCATTGGCAACAGACAGACAGATAGATAGATAGAGATGGGGTTTTGAACATCTGGTTGCAACAGCCCTTTGATGATTGTGGTCCCTAAGAATATTCCAAACTTTTTAAAGGAAACCTGAAAACTTGTTCTATGAAATGTTTCCTATTCCTCAGGGTCAAAAGTGAGAAATGACTGATTTTTATTAATTCATTTTCAGTTCTCTCCCTTTTAAGGCATTTTACTTTCTCGTAATAGAAAAGAGAGGAAAGCCAAATCTGAAGGGAAAAAAAATTATTCTTCAGATTTGGCATTGCTCTCTTTTCTATTACGAGAAAGTAAAATGTTTCGAAAGAGGCAACACTGATTATTATTTTTTCTGGATCCAAAACTGAGCTGCAACCCTGTTACCGTGAAGGGGGTTAAATTGTAGAATATTATTTAGGCAGGAATGGTCTCATGTAATCTTGGGAAAAAATATGATCTACAGTTGCAGAGAACTAATGTTCTATACATCATTTTTATTTTATTTTATTTATTTTAATCCCATTTATATCCCGCCCTTCTCCGAAGACTCAGGGCGGCTTACAATCTAAGCACAAATCAATGTGCTTCGCAGTAGCCTTCATTCTATGTATATGCCTGCTTATTAGGGCTTCCCCCCCCCCAGCGGCATTATTACAAAGTCAGCTTAATTGCCCCCAACAATCTGGGTCCTCATTTTACCTACCTCGGAAGGATGGAAGGCTGAGTCAACCTTGAGCCTGGTGGGACTCGAACCTGCACTAATTGCAGGCAGCTGGTGTTACTTAAGGAGGCATTAGCCCACTGCTCCACCAAGGCTCATGTGTGGGTTGTTGTTGTTTTTAAAAAAAAGATTGTATGAGATTCTTCTGGAGGTCTTCAAAAGCAGCATTTCTTTTTTCTTTTTTTAAAAAAAGAACAATAACATATGCTCTGGAACAAATGAAAGATAGCTCAGTAGATTTATTTTAAAATATGCCTCAATTAAACTTGTCAAAGCCCAAGATCACCTAACTGGACTTCTATCCTCAACCAAATGCAGTACTTTATTTTGGAAAATTGTTATGTTTCGTTGACACCCAGCCTGCCCCCAGTCACAGCCAGAAGATTCAGATTAGATCAAACAAGTAAAAATGCCCTCAACTTACCGTTCTCTTAGTGGCCATTTGAAGTTAACAACAGCCCTGAGAACAGTAACGTATGACTGTTTTTCAGAGTCATTGCAGTATGTCTATGGCCACACGATCAACATTCGGGGGCTTGGCAACTGGCATCTATTTATGATTGTTGCACTGCCCCAGGGTCATGTAATCACCATTTGTAAACCTTCCCATGTGGCTTCCAACAAGCAAAGTCAATGGTGGAAGCAAGCTTTGCTTAATGACTGCATGGTTTACTTAAAACGGGTGATTTGCTTAATAACTATGGCAATAAAAAAGTCATGAAAAGAGGCAAAACTCACAACTGCCTTGCTTAGTAATGGAAATTTTGGGCTCAACTGTGCTCATAAGTTGAGGACTGGCAGTACATAATTGAGTTTGGTTTGCAAAAATAAAGGTTCTTTTACTAAACATCAGCAAACATCATAAATATATAACTGGCAAGTATGGGGGTTAGGCAGACAACAGAATTGAGAGAAGGATGAACAATGGGCAAGAATTTAGAACCATCCATCCATCCATCCATCCATCCATCCATCCATCCATCCATCCCAAAAGGCACAGAATTTTCCAGAGCCAATAAAAATAATATTGTGAGTAATTAGCATGGACAATCCCAAAGGGGACAAGGGATACAACATCATCTATCTCCAGTCTACAACACAGTCTTTTCAGCAGTTCCAAGAAGGCTCCACACCCATTTGCACTACTCAGGTGACCCTGAGGACACAGATAAACCTCCAAGTGGCCTCAATGACCCTCTAAAAGAATGCAGATGACCAGCTGTCTGCAAGGAGTATAAATCCTTCCATTCCCCACCATCAGAGCTGAAGAAGCTTCCTGGATGAAAAGTGGAATGTCTTTAAAGACAAACAAAGTCCAGTTGCCTTTTGGAAATGCACCTTTGGGATAACTATGACCCGGATGACTGAGAATCTCCATAGACACTCTCAGATTTGGTCAACTTCTGAATGGTATCCTTCCTATATCTTACTGTGAGCTGAGAGGAAAAGTTACTCCCACCAAAACCTTTGCTATTTATTTAATTAGAATCTATATAATTAAATTTAAATTGGACAAACAATTTACCTCAGTAATTGGTCCAGACACAAAAATGGTAAAAATGCTTTTGAGTTGAGCTTCATTCCTGTTTTTTGGGCCATGCAATTTAGAACAGTTTGCCTCTGTCTTTATGATACTCCTGGACTTGCCACCTAATCCCCAGCTCTGCTAAACTCCAATCCAGGCCTGCGTGTTTAGCATCTGAGCCCAAACATGGTTGCATGGTATTTAGTATAGGCTAATAAGCCAGCAAGGTAGTTGAAAAGAGGGAGTTTACTTCCATCTCTTTCCAGAAAACAGACCTCTGTACAGGGGGGGTCCTAGATTAATAACCGCTTATCCAGCCTCCATTCATACTTGTGATGATGCTGAATGAGTGGTACTCCTGATCTGTCCTCAGCGTGATGGCCATCACAGGGTTCCTGTGGTCATGAGATCATAATACAGGCACTCAGCAAGCAGCCTGAATTTCTGACTATTGCAGTGTTCAGCTGTCCTTTGGCAGCCATTTGTAACCTCCTTTGCCCTCTTCTGATAAGCAAAGTCAGTGAGGAAGCCAGCAGGAGGTCGCAGCTGGCAACCAAATGACATCCTCACTGTGCGGTCCTTGCTTAATGACCATAACCAGTCAGAATTGCCATCGTTAATGAAGGATAGCAAAGCAAGCAATCTACATCCGTTCTGACTAGCAGTATCAGCTAATAAGCTTACCTTGCAGAGTTATGCATAAACCTGACAGAGGCATGCATATATTTGAATGTAATGAGCAAGAGGTTTGTGCTGTTTTCTTTCTAATCTGTATGCCAGCATTTTTATTTTTTAAAGGATTATCTCTCAACTAGAATGTGAAGAATAGGAGAGAGAGAGAGAGAGAGAGCGATCAGAGAATGCTATTTTCCAACATACTGTATTGTGCCATATTTTTCCAGCACTGTTTTGATATACAGGACAATGCCACTAGCTAACCTTTTATGTAGTTAAGAAAACAATGGACATACTGGTGTAAAATCCATGGAGCTCTCTACAGGATGACTTCCTCATGGTAGTCATGACAATGTGAACAATGCCATAAAAAAACAAGCAGATCTCACTGCTGAAGCCACCCTCTTGACTTTTTCCATTGCACCCTGTGGACATCTTTGGAAAAAAAACAAACTCTTCCCTCACTGAAATCTCCTATGTATTTGTAGACAAGGTAGAATTCTTACTTACAACCTTACTTATAATTGTTGCTTTATATTTTTATCCCATCTCGTTTTATTATTTTATTTATTAAATTTATTTGCCACCCCTCTTGTCATGGAGCTATTCTATAGTAAAGGAGTGAAACGATACAAATAAACAGTGGAACTATAATAATATGAAATTAATAAGATGAGCAGAGAGGGAGAAGGAAGGGCAGCTATGAGAGAAAGAGAGAGAGAGAGAAAGAGAGAGAGAGAGAAAGAGAGAGAGAGAAAGAGAAAGAGAGAGAAAGAGAGAGAGAAAGAGAAAGAGAGAGAGAGAGAAAGAGAGAGAGAGAGAGAGAGAGAAAGAGAGAGAGAGAAAGAGAGAGAGAGAGAGAGAGAAAGAGAGAGAGAGAGAGAAAGAGAAAGAGAAAGAGAGAGAGAGAGAGAGAGAAAGAAGAGAGAGAGAGAGAGAGAGAGAGAGAGAGAGAGAAAGAAAGAGAGAGAGAGAGAGAGAGAGAGAGAGAGAGAGAGAGAGAGAGAGAGAGAGAGAGAGAGAGAGAGAGAGAGAATATATCTTTTATAGCTATATTATACTATAATAAGGCAGGACTTGAACCATCTCTCTCTTTTTCTCTCCCCGCCCACCCCCCACCCCTGTGGTTATAACGTATCAGTCCTACTGATTTTCTAACACATTTGTTCTTTTTTTCCTCTAATGCAGTGATCTCCCCCTTTTATGTATTTTGTAAAAGGTTTTCATAGAGGAGGCAATTTGACTGAAGACTGGTTTTGAACTAAATTTGGGGTTTTTTGCTTCTGACGTAAGCACCTTGCATCTTTCTCTGTCTTCAGAAGCAACTTGGCATGCAGTTGCGACAAGAACTAACCATGGCCACTAGCACTAGGACCCCACAGACATCATTTTGAAATTCTGGCTGGTAGTATGCCAGAGGTACAGATACAGAGCACCTCTTGCTATTACGCAAGGAAAGGGGTAGAAGGCTCTCCCAGAGAAGCATCTTTTGCTTCCTGAAAGGTATTTCTCCACCTGCAGCGTCTTTATCCTCCCAAAGGCCTTTCTTTGAGCCTTAGCAAGTCAGCTGCATTGCCAGATCCTCAGTTCTGTCGCTGCATTTTGCCTGCCTCTCAATACCTCTATTTTCTTATGTCCATAGAACAGACAGGAGCAACAGTGCCTGAGAGAAATGGGCTAGTTATTTTCCTGCTGACAGACTCCAGAAGAATAATTTCACATCAAAAGGTGTAAGTCGATTCTGTTTTTCCCTTGTCTGGCATCTTCCCATCTTTGCAAAACATTTTCTGTTTTTGTGTCCATCCTCTTGGGGGACAAAAGATCAGATGAAATATTTATATGATGAGGACCCTACAAATCAGCCTTTGGGAAAGTGCAGTGTGTTCTTTGCTTGTTTGTATATGATGAGAAATGGTTTTTTCTGCTGGGTGCATTTGGACAAGATGCTCTGGAGATAAGGCAGGAGGGAAAATCCTTAAGGAGGGCCAAGATGACTTGGGTTAAAATCAGGAAGTAGCTACTTAAGCGTGGGAAACCAAATCACTTGTATCTAATCCAATTTAGTCCTGCTTTCAGTGAAATATAATATGTTTCAGTCTAATGGGTTGATGTATAGCCATGTTATGGATGAAATTCCACAGAGATTAGAAGCTCCAAGTTTACAAGTGGCAGAAAAAGGCAACTATTTCATTTCAGATCTACAAAGCAATTTTGTAGTGCTGTAGAGAATGGTAGCCCAGGCCAACGTATAGGGAGGGTAACTATAGGGTGACATATCCCCACATAAGGGCTGTGGTATATGCATAGGTCTATACTGAATATTGATGTGGGATGTCACTCAGAATGTTTTGCTTTTCCAAAAAAGGGGCGTACCACTTAAAGACAAAGCATGTTTTGTCCAAGACAGATGAATAAACCCTGCTAGGAAGGAGAAAAATAAACAGGAGTTAGGATTTCTGTGTTCATGTGCTATGCATTACGTGGATCACATGCAAATACATAGATTCTCAGCTGGCAGAAGGCTGAAAGAGATTCTCAGCAGTAGAGATGGCTTTATAGAATTGGGATCATCACTAAGCACTGATACACTAGTGTACCCAAAGGTTCTTTTTATTGCTAAATAAATACAGATTTTAGGTATTGTATACAGTAATAGACATACATTCTATAGGTAAATGTCAAGAAAAACATCTTGCAAATTCTTTCAGGGGCAATATCTGATTTTATGTTTACTTTATTTACCATCAGTGTTGTTACTCCAAAGTTGTCACTTCACTTTTAATTAACAGTTACCATTCTCTCTAGTTTTGATGATGGCATCATTGTAATTTGGATTTGCAAACGGTTTAATAAAGACCGTGAATAGATGTTGATTGGACTTCAAGGAATATTTCAGTTTTGCTTGATTGGTTCAATGGGCATGACTCCTGCCAACAATTGTAGGTGAGGCTTGATGCACTACCCATCCATAAAAAGAAGACTCTGAATTTACAGTGATGCCTCCTTCCCCGAAGAAGATCAGATGGAAAAATTTGTCTGCCTGGTCTTCCTTTATGGAAAAAAGAAAGCCATGAATCTATGCATGAGTAGTAGCAGAGTCACCAGCACAAAGATATGTGTAGAGAAGGAGAAGTTAATACTAACACTGTTGCCCATCTACAGTGTTGCACATATGCATGTCTGCCTCATCTGTGTGAATTTTGCTACCATCCTCTAATCCAAACAATCCCAATATGACAGCTTCTTCCCATTAACCATAAAGTGAAGACCCATTCAACATATGGAAGCTATTGAGAATAGATGTATTCTCTTTTCCTAAAGTCTTGTTGGGCTCATGGATCTAGAAATTTCTTAAGAGGAAGGCTGTAGGCAGTGATGGGTAAGTAAGTATTTGTGATAAGGAGCTTTTCCCCCCCTGTAAACAAGGATGACAAGCATACAAAGTAGAAGCTACAAAGGCAGTAAGCTTCTGTTTTGCTAGGAATAACAACCAGGATTTCTCAAATTATAGTTTTATTATGTTCTGAGCTATCAGAATTACCATATGGAACGGTACACAGTTTTCACATTCTGAAGTGATCCCACCCATTGAAGTCCCACTGGAAGGCTTATAAAAGGACTTTGTTTTTGAATGTGAATTGGATACTTTTCTTTATCATTAATTTCTTTGGCTTGGTTTTATGGTCTGATCTCTTGGCTCTATTCCTGCCTTCTAGCTCCTGGAGCTAGATAGATGTTTCAGACTCTCGGTCCTAACCAAATTCCTGGAGGGACACCCCTTTTCCCACTATGGCTATTGCCGCTACGAGCCTCCCTTGAATGATGGTGAGAATTGTGGAATGATCTTCTCTGTTGAATGTTTGCTAATAGGAGGATAGTAAGGAATGGATAGTAGTTGCAGTGGTCACAGTATTGTACTTGTGATTAAGTGCTCAGGAGCAGAGTTCAATAGGCACTAAAAGGTGCTGTCATCTAGGCAACACTTCTTCGGTGTGACATCTTCCCAATGTGGACTTCAAATCCTTGACCTTTGCCCATTTTGAATAGTATTAAGGAGAGTTGTGACTAAAGAGACCTAAACTAGGACACTGCAGGGTGAAAAGCTGGTATGTATGTTTTCCTGGATAGAGACGCGGTGGATCAGTGGGCTAGGATGCTGAGCTTGTCAATCAGATGGTCAGCAATTTGGCGGGTCGAATCCCGAGTGCCGCGTAGCAGTGAGCACCTGTTACTCGTCCCAGCTTCTGCCAACCTAGCAGTTCGAAAGCACATAAAAATGCAAGTAGAAAAATAGGGACCACTACGGTGGGAAGGTAACAGCGTTCCGTGCGCCCTTGGCGTCTAGTCATGCCAGCCACATGACCACGGAGACGTCCTCAGACAAGCGCTGGCTCTTCGGCTTTGAAACGGAGATGAGCACCGGCCCCTAGAGTCGGAAACGACTAGCACGCATGTGCGGGGGAACCTTTACCTTACCTTTACCTTTATGTTTTCCTGTACTACGCTTGATCTAATAGCAAACCATTGAAATCTGTGTTTTAGAAGGTTCACAAAGTCCTATTTAGGAGACAATATATACAGCTTATGGGCCACATGTGGCCTGCTAAGTAGTCTTGTGCATCCCAATAGTGGCTTTGAAAGCTCAGTAAATTTGTCACTGTCAGATGTCACTGCCACCAAGAAGTGCTGCCAATACCCCAAGAGGCACACTGTTAAGTGCTCCCAATGCCTCCAGGTGTCCTCAGTGTTGACAGTTCCTGTGGTGCTGCCGTTCTGCTAACTGCCGAACAGTTTTTATTTATTTATTTTTATTTTAATCCCATTTATATCCTGCCCTTCTCCGAAGACTCAGGGCGGCTTACAAGCTTAGCAGTAGCCTTCATTCTATGTATATGCCTGCTTATTAGGGCTTTCGCCCCCCCCCCAAGCGGCATTATTACAATGTCCCCCAACAATCTGGGTCCTCATTTTACCTACCTCGGAAGGATGGAAGGCTGAGTCAACCTTGAGCCTGGTGGGACTCGAACCTGCACTAATTGCAGGCAGCTGGTGTTACTTGATTGGTGCATCAAGTATTCCTTTGCAGCTCGCAAGAATTTTTAATTTTATCACTGCGGCCTATTTGCCTCTACAAGTTGTGCAGACCTGATCATCATATTGAACCTCCAGGTTTGGCCTTGGAGATATTACTCTTTGGCCTCCCAATAGACTGTGTTAGGAGATTCAGGATATATGGACTTTTCATTCACGGCCCCACCTTTATGAAGTACTTTGCTGATAATATGCAGGTATTTTTAGGTCAATAGAAAATTTGCTTTTAGTCAAGAATGTTAATTGTCCTTTGTTTTTCATTTTATATCATTTCATTTTATGTGCAATTTTTCTAATCTTGTGAACAAGTCTATACTTTATTATAAACTATTCTCCTGATATATCTAATTTGAGCAGAAGCAATGAAATTCCACCAGTATGTTTATTCTGCCTTTTGCAGTGTGGTTCTCAGTTTGTAAATAAAAATGAATTATGAGCTGCTGAGTGTCAAGAATCTATTAGCAGAAGGAGCAGCCATGTTGCAAATATGTCCAGATAGATGTTGGTTGATTGATTATGTGGTCTCATGTTACTGCTAATTCTTAGTGGTCACATCGATTGACCATCCCCAATATGATTGGTCTCCAATGAGGCCCTTCAGGTCTTCTAATGGTGCACTGCCAGGACAATTGTGTCCATCCATCTTTCTATGAATTGCCCTCATTCATCTTTCTCAACATTACAGAATATTTTCTATTCTGCTACTTCAGTGTCCAACTTTTAATTCCATAGTATGTCACCAGATATGGGTGTTGTAAGTAATTATCTTTTAAGCAAGCTTATTTAGCCAGTCAACTGAGTTATTTGGTATAGGAGTGGGAGCCACAATCGCTATGGGCACACAATCTTCATCAGTCTAGGTTGGCCACCACTACCATGATCTCTATGGTTCAAAAGCCAGTATAAGCCTATTCCATTATCCATGTCTATATTCCATGCCTTTTACAGAAATCTAAAGAAATCCAGGTCAATGTTTCTCATCCTTAGCAACTTGAAGATGTGTGGATTTTAATTCCCAGAATTGCTGGCTGGGGAATTGTGGGAGTTGAAATTCACATATCTTCAAACTGCCAAGGTTGAGAAACATTTATCTAGGTTGTTACTTATATGCTCTTTGATGAGTAAGGTTTAGATAGATAGGAGGATAGGATTTAGAATAGAAGGTAGGATATCTACTGTATGAACTGTCATTCAGTTGATAGACATCATAAAAAATAAAGGCTAGCATGTTTTGGCTTTAGAAAGCTCTACTAAATTTGTGGACATGGTTATAGAAAGTTTTAAAAGTAAACCCACAAATCCTTAACATGCACAACTTGCTTGCATTTTAATCCTGGAGTATGAGAATCACATATCCCAAAGTGGTATTTCAAAAGTTACCAGCTATTTCCACTGAAATGATTTTATGAAGTCAACATGAAATTTCCATTGGTTCCCCTATATGCTTTCACTTCACATATTTAACTTATATTAAGTGAATTCAGGAACATAAACGCTGTCATGCTAGCACACTTTTTAAAGTCCAAATCCTGAAAATATATGCTTCTAATGGCCTTTGTCTAGGATAGAAGTGTATTTCATCCAGTATGCTGGTTTTGTTTAGAGAGCTATAATAATTAGTTAATTGAAAGTAGCAAACAATGAACTAGCTAACTGTGTTAGCTTATTTGTATCTTTGACATAAGATTCAGGAAGGCACAACTTGGCTGAAGCTTTCCATAAATTAAACATAACATGGCTACGACTACCTCTCGGCGGCTTTCGATACCATCGACCATGGTATCTTGCTGCGGCGTCTCAGGGGACTGGGAGTGGGAGGCACAGTCTTACAGTGGTTCTCCTCCTATCTCCAGGGACGTTCGCAGTCGGTGTTGGCAGGAGGGCAGAGGTCGACCGCGAGGTCTCTCGTTTGTGGAGTTCCTCAGGGGTCGGTCCTCTCGCCTCTCCTGTTCAACATCTACATGAAGCCGCTGGGTGAGATCATTCGTGGTTTTGGAGTTGGGTATCATCAGTACGCGGATGATACCCAACTTTTCTTTTCGACCCCAAACCACCCCAGTGATGCCCTCAATGTGATGTCCCGTTGCCTGGAGGCGGTTCGGGTCTGGATGGGGAGGAACAGACTTCAACTCAACCCCGACAAGACTGAGTGGCTTTGCATATCTTCATCCCGGGTCTATTCGGACATTCCACCTCTTGCTATGGGGGGTGAACTATTACCCCCTGTAGATAGGGCTCGCAACTTGGGAGTCCTCCTAGATTCACGGCTCACCTTGGAAGACCATATAGGAGCTGTGACTAGGGGGGCTTTCGCCCAGGTTCGCCTGGTGCGCCAGTTGCGGCCCTATCTTAGCCGGGATGATTTATGCACGGTCACTCATGCGCTCGTTGCCTCTCGTCTGGACTACTGCAACGCTCTCTACATGGGGCTGCCCTTGAGGACCACCCGGAAGCTCCAACTGGTACAGAATGCAGCCGCGAGAGTTGTGTTGGGAGTCTCCCGATACTCCCACGTTACACCTTTGCTCCATGAGCTGCATTGGTTGCCAGTTGCCTTCCGGGTGAGATTCAAGGTACTGGTAATGGTGTTCAAAGCCCTTCATGGCATGGGGCCGGAGTACCTTAGGGAACATCTGCTGCCGGCATCAAGCTCCCTGCGCCCTGTGCATTCCCACAGAGAGGGCCTCCTCAGGGTGCCACCGGTCAGAGAATGTCGATTGGTGGCGCCCAGGGGGAGGTCCTTCTCTGTGGGCGCTCCGGAGCTGTGGAATCAGTTGCCGGTAGAGCTCCGGATGGCGCCCGATCTTCGCTCCTTTCGTCGCGATCTCAAGACGTTTTTGTTTGTACAAGCCGGCCTAGCCTGATGGTGATTGGTGGGGTTTTTATTTTTTTTGTACTCTTAATTTTATTTTTGGGGTTTTATTATTGTATTAATTGTTTTAACTTGGGCAATTATTTAATCTCTTTTTAATGTTTGTACTTTGTATTTGACTTTTGCCCTGTGAACCGCCCTGAGTCCTCAGGGAGAAGGGCGGTATATAAATATTATTAAATTAAATTAAATTAAATTAAATCTTTACTGACACTCAAGAATGGTGATTTTTACAATGTACAATGTCTGATCATTAAGGCTGATTTCTAAACTTACTTGGATTCAAAAGCAGTGTCTTCTGTATGGGTTCAAAACTTGTATTCTTTCTTCTCATATAATAATAATAATAATAATAATAATAATAATAATAATAATAATAATGATGATGATGATGATGATGATGATGATGATGATGATGATGATGTTGGAAGGGACCTTGGAGGTCATCTAGTCCAACCCCCTGCTAAGGCAGGAAACCTTATACCATTTCAGACAAATGGCTGTCCAGTCTCTTCTTAAAAACTTCCAGTGTTGGAGCATTAACAGCTTCTGGAGGCAGGTTGTTCCACTGGTTAATTGTTCTAACTGTCAGGAAATTTCTCTTTAGTTCTAGGTTGCTTCTCTCTTTGGTTAGTTTCCATTCCTTGCTTCTTGTCCTGCCTTCAGGCGCTTTGGAGAATAGCTTGACTCCCTCTTCTTTGTGGCAGCCCCTGAGATATTGGAACACTGCTATCATGTCACCCCTCGTCCTTCTCTTCATTAAACTACACATACCCAATTCCAGCAACCGTTCCCTATATGTTTTTGCCTCCAGTTCCCTAATCATCTTTGTTGCTCTTCTCTGTACTCTTTCTAGAGACTCAACATCTTTTTTGCATCGTGGTGACCAAAACTGGATGCAGTATTCCAGGTGTGGCCTTACCAAGGCATTGTAAAGTGGTATTAATACTTCACGTGATCTTGATTCTCTCCCTCTGTTAATGCAGCCTAGCACTGTGTTGGCTTTTTTGGCAGCTGCAGCACACTGCTGGCTCATATTTAAGTGATTGTCCACTAGGACTCCGAGATCCCCCTCACAGTTGCTACTATTGAGCAAGATACCACCTACTATACCTGTGCATTTGGTTTTTCTTGCCTAAATGTAAAACCTTACTTTTTTTACCTCTCTGTAACACTCAGATATCTTTATTACCCCCCACCCTTTGTAACTGGCAGTTGCCTGTTTATATTCTCATCTTCATATGCTTATTTGGAGAATCTCTGGCTAACAAAGACCTAATATTGCCAAATGCCAGCAGTTCAATCCTGAAAGGTTCAAGATTGATTGACGCAGCCTTCCATCCTTCTGAGGTCGAAAAAAGGAGAACCCAGATTGTTGGGGGCAAATACACTGACCATTTAGAGAGGGCTGTAAAGCACTATGAAGTGGTATATACATATAAGTGCTTTTGCCATTGCTACTTGATATATATATATATATATATATATATATATATATATATATATATATATATATATATATATATATATAAGCTCTGGAAGGGAGAGAAAAGTGTAATTACATTATATAATAGCAGCGGCAGACATACTTCCAATAAACATTTTCACGTTGCATGTTAATATGACTGTGTACAATTGGTTTATTTATATTCCTGAATGAATACATAGAAGATTTTGAACTGCTGAAGTTCTCTTAGCAGCTGGGAGTTAGTGTTGGGGGCATTAGGAATGTTTGAAAGCTGTAATCCACTAGATAGATTGTACAGGTAATAGAGCTGAATTCCCTTTGAGAGTTCATTTAACTGGGATTATTTATGCCTCCTTATTTAATGTAATAAGGTCATGTTCAGATAAAAGGGAGATTTAAAGCTATCAAAGTGCTTTGGGATGTGCGTCATTAATTGTCTTGTCAATCAGAACTCCAAACAGTGTTATCTGTACTGAATGTATAAAGTATCTTCAGAACGATTTTTTATTTTCTTTCAAACGTTTAAAAGACGTTAATGCAAGTTCTATAAAGCAGGATTCTGGTTTTCCTTCTTTTTATTTCTTATACTGATAATGCTATTACAATGCTGGAAATAAATTAAATACAGTTTATGTTAGTTTTTATAATAGCAATTTAAATGGGAAATTCTCCAGACATCAAGGGTTGTAGGTATATGACATTTCCATATGTGATCCATTTTTATGGCATCACTTATTGTTCCATGTATTTAAAATACATATCAAACTGCAAAATATGGGATGGATCCAAAACAGGCTATTTCAAGGATCACAGCATGGTGACTGGGGAATTCTGGGAATTGAAGTTCACACATCTTAAAGTTACCAAAGTTGAGAAATGCTGTTACAGAGAAACACTTTACAACTTTTGCAGACTTCCTGATAGAGATATGAGCCCCCCACCCTTCAGCACAGCAAAACATTTATTATGGGTCAATTCTTCTATTCTTCCCATTCTATATTTTCACAGCAAAGTTTGGGGGGGGGGGGAGAAGCATATGACATGAAACTTTCATAAAGTAAAATTATGTTGTTGATATTCTATATTTTCATTTGTCAAATGTTATAGATTAGGTACTAGTCTATGATAATCACGTATAATTCAGTGTTGTAATGGCTGGAAAATATTTAAATTTTATTTTGGATCTCTGTTTTGAAAGGGCGAGTTAACAGGCCAGAAGAAACTTTTCACCCAGGCTTTTGGCAACCGTGATTGAAGTCATCTTTTCCTATTTTTCTTGTCTATTATTTCAGTTTGTTATCTTTTTTCTTTAATAGAATAACACAGTTGGAAAGGACCGTGGAGGCCTTCCAGTCCAACACCCTGCTGAGGCAGAAAAGCCTATATCATTTCAGATAAATGGTCGTCCAATCTCTTCTTAAAAACCTCCAGTGTTGGCGCACTCACAATTTCTGGATACAAGTCGTTCCACTGATTAATTGTTCTAACTCTCAGGAAATTTCTCCTTAGATCTAGATTGGATCTCTCCTTGATTATTTTCCATCCATTGTTTCTTGTTCTACCCTCAGGTGCTTTGGAGAATAGGTTGACCCCCCCTTCTTTGTGGCAGCCCATTAAATATTGGTACATTGCTACCATGTTACCCCTTGTCTTTTTTATTAAACTAGATGTACCCAATTCCTGCAACTGTTCTTCTTATGTTTTATCCTCTAATCATCTTTGTTGCTCTTCCCAGCATTCTTTCTAGAATCTTAACATCTTTTTTATATCATGGTGATCAATACTGGATGCAGTATTCTAAGTATGTTCTTACCAATGCATTATAAAGTGGTACTAACATTTCACCTGATCCTTCTGTTAATCCACCCTTGGACTTTCTTGCGCTATGCTTGGTTTCATGTAGCAAATCAAGGGACATGGTTCAGAAGTGGCGGGAGCATTTAGATTGTTTTATGCTTTATTCCTTTTTTAATCTGTAAATTTGGGAAGGGGTTTAGAGGAAAATTCTCGCCTTCATTTAAGCTGCACTTTTTTTCTTTGTCAATAGGAGGCAGCATAATATGCACAATCTCTGGGGGGCTTTTTTTTAGTCATTTTGCTGTCCAGAATAGTGTTTCAGTTTAGGAGTCTACAGAATTATTTTAAGGGACAAGAATGAGCTTTTAAGCTAGACCAAAATGTGGCATCCATTTCCCCCCAAAATGAATGGATGGGAAGATGGAGAGAGGACTGAATGGGAAATTGTCAGAATCCATTTATATCACATTTCATAATTGTATAGGTAGAACAACGTGCTATTTCTGGGGATTCTGCCATCTCTCTGAGGGGGGGGGAGAGGATGGTTACTAAAGCGATTTTCAAACAACAGGGGATGTTTTACTGGGGAAGGGAGGGGGGACAGACAGGTCTGGATTGTATCTTCATTTACAACTGAAAAGGAAAGCAATAACCATAAAACCAAGGAGAGTTCCCTTTCCCATGGAAGGACCTGACACCTAGCAACTGACGACAGCCTGACCAAATGGATGAGGGGAGGGGCTGGAATGGGAATGGTTTATATAGGATTGAAATGTAACTTTTCTCAGATTCCATCTTGTATTCCCACAATCGATTCCATCCTAGTAAACATTTTCCTTTTGGACTAAACTTGCATCCAAGAGTTCTTATTTCCTAAGATGTGGATTGAGGTGGGTCCTGACAGTAGACGGAATCTGCTTTAAGAGTCAACCTGGAAGGGAAAACCTTACCGGGGGACTTTGCAACAAATAAAATGTCTGGCGACGAAGCAAGAGAGGAGGGAAGCCCCATGGAGGGGGAGTCTTCCCCCCAAATGGAATCCCAGAGACAATGGGAAGCTGAAGCAGCATATTCCCCCGGGGAAGAAGCGGTGGAGCAGTACGACCGAAAACCCCGGTGGTCGATGGGCGTTGGAAGGAAAAGTGAGTGGGAAAAGGCTTCGGGAGAAATGACCCTGAGGCGTAGTAACCACCAACCGGAATGGAGGCAAGAGATGGAGAGTTCCCTGCACGCCAGGGAGGAGGAGCGGATCCTGGAAAAGGCCATTGATCTGATGAAAGCAACCCTGAGTTCACTGAGGGAGGAGAGAGCTGAAAATCGCAACCGAGGCAGCGCCTGGGGACGCAACTGGAAAGGTAACGGAAGGGATCCAACACCTGAAACCCCGGGGCCATCCAATGGAACAGGAATTGCTGCCTCAGCAGTACCCCCCCCAGAACCACAGATGGGGACCAGGATGAGGAGCGATACCGGCCACGGCGCAGACAACGCTCCAGCCAAAGACTCCCGCCCCTGGAAGTCAAATTCAAGGGGGAGCCATCACGACTGGGATTTTTCCTAACCCAAGTCCTCAGCTACATGGAAGAGTACGGACGGGACATCCCCAGTGACAAAACACGCATCCGAATTGTGCAATCTGCCCTGGACGGGACGGCTGCAGACTGGGTGGTGAACTTGCATGACTCCAACGCCCCAGAACTCAACGACTTCAACCGATTCATGTCATCTTTGAGGCGACGGTTCGAGGATCCTTTGGCTGACCGTAAGGCCCGGGAGAGAATCAAAACGGTGAGGCAGGGCAGGCGAGCAGTGGCTGATTATACCCAAGAATTCCGAGCCATTGCCAGCAAGCTGAACTGGCCAGAAGACATCCTCCTTAGCCACTTCAAAGACGGTCTGAACTACGACCTGTATGATGCTTGCCTGCCTCGAGGAGACCCACCCCACCTCGACGACTGGTACATCCTGGTGGAGGAAGTGGAAATAGACCTACTGAAGAGACACCGCAGAGGAAAACCATGGGGCCGCCTGCCACCCGAGCAAACACGCGAGGGGGAAAAACCACCAGAAACAGCCAAAAAATCAACAAGTTGCTTCAACTGCGGGAGAGAGGGCCACCGTGCTGCAGAATGTCGTTCAAAAGCCCCCCCATGAAAACCAGAGGCATCATCCTCCAAGAAGCCGGGGAAGCCCCAAGGCAACACAAAAGAATCTTCCATGAAGGGGACAGAGGCTGTAGAGTCCACAATTCCTGCCAGGAACTGGGACTGGACTCCGGCCTGCACCGCAGGGACGGTGGACAACTCGGAAGACAGCTCAGAGGGAGAACCATTGGTAAGTGGACCCCTTCCACCCATACTTAAGACAGTGACTATATTAGCTTCCCCTATGCCTGAAGCAGCCAAAATAAAAGCTCTGATAGACTCTGGGTGCATCCGCTGCCTTATCAGCCCAACACTGGTGGAGAGATTGAGCATCCCAGTGAGGAGGCTAAAACAACCAATCTCTTTTAGTCAATTAGATGGGACAATAGCAGGGGGAGGACCAGCCACCCTAGCCACTTTACCAATCCACCTATCACTGGGGCCCCATGAGGAGGACATAACGTTTATAGTGGCCCCAGGCATGGAATGCCCAATGATCCTAGGACTGGAATGGCTGAAGAAATGGAACCCCGGGATAAACTGGAGGACAGCAGAACTCAAGTTCCCAAAGGGGGGGCAGAAGAACTTAGACTCCAAAAGCACCCCCCCAACCCAGAGGGAGGAGACAGCAGCAGTGGGGAAAGAGAAGGGATTACCAGAGATACCGGAGGAATACAGGGACCTGACTGAGGTTTTCAGTGAGGAAAGAGCAGATGAGCTTCCCCCCCACCGCCCCACAGACTGCACCATAGAATTCAAACCTGGGGCAAAACTCCCAAAACCCAGGATGTATGCCATGAGCCCAAGGGAAATGGCAGAAATGGAGAGATTCATAAAGAAAAACTTAGAAAGAGGATTTATTGAGCCTGCCAAACCCAAAGTGGCCGCCCCGGTTCTGTTCAGGGAGAAGAAGGATGGGTCCTTTCGTTTGGTTGTGGACTATAGAAATTTGAACACAATTAGTGAATGTAATCTGTACCCCCTTCCCCTAATGAAGGATATGTTATCCCACCTATCGAAAGGAAAGATTTTTACCAAACTAGACCTGAGGGAAGCATACTACCGTATTAGGATTAAGGAAGGAGACGAATGGAAGACTGCATTCAACTGCCCAATGGGGTGCTATCAATTCAAAGTATTGCCATTCGGACTGCAAGGGGCCCCCGCAGTCTTTATGCAATTAATTAATGACGTGCTGAGAGAGCACCTATATAAAGGGGTCCTGGTTTACCTCGATGACATCCTTATCTTCACAGAAACCAAAGAGGAACATATCAAACTAGTCAGAGCAGTACTGAAGAAGTTGCGAGCTGCCCACTTATATGCTAAATTATCGAAGTGTGAATTCCATCAGGAAAAAATCGACTACCTGGGATATCGCATATCTCCAGAGGGCATCGAAATGGACCCTGAGAAGGTCAGGGCAGTACTAGAGTGGGCACCCCCCCGCAGACAGAAGCAATTGCAAAGTTTCCTGGGGTTTGCAAACTTCTACCGCCAATTCATCCCCGCATTTGGCCAAATAGCCATGCCCCTCACAAATTTGTTGAAAACGAAGGGGGGGTCACCCGTGAAACCCAGCCAGCCTCTGAAATGGTCAATGGAATGTCAAGCAGCATTTGAGAGGCTAAAGAGACTTTTTTCTGCTGAACCTGTCCTAAAACACCCAGATCCCGACAAACCTTTTGTAATACAGGCAGATGCGAGTGATGTAGCGGTAGGAGCCGTACTATTACAAGAAAATGATGGGGGGACATTGCAACCATGCGCATACACATCCAGAAAACTCACAGAAACAGAACAACGCTGGCCAATATGGGAAAAAGAGGCATTCTCGTTGAGGTGGGCATTACTAACATGGCGCCAATTTTTAGAAGGAAATAAAATACCTTTCCAGGTCTGGACAGACCACAAAAATTTGGAAGCACTAAAAACGCCCAGGAAGCTCACTCCTAAGCAAGCCCGCTGGTCCCAACATTTTCACCGATTCAATTTCACTCTCAAACACTTACCGGGGGGAAAGAACTTCCTGGCAGATGCATTATCCCGCATGCCCCAATATAACAGCACAAGAGTTACTGACTTTAAACCACTTGTACCAGAACAACAACTGGCAGCACCAGTCACCACCAGGGCACAAGAAAAAATGAAGCCGAAGGTAGATAGCCAAACTGGAATAGAATTCAGGAAATCTTTGGAAAGTGATGAATGGTTCCAGAAAAATAAACATGTGTGCACAATTAAAGATGGACTGCCGTGGGTGGGGGAGAAGCTATATATACCTGCCACACAGAGAATCAATTTCATGCAACTGTGCCATGATACAAAATCAGCAGGACACTTTGGCTTTGTAAAAACCTTACACTTAACTAAAAGGCAATTTTGGTGGCCATCTATGAAAAAGGACATAGAAAGCTATGTGGGTAGCTGTCAAATTTGCGCGATGGCCAAAAGACTGCAAGGGAAACCGCCAGGTCTGTTACAACCGGTGGCAAACCCCTCAGCCCCATGGAAAGAAATAGCCATGGATTTTATCGTAGAACTGCCAGAAAGTAATGGAAACACCGTAGTCTGGACTGTCACAGATCTGTTCTCTAAGAAGTACATTTCATACCTTGCCAAAAAATCCCGACTGCAAAAGCATTAGCAAAACTTTTTGTACAGCATATTTACAGATTGCACGGGGTACCACAACGCATCATATCTGACAGAGGGGTGCAATTTACGTCGGCATTTTGGAAAGAATTTTTATCCCTCTTAGGAACCACCCAAGGACTGTCATCTAGTCACCATCCTCAGACAGACGGAGCTTCTGAAAGATTTAATAATATACTTGAACAATATCTGAGATGCTATATTAATTTTCAGCAGTCCGACTGCCTTTTGCAGAAGTAGCATATAATAATGCAGTCCACTCAAGCACAGGTTACACTCCTTTTCAAGTAGCTACAGGCCAGAGTTTCAACCCAATACCAGAACTAACCCCAAAAGAACCGGTTATCCCTGATCTGAAGGAATGGATTGCTCAATTACAAAATACATGGCCAATCGTTAGGAAAGCGTTGGAAGATGCCAGAAAAGCATACAAGACACAGGCAGACAAAAAAAGAACCGATCCCACACCATTTAGGGTAGGAGAGATGGTATATTTATCCACAAAATACCTGAAATCACTCCAACCCTGTAAAAAACTAGGACCAAAATATATTGGACCTTTTCCAATTAAAAGAATCATAAACCCAGTAACAGTTGAATTAGAACTACTCAAAAATCTTAGACGAATACACCCAACCTTCCACTGCAGTCTATTAAAGAGAGAACAACAATCACCACTACGAGAAAAAATCCCACCACCACCACCCCCCATCATGGTGGAAGGAGAACAACATTTTGAAGTGAAAGAAATCTTAGATTCCAGAAAACACCATGGAACGATACAATATTTAGTGGCTTGGAAACACCTCCCCTCCTCAGAAAATGAGTGGGTTAACAAACTCCATGTTAAAGCACCTAAGCTGCTTAAGAGGTTTCATACAGAATATCCAAACAAACCAGGCTAACATTTATATGTTTTCTTTCCCCACAGATGGACTCATCTTTTTTCTGAAAGGAGAGCCGAATGTCAGAATCCGTTTATATCACATTTCATAATTGTATAGGTAGAACAACGTGCTATTTCTGGGGATTCTGCCATCTCTCCGAGGGGGGGGGGAGAGGATGGTTACTAAAGCGATTTTCAAACAACAGGGGATGTTTTACTGGGGAAGGGAGGGGGGACAGACAGGTCTGGATTGTATCTTCATTTACAACTGAAAAGGAAAGCAATAACCATAAAACCAAGGAGAGTTCCCTTTCCCATGGAAGGACCTGACACCTAGCAACTGACGACAGCCTGACCAAATGGATGAGGGGAGGGGCTGGAATGGGAATGGTTTATATAGGATTGAAATGTAACTTTTCTCAGATTCCGTCTTGTATTCCCACAATCGATTCCATCCTAGTAAACATTTTCCTTTTGGACTAAACTTGCATCCAAGAGTTCTTATTTCCTAAGATGTGGATTGAGATGCTGGCTGGGGAATTTGAAATTCACCCCTCTTTAAAATTGCTAAGAAATACTGGCTTAGAGAAAGTAAATACATGAACAATGAAAGTAGCCCCATTTTTATTGTACCCAGTATTTGTTCCCAAGCATTTAGCAGTGATTATGATGTGCTCAACACATTGAAACCTCCCAGACATAGAAGGAACCATGTTAGTATACAACAAGCAAACATGTTGATATCCTTCATCACTTTTCAATGTGTTTTTTTTATATAATACTCTCTATCTCTCTTCATTCTGGATTCCTGCATGAGTGAGCATTTTGATTTGAACGATCCATTAACCTGGAAGATATAACCCACATATTCATTAAAGGTATTTACGTAGGTCACAAGGGACTTAAAATGGAAGGCATGCTGTTACTATAAGCATGACTAATAGGCCTCACAAGTTAGAAAACTAAGCTAACAAAACAGAAAACAGGAAGGTTGCTGAGAACAATGTAGGATTTTTTTGCTTTGGTATGATGTTCATAGTTTTCCATTCAGAATAATGACTAGAATCTGAGCAAGTTAACTGGAAAATCAGGGAAGAACAGCTGGAATGTAAATTGCTCTGATCATAGGGATACGCTGTCTTGCCTTTGGAATATGAATAGGTATGCATTACTTAACTGGCTTTATAAGATGCTCTCATCCATTTTCAAAATATATTCAACCAATTTCTTTGCCTCTCTCTCTGTTTTCTTCTTTAGCTGTTGCTTTCTTTCTCCATAGAGAAAAGATATATGTTGCTATTAAGGCCAGCTTTCAGCCTAAATAAATACAGATAGCTTTGCAGCCTAGGTAAAAGGTATTTAACAATCCTGATATATCTTTTAACAGTGCTAATACATAGCTGCCATGCATAAAAAGCTAGGTGTGGTAAAGATATTAAATCAAGGAAACCAGTCAATAGGTAGTTTAGGTAGATAGGTAGGTAGATTTTCTTTCTCAGTCCATCTAATCCCTGCCTATCTTGAGCTCTTAGAGAAAAGATGAAGAATGTGCAGAAGGGAGGGAGGGAGGGAGGAAGGAAGGAAGGAAGGGAAGGAGGGAGGGAGGAAGGGAGGAAGGAAGGAAGGAAGGGAGGGAGGGAGGAAGGAAGGAAGGAAGGAAGGAAGGAAGGAAGGAAGGAAGAAAGGAAGGGAGGGAGGGAGGGAGGAAGGAAGGGAGGGAGGGAGGGAGGGAGGAAGGAAGGGAGGGAGGGAGGGAGGGAGGAAGGAAGGAAGGAAGAAAGGAAGGAAGGAAGGAAGAAGGGAGGGAGGGAGGAAGGAAGGAAGGAAGAAGGGAGGGAGGGAGGGAGGGAGGGAGGGAGGAAGGAAGGAAGGAAGGAAGGAAGGAAGGAAGGAAGGAAGGAAGGAAGGAAGGAAGGAAGGAAGGAAGAAAGAAAGATAAATATTGCCTTAATTGTTGGCCTGAAAGTGAGGAACCCATTTTTCCTTTTTCTCAGTTAACCTCCATTATTCTATAACTGCAGTAGGCAATTTTGGTCAAGAGATATTGAGCTTTTGTTCAGGATCAGATGCAGTACTTGAAATCACAAACAAAACTACAAGCTGGCAGGTAGCAATAAGAAGCTTTCCAAAAGCAGCTTGAACATTCTATAAAGCAGCTTGAATATGTACAATGGACTTGATCGTGCTTTCTGGGAAACAAAAGGATCTAGAAACTTTCAAGCTCCCGAGACTGAGGAATGCAGGAGGTTGAACTGCCTAGCTTCAAATGAAAATACTTTGGTTTAGGCTAGCTATAATTAGCTACCATATTTTCCGGTGTATAAGATGACTGGGCGTATAAGACGACCCCCTACATTTCCTGTTAAATGATAGGGTTTGGGCTATACTCGCCATATAAGACTACCCCTCTTCCAACGCACACCAAATGAAAATTAAAAAACATCAGATTTGATTTTAATATGGTAATTTTAATTCAAATGCTTATGACATGCAGGTACTTAGTAGGAAAACTGTCACTTATAAACATAAGGCTGTTTGTCACCAAACATGTAAACATAAAACAGTGCAAGTGGATTAAACTTTTCCTAATTCACTCTAAAGCTTTCCCTGCGCAGACCAAATGGGAGATCCGCTCCAGGTTTTCCAGCCCACCCGCCCAGTTCCTGAGTCAAACGTGTCATTAGAGCTAAGCAGCTGCTCTGGCTGCTGCATTCCCCACTTGCCTTTCAAGTTGGGATAGACTGCAGCTGCTCTTCAACTTTAGAAGGAAAGATGCCCAGACCCCAGCCTGTAAAAAATCACAGACTGCAGCTTCTTCTCCAATTGGTCCCGCTTTCCCTGCACAGACCAAATGGGAGATCCGCTCCAGGTTTTCCAGCCAGCCCTGTCCCTAAAGTTTCAGCACCCGGCGTATAAGACAACCCCTGACTTTTGAGAAGATTTTCATGGGTTAAAAAGTCATCTTATACGCCAGACAATACGGTAGCATAGCTCTTACCCTGATCTTAATAGGTTACTAAAATAGACTGAAGAAATGTAATGGGATTTAATGGGTGGAAGATCAAAAGTTAGATTAAGCAGGTGCTATTTCTTCATACATTAACTTGAGACCTGACATCATGGATCAAACTAAAATATTTTTAATTAATTAATTGGCTGACTAGCCCATTTAAAAGGAATTTTTTGGACGTTGAAAAAGAACTTTCAGATATTATGCCTTCAAGAGATTCAGATTAACAAATAAAATATAAACCTCTTGGAATGTACATATCTCAGTCAAAAATTTATAGCCTTGGGCAGAAGGAAAAAAATGGAGCAACATTTTGGGTGAAAAAATTAACATGAAATTTGAAAAAAAAAACACAAATTTACAAGAGAGAATTATAATATTATACTTTCAGGATGCATTTGGGAAAATAACAATTGCTTCAATTTATGGCCCATAAGACAACAAATAAAGTTCTATATTTTTTTTTCTTCGATTGCTTCTTGAAATTGCATAGAGAGTAATTTTTATTCTCAAATATGAAACTTTTTTCCCCCTCCAAATCTGGATAAATCTTTTGTTAGCTGCGAAGTCATGTCCGACCCATCGCGACCCTATGGACAACGTTCCTCCAGGCCTTCCTGACCTCTACCATCTTCTGGAGTGCATTTAAGCTCACCCCTACTGCTTCAGTGACTCCATCCAGCCACCTCATTCTCTGTCGTCCCCTTCTTCTATTGCCCTCAATCTTTCCCAGCATTAGGCTCTTCTCCAGTGAGTCCTTCCTTCTCATTAGGTGGCCAAAGTATTTGAGTTTTAGCTTCAGGATCTGGCCTTCTAAAGAGCAGTCAGGGTTGATCTCCTCTAGGACTGCCCGGTTTGATCGCCTTGCAGTCCAAGGGACTCGCAGGAGTCTTCTCCAGCACCATAGTTCAAAGGCCTCAATTCTTTGGCGCTTAGCCTTTCTTATGGTCCAATTTTCACAGCCATACATTGCAACTGGGAAGACCATAGCCTTGACTATACGCACTTTTATTGACAGGGTGATGTCTCTGCTTTTTAGTAAGCTGTCTAGATTTGCCATAGCTTTCCTCCCCAGGAGCAAGCGTCTTTTAATTTCTTGCTTGCAGTCCCCATCTGTGGTGAACCTGGAGCCCAGGAAAATAAAATCTGTCACTACCTCCATTTCTTCCCCATCTATTTGCCAGGAATTGAGGGGGCCGGATGCCATGATCTTCATTTTCTTAATGTTAAGTTTCAACCCAACTTTTGCACTCTCCTTCTTCACCCACAACAAGAGGCTCTTTAGTTCTTCTTCACTTTCTGCCATTAGAGTAGTGTCATCTGCATATCTTAGGTTGTTGATATTTCTTCCGGCAATCTTAATTCCAACTTTTGATTCATCTAGCCCTGTCTTTCTCATGATGTGCTCTGCATATAAGTTAAATAGGCAGGGCGACAGTATGCAGCAGCCTTGCCGAACTCCTTTCCCAATTTTGAACCAATCAGTGGTTCCGTGTCCAGTTCTCACTGTTGCTTCTTGGTGCACATATAGGTTTCTCAAGAGACAAATAAGGTGGTCTGGTACTCCCATCTCTTTAAGAACTTGCCACAGTTTGTTATGATCCCACACAATCAACGGCTTTAGCATAGTCAATGAAGCAGAAGTAGATGTTTTTTTGGAACTCTCTAGCTTTCTCCATGATCCAGCATATGTTGGCAAGTTGATCTCTAGTTCCTCTGCCTCTTCAAAATCCGGCCTGTACTTCTGGTAGTTCTTGATACACATACTGCTGGAGTCTAGCTTGTAGGATTTTAAGCATAACTTTACTACCATGAGAAATGAGTGCAATGGTGCGATAATTTGAACATTCTTTGGCACTGCCTTTCTTTGGAATTGGAATGTAAACTGATCTTTTCCAAACCTGTGGCCACTGTTGAGTTTTCCAAATTTGTTGACAAATTGAGTGTAGCACTTTTACTGCATCGTCTTTTAAGATTTTGAATAGCTCAGCTGGAATACTGTCACCTCCACTAGCTTTGTTGTTGCTCAACTTTTCTAAGGCCCACTTCACTTCACATTCTAGGATGTCTGGCTCGAGGTCAGTGACCACCTCATTGTGATTATCAGGGATGTTAAGCTCATTCTTGTATAGTTCTTCTGTGTAAGTTTGCCACCTCTTCTTAATCTCTTCTGCCTCTGTTAGGTCCCTGCCATTTTGGTCTTTTATCATGCCCATTTTTGCATTAAATGTTCCCTTCATCTTTCCAATTTTCTTGAAAAGATCTCTGGTCCTCCCTATTCTATTGTTTTCTTCTATTTCTTTGCACTGTTCATTTAAGAAGGCATTCTTATCTCTTCTAGCTATTCTCTGGAATTCTGCATTCAATTGGGCGTATCTTTCTTTTTCTCCCTTGCCTTTCGCTTCCCTCCTTTCCTCAGCTATTTGCAAAGCTTCCTCAGACAGCCATTTTGCTTTCTTGCATTTCTTTTTCCTTGGGATGGTTTTGGTTGCTACCTGTTCTACAATGTTGTGAACCTTTGTCCATAGTTCTTCAGCCACTCTGTCTATCAGATCTAATTCCTTAAATCTATTTGTCACCTCTAGTGTATATTCAACAGGGATATGATTTAATTCATACCTGTGTGGCCTAGTGCTTTTCCCTACTTTCTTCAGTTTAAGCCTAAACTTTGCAATGAGAAGCTCATGGTCTGAGCCACAGTCAGCTCCTGGTCTTGTTTTTACTGACTGTATAGAGCTTCTCCATCTTTGGCTGCAGAGCACATAGTCAATCTGATTTCTGTGTTGACCGTCTGGTGATGTCCATGTGTAGAGCCGTCTCTTGGGTTGTTGGAAAAGAGTGTTTGCTATGACCATTGTATTCTCTTGACAAAATTCTATCAGCCTGTGCCCTGCTTCATTTTGTACTCCAAGGCCAAACTTGCCTGTTATTCCGGTTATCTTTTGGCTTCCTACTTTAGCATTCCAATCCCCCATGATGATAAGGACATCATTTTTTGCTGTTGGTTCTATAAGGTGCTGTAGGGCTTCATAGAACCAGTCAATTTCATCCTCTTCAGCACTGGTGGTTGGGGCATAGACTTGGACTACTGTGATATTGAATGGTTTGCCTTGGATTCGAACTGAGATCATTCTGTCATTTTGAGGATTGTATCCCAGTATTGCTTTTCCTACTCTTTTATTGACTATGAAGGCTACTCCATTTCTTCTGAGGGATTCTTGCCTGCAGTAGTATACCTGAGGGTCATCTAAATTAAATTCACCCATTCCTGTCCATTTTAGTTCGCTGATTCCTAAGATGTCGATGTTCAGTCTTGTCATCTCTTTTTTGACCACGTCCAGCTTTCCTTGATTCATGGATCTTACATTCCAGGTTCCTATGGAGAAAAAATCTTTACAGCATCGGACTTTCCTTTCACCACCAGACACATCCACAGGTGAGCGTCCTTTCGGCTTTGGCCCAGTCGCTTCATTCTTTCTGGCGCTACTAGTACTAGCCCTCTGCTCTTCCCCAGTAGCATATTGGATGCCTTCCAACCTGAGGGGCTCATCTTCCAGCGTCATATTGTTTTGCCTTTTGGTACTGTCCATAGGATTTTCATGGCAAAGATACTGGATGGGTTGCTATTTCCTTCTCCAGTGGATCACGTTTTATCAGAACTCTCTGCTATGACCTTTCCGTCTTGGGTGGCCCTGCACAGCATAGCTCATAGCTTCATTGAATTACGCAAGCCCCTTCTCCACGACAAGGCAGTAATCCATGAAGGGGCTCATAGCCATTGTTAATAGTAAAATAATGAAAATTTAGGAATAATTGACAAAAAGAATAAAGATCTGTTTAAAAACACTTATTCACAGATTGGAAAATGTAAAATAGGAGGTATTTAAAAAATGAAACAGTTGTTTTGGTTAGGAAGAATTTCACGTATTAAAATGAATATTCTAATAAAACTTCAGTTTTTCTTCAATCAAAGTTGAAATCAAGATATTAATGACTGGTCAGAGAAAAGTAACATATTTGATTTGGTCCAATTAAAAAGTGAGGTTAAATTCATGGTGATGCAAGATTTGCAAGAACAAGATGGCTGAACAGATCCAAAATTTTCGTATATTATCAACTTGGAACACAGATTGGATCATACTATCTTATGGTTGAGATACCTCTATTGAGGAAGCAGGACTGCTGGACAAATATCTTTGGCATGATAGAAACAGAAATAAATACCTCACAAAAGATGATGCAATAATAAACAATGTATTAAACTTTTGGGATAAATACAGGAAAAGAATTGGTCCAAACCTATCCCCTCTCTTCTTGTTATTAAATATTTATTTTCATGAAGAGGAAACAGAAATTCTCTTAGGTGTGAGGCAATACGTTATATATACTGAAAGATTTGTTAATAAGACAAGATAAAATCTATTGAGACTTCATAACCACAGAGTCATCTGACTGGTTTCAATATCTTTAAATAAGCAGAATAAAATTAAAAAAAACTGCAAAAGTTATAACGTTCGAAGCATTTGCTAGATCTTATTTATTGTTATTCACAATATGATTCAAAAGCAGAACAAGGCAAATAGTGCATGTTTAAATGGATGCAGAATCTACATACAATAAATGATTTTCAACAATGGGAATTGCTATAGAAGAACATTAAATTCATACCAAATATTATACTTTCAGAAAACTGGCCTAAAAGATTTCACCAATGGCACATTGATTGCTAAAATGTGTCCTAAAAGTTGTTGGAAATGTAACAATGAGGCCAGAGAATTTTATCCTGCTTGGTGGTAATGTTGCATTGCTCAAAAGTTTGGGGAGATGATTTATAACAGAATTTTACAAAGTCTAAAAGCTGAATTTCTTTTCCAAATTTTTAAAAATTCTCAATATGACAAGGTTACATCCCTGCAAAATATAACAAATTAGCATTGCATTTAGTAATTGCTGCAAAGATATTTTACAGTTCCTATTAAAAAGTATGTACAGTTCTATAGGGAGAAAAATGGTAATTAGGTTCAGAGACTATACCTTGATGTCGAAAAATAATTATATATTTCAAAAAATAAATCTGACACAGAATTTAACTTAACCTGGAAACCATTTGGGGATTATAATTCTATATACTGTATCTGGACTTATACCACATTCAGAATTCATGCTTATCTTAATATATAGAACTAATATTCTAGTTCTCAATTAATTAACAAATGAGAATAGATGTTTAGCTGTTCAGATATAATTGTAAACTGTAACACTTTGTAATGGTATGAAAGAATGACCTTGGGAGACAGGAAGAAGAGCTGCAGACTAGGCAGTGGTAAGATAAAAGACAGCTGAGCCCATAGAAGACATGCAAAAATTGATGTGAACCTTCTGAGATTAATAGTAACAATAGCTACACAAACTGTCTGTAGTTCTTCTTCCTGTCTCCCCAGGTCTTTCCTACATACCACTGCAATTGTGTATGAATAGTATTAGAAGCCATCTGAAATATCACTAATTAACGGGGTGTATTTTGTTGTATACATAAAATGTAAAGGTAAAGGTTCCCCCGCACATGCGTGCAAGTCATTTCCAACTCTAGGGGCCGGTGCTCATCTCTGTTTCAAAGCCGCAGAGCCAGCGCTTGTCCAAGGACGTCTCCGTGGTCATGTGGCCGGCATGACTAGATGCCAAAGGCGCACAGAATGCTGTTACCTTCCCACCGTAGTGGTCCCTATTTTTCTACTTGCATTTTTACGTGCTTTCGAACTGCTAGGTTGGCAGAAGCTGGGACGAGTAACAGGCGCTCACTCTGTTATGCAGCACTCGGGATTCGACCCGCCAAACTGCCGACCATCTGATCGACAAGCTCAGCATCCTAACCCACTGAGCCACCGTGTCCCTGTTGTATACATAAACCACCTTAAATCCAGCGTGAAATATTGTCCCTTACATGCAGAAATGGGCCAGAGAAAGATTAGAAAGGGCTTTCTCAAACCATTTAGGCAATGGCAGTAGGTAAAAATATTCAGTTCAAAATTCCTGCACTTTTTTTTTAATTAACTGAAGTGGCGATAGAACAAAAATGGAACAGCAGTCTTTCAATAATTAAAAACAAGGCAATATTCCAGAAATGCCAAGAGCTTAGTTACCCACTAACATCACAGGATGTGTCCTTTCCCCAGCCTATTGTTCGAAGGAATTATTTTGCTTGAACATAAATGGCTGCATTGATTTATCAGTTATAGTAACTGATAATCTTCAGGATAGAAAAGTGAACAGCCTGGTTACTTGGCAGGGTATTTTAAAGTTTTGAGACTGTGTATATTAGTCAGCTTTTATCACTGTAAGACTTTAGGACCACTTTGCCACAGCAGTATATTCTGGCACTGCAAAACTAATCTCTATAAATCCTCTCCTATTGTTGAGCCAAGGATGCTGTTGGGAACAGATGATACTTGCCAGCCCTCAAGCAGTGCAGAATTGTCCCTTGAGTTCTAGGAATTACTCTCCAGAGTTTCTTAATCCCACTAACTGCTATCAAATGTTTTAATTCTATGGATTGCTATTTAGTCTTTTTAGGTATACTCAGTATTCCTTCCATAAAATCTCAAATGTTTTAAAACATTTAGAATCAATTTGCAATCGTTGATCAGTGGTAATATGCCCAATATGGGACCATATTTTTCCAGAAAAAACCCCAACATATTAGCCATTTTGAAACAAGAATTAGTTCAGAAGTCAATTTCTCATAAGAAAAAAAATATCAAATTTAAATTTTCTACCCAATAAAGTTCAAATGTAAAAATAAAAATCAACCAATTTATTTTAACTCTCAAATAAAAAAAAAACAATGTTTCCTACTTTGACTGTACTTGTAAACTGCCATAGGAAAGGATTGTGTCACTCAGATTAGCAGCAGGAATAAGATTCTATTTTGCAGAAAGATCTGGATTTGCTGTGGATCAGCAAAACTTTCCAACTCTATTTGTTTAATGATGGCTAAAACAAAACTTTTTCAGTCTTACCAAGATTAGACAAGGGTATGCTGTGAAAGTATTTTTCTGTGAACTCTACTTCTGGTGCTGAACACAAATGTATAATTAGATGCTTTCTGCCATTCTATTGCAAGTATATAAATAAAATCATGAGGAAAATGTTTGACATCTTGAAATGATGAGGGCAATGTGGCAAAAGCATGAGTGAATTAAAATTATATAGCAAACGATTAATAAATAGCTTTGTGGTGGTGCAACTTGAAATAGCTTCAGCTTGACTGACTATGGCTTTCTAATTCAGAGCAGGACTTAACTCTTAAAATAACAAATTGTCAGCATCGCAAGGTAGTCCAGACAAGGAACACACCAGGTCTAATTTTACTGTAAGGTTTCATTAATAGAATATTGCAAATCTAAAAGTACATCTCTCCCCTCTTATCTTTACAGTCCAAGAACTAGAGAGGGTTCCTTCTAAGACCATGCCCCCATTCCTTCTGCAGACTCAGCTATCTCTTAATCTAACTATTGCTTAGACTATGACTCTTCCTCCTGTTTCCCAAAGGAATTCTCTGCCTGCCAATGTCATTACACAAATGTAGCCAATCCAGAGATCCTGCATTGAGTATGAGGATGTCACACTTCTGATAGCAGCTCCTGTTTGGGTATATACATACATAGTGGGTATAGTAGTTTGGATATAAAGTCATGTACCAATTCAATTCAGAGCAAGAATGGTAATTTCTAGATTTGTATCACCTTTACTGAGGAGACATGGCTTCCAACCTTTAATGTTTTTTTTTTTAAATGTAAGACTGGAGATTCTCAGTCATCCAGGTCATGGTTGTCCCAAAGGTGCTTTTTCAAGAGGCAACTGGACTTCCTTGTTTTTCTTTGAAGATGTTTTGCTTCTCATTCAAGATGCTTCTTCAGCTCTGATAGGTTAGTGGAGAATGGAAGGATTTATATTCCTTGCAGCCAGCTGGTCATTTACATTCTTTTAGAGAGTTGTTGGGGCCACTTGGAAGTTTATCTGTGTCCTCAAGGTCACCTGAGTGGTGCAAATGGGTGTGGAGCCTTCTTGGAACTGCTGAAAGGACTGTGTTGTAGACTGGAAATAGATGATGTTGTATTTTTATTTATTTATTTATTTATTTATTTATTTATTTATTTATTTATTTATTTAATTGGATTTGTATACCGCCCTTTCCTGAAGGATTCAGGGCGGTTTACAGGGAATTAAAACAAGAAATACAAAAGTTAAAAACAATTAAAAAGATTATAATAGTCCCTGAGAGAATAAAAACCCCAATTAAAATTAAAATTAAAATTAAAATTCTCAGCCTGGGCCAGAGAGCTCGAAGAGCCAGGTCTTCAGGTCCCGGCGGAATGAACGAAGGTCGGGGGCAGCTGGTTCCAGAGGGCAGGCGCACCCACTGAGAAGGACTGGACGAAGGGAACTTGATACTGGCAGCAGGTGTTCCCTCAGATATCCTGGACCCAAGCCATTTAGGGCTTTATAGGTCATTACCAGCACCTTGAATCTCACCCGGAGGGCAACCGGAAGCCAATGCAGCTTGCGGAATAGAGGTGTTACATGGGAGTATCGGAAAACCCCCATCACAACTCGCACGGCTGCATTCTGCACCAGCTGAAGCCTCCGAGTGGTCCTCAAGGGCAGCCCCATGTAGAGAGCATTGCAGTAGTCTAAACGGGAGGTCACGAGCACATGAGTGACTGTGCGTAGGGCATCTCGGTCTAGGTAGGGTCGCAACTGGCGCACCAGGCGAACCTGGGCAAAAGCCCCCCTGGTCACGGCTCCTATATGGTCTTCAAAATTGAGCCGGGAGTCAAGGAGGATGCCCAAGTTGCGAGCCCTATCAATGTGGGGTAACACCTCACCCCCCATCGTTAAAGGTGGAATGGTCTGGTTAACCCGAAATGCCGATATGCACAGCCACTCAGTCTTGGCAGGATTGAGACGAAGCCTGTTTCTCCCCATCCAGACCTGGACCGCCTCCAGGCAACGGGACATCACGGCGAGGACATCACTGGGTTGGTCCGGGGTGGAAAGAAAAAGTTGGGTATCATCAGCGTACTGATGATACCCCACCCCGAAACCACGAATGATCTCACCCAGCGGCTTCATATAGATGTTGAACAGGAGGGGCAAGAGAACCGACCCCTGAGGAACTCCACAAACAAGAGGCCTCGGGGTGGATCTCTGCCCTCCCGTCAACACCGACTGTGAGCGGCCCAGGAGATAGGAGGAGAACCACCGTAAAACGGTGCCTCCCACTCCCAACCCCCTGAGACGCCGCAGTAGGATACCATGGTCGATGGTATCAAAAGCCGCTGAGAGATCTAATAGGACTAGGACAGAGGAACAACCCCTGTCCCGAGCCCGCCAGAGATCATTCACCAGCGCGACCAATGCCATCTCTGTGCTGTGTCTGGGCCTGAAACCCGATTGGTACGGGTCCAGATAATCAGTTTCCTCCAGGAACAGAGGAAGCTGATGCGCCACCACACTCTCAACAACCTTCGCTAGAAAGCGAAGGTTGGAGACCGGACGATAGTTATTTAAAACAGCCGGGTCCAGGGAAGGCTTTTTGAGGAGGGGTCTCACCACCGCCTCCTTCAAGGCGGCAGGGAAGACACCCTCCTTCAAAGAAGCAGTTATTACTGCCTGGAACCTGCTCTATAGGTGAGGGAAGGTAAAAATAATATTTGGGGATTCAGCAGCTGAGATTGCAAGAGTCAGGTTAGTCACTGGAAGAGGGGCAGTTTTTCAATCTGCAAGATTTTTTGATGTAACCCTACAGTAAAGATAGTCCTGGGGTACCTGGGTGTGCTTCTTGTCTGGATTATCTTGCAAGGCTGACAACTATGTTGCAGGTCTGAAAGCACCTCTTCCCCTCACCTTTATACTCCCTAAGATCCTTCTGAGATATTTGTCATGCCCACATTCCTTCTGCAGGCTCTGCTGCCTCATATCTTAAATGTATGTGGAAGATGGCTGAGAAAAATTCAGTTGTCAGCTGGCTGAAAATAATTGGTAGCACCCAGGGATGAAATGTTTTCCCCTTCATTTAAATCTTGTCACCATCTTGTCATCTTAGCATTTCCCTGATTTCATTAACTTGTCAACAAAAGTTCTGTAAAGGAATTAACAAATGTAATCAACAGATTAAAAATGAGTAATAAATAGCAAAACCCAGTAAAATGTATATATAACAAGGAAACCAAATAAAGCCACTGTCTGAGAGTGCGAGAGTGTTTTTCTGTCTTGTAATTGATAAAGGAATGCCAAATTTTTCAAAATATAATTTCTAAAATTATTGAGCTTTCTTAAAATTGGTAACCACAAATGATAAGAGCCTTGGTGGAGCAGTGGGCTAATGCCTCCTTAAAGTAACACCAGCTGCCTGCAATTAGTGCAGGTTCGCATCCCACCAGGCTCAAGGTTGACTCAGCCTTCCATCCTTCCGAGGTAGGTAAAATGAGGGGGCAATTAAGCTGACTTTGTAATAATGCCGCTTGGGTGTGTGTGTGAAAGCCCTAATAAGCAGGCATATACATAGAATGAAGGCTACTGCTAAGCTTGTAAGCCGCCCTGAGTCTTCGGAGAAGGGCGGGATATAAATGGAATTAAAATAAAAAAATAAATAAATAAAACTGTGGGGGGTCCTTGGTGCTCTCTGAGTTTGGTGGTTTTCTTGCAGAAGTTTCATTACCAAACTAGGTAACATCATCAGTGCTATAAAGGATAATGATAAAATAATAAAAAATTCTTATTTCTTTATTACATTTCCATCAAATGTTTCAGTATTTGAGAACTGCTGTAACAATCATAACTGAGATAATATACAAACATGAAAATATTTGGCATCCATTTTCTATAATTATGACATTTTTTTAAATTATGGCAAACTGCTAGTGGCCAGAGATGAGTAGCATCTGGGTATTGTCTTAATTCTTTCCATTGTGGGGGAAAAAGCAGACTAAATGATAATATATTGTACACCCTGCTTATCTTTCCTGGATTGTGGAATCCCAATATTTTTGATGCAAGTTTGGAATTTGAAAAGCACACAGTTCTGGTAAGAGGATGGAGAAACTTGTTAGCCAGTTGGGAATTTTCTTTGATCATAAAAGAGACATTGGAGGAAACAAAAGTTTGCATAGAATAGGGAATAATTTTATGAAAATTATGAGTAAGAGGGGTAGAAGCCAGTGAAATATATACAGCAATTCTGCCTTTTAAATATATTCAAGTTCCCTAAGGGGAGGGCTGTTTCCCTTTTATTCTCCGTTTTATACTGCAATCCCCAGATTGTAATTTACTATATTGTATGCAACTATTTGAGATGAAGTCTCTAGTTGTTTACATCGAGCATTGAGCTTGAATATATGCTTATGGAATGTGAAAGGATGAAAAAGAGACTAGGGAGACTTTGAATCTCATGCCATATTAAAATAAGGAGATTGCCTGTTCCTTTTGCTTCCGTGTGGCATTTCAAAAGCAAATTTTTCAGAGATGAAAGCAGAACCATCTAAACATCAATCTTTTAACAAATCTGTAAGCAAATATTTAGGCTGAAAGAGTGTATATTTTATCTCTATTAATAGGGAAGAAGGCCTACATTCCTTTGTGGCTAATCCACTAACTAGGCAGACATGGGCAACCCTCTTTGCCCACAGTTACACATCCATGGATGCCTTCTTTGATACAAAGTACATAAGCATGCATTGAGTCGGATTCATACATTATACACATCTACCCTTCCCTAAATTATGCCACTGTTGTGATTCCTCACCAGCCAATGGATCTGGTAGCTGATTCTGAGGAATCAGATGAGGAGGAGGGGTCTGGAGTGACATTAGAGTCAGAGGAAGGCTCTGAGGAGCTCCAAGACTTATCGTCGGATGAGGACCCTGGTCCCTCTACTTGTGCTCAGGCTGAGACACAGCTGTGCTGGGAGCCTGAGTTGGACAGTAATGAATCACAGCTGGGACAAATCCAGGATGCACAAAAGCACAGGCAAGAGAAGCGAGTAGGACAGAGGAACGCAATGGGGTGGCTCCAAAGGCAAGGGAGAAGGCATTAGGAAGCCACACCTTGGCTGAATTATAAAAGGGAAGGTATGGGAGGTGCTGGCTGCTGAAGGCAACCTTTCATGTTGAGGATCGAGTTTGTGTAGACTGTGTTTGTTTGCCTTGGACATTGACTCAGGTCTGTGAGAATAAAAGGGGTTGGTTTTTTCTTGTGGTTCCTGCCTGTTTCTTGGAAGAGGGGTTTCTTCTTGTGAGCATAACTCATGTGGGCTGGGCAGAACAGCCACCTAGGATCAAGATAGCATGTCTTCTCAGTAGTCTGCCCTTTAGGACACCTTCCCCAAGAGATCTAGCAGACCCCCACCCCCACCCTCCTAGCTTTTCAAGGCTGTAAAGACCTCACTTTTCCTACAAGCCTTGGAGTGCTTTGAGATTGGAGACCAGGAAAGCTTTACAGTTTGTTTGGATATGTGAGGATGTGCAATGTTTGGGGCATTAGGAAGGTTTTTGTTAGCTTTTATACTATTTTTTAAAGTGCTTTTAATGTTCTATTACTGCTTCTGAGCTGCCCAGGGTTAAATGGCATATCCTACACATAAAATGTCACCTATTGGGTTAATCTATCACAAGCCACATTGTGGAGCAGCACATAAATACAGAGAGTTCTCATTTAGCAAATACAATTGGGGCCAGTCACTTGGTTGTTAAGCAAAGCAGTTGCTAAGTAAAATCACAATTGCGCTTAAGAACCAACTTCAGCTTTCATTTGCTTTACAGATCTGTGAAGGTCATAAATGCAAGGCTTGGTTGTGATGTTACCTTTTCATCATGGTTGTAACCGTGAAGTGTTGCTAAATGAGACAGTTGTTAAATGAGGGTTATCAGCTTGTGATGGGAATTGAGACTCAAATTGGGGAAAGAACATATACTGTACAAAATGTCTGCATAGCACTGGCCTATTTGAAGCATCAGGATTTAGACCTTGAAATAAGTCTAGAAGTACTGCCTAGAATCACCAGTAGTTGAGTGACATATAAAAAAATAATGCTAAATAATTATATACCCCAGTGAGACACTACCTTGATGTGGTTGTGCAGGCTTAGGTGCAATCCCAAACAAGTGGAACATCACTTGTTACAATGGCATTGACAAAATCACCAGTCAATTGCAAAAGGCATATTTACTTGGAAACACTTACATTCTGGGACTATATTTTTAATATTATTAAACAGCATCACCTGCCTATTCCAGGTCTTTGTGAAAGACTCAATAGGTGGACAAAATGCCAAATCCGTTGAAACGTCAGGCTGACTGTGTGGCCAACCATAATTTAAGAAGTTATGTCCAGATGGAAATAACTAGATCTCTAAATTCCTCATCTGCATGAAATTTTCATGGTTGAAATCATTAGAGATTGAATCAGATGCAAGGGGAAAAAAAAGTCAACAAATCTACGGTGAATAGATATGAGAGCCAATATTCTCCAGAAATGTCAGGTTGGGGTTTTTTTTACATTAAAAAAACAACAACCCACAAATCATCTAGTTTTGGTTTTCATGGAAGTGAACAGAAACTAGTTTTTGCTGATCTAGGTTAAAAATAGAGCTTTTGCTTTCACATTTGCTGCTGAGGTAGGTCAGCCTGAACCAGTCAGCCTGACTTTGGGAATTGAGGGAAATGCCTTTCAACCGATGAATGTTTTCTGTGCCTCCTGGCACACCTCCCGGTGGAACAGGAAAAGGCGAGTTCCTCTCCTCAGCTAACTTAGTAGGAGTGGGAGAATAGGAGCCAGTATTCTGAAATGGTGAAACCTGTTTTTCCAGCACGGTACATTATTAACAAAAGCTCAACTTCACCCTGGAAAAGCAACATTCTCTGCATCTCCTCAATGGAAAAACCCTTTAAATTTGTGTTTTGAATAAAACACGGCGACTGCGGGTGGTTACTGAAGATGCATCAGCTGTGCATATCGTAAAGCCAAAAGCTTGACCCCCCTGCCCCACCCCCCAAAAAAGACTTCTATTCTTGTCCATTGCAATATTGTCCCCTTGGCTGTTTTTTATTCTTCCTTCTAAGATCGTTCCCTTCCAGGAACATCTGTGACAATGGGCAAATCTACACCTACAAGTGTGTCTTCTCCTGTTCATTTTACAGAGACATCCATACAACCTTTATTTTTCTTCTATTTACCAGTTCACCCAGCTGCACTGACCTGTTCAATGTCTCTGTACCACTCTCTGACTCAACCCCCTCATAACATCTAAGGTTACCAAGTATAGTGTAGAAATCTACCAAGTGTGGACTGCCATACCTCAGTCTACCTGCTTAACACAGCTCATTCCTCCTCTTCCGTGATTGGTCTCCAGTTACCCTGTTTTTGCTACCACTGTTTATTCTTGTAGCTTTTTGGATACCCCCCTCCAGATTGTCTTTTCAAGTATGACTTTTATTTCCCAACTTTTAGCTCTGCAATCACTGTCCTCACAATATTTAGACTTCATTTCTTATCAAATCGTAGCTGTTATTAATCTTGTAGTCCTATATTCTTAGTTGATGTTGGTCAAAGACCCAAATGAGGATATACAAAATTATCAATTCAGAAAATGACACCTTCCCCCCCTTTTTTTTACATAGCATTCTTGACGTTTTTCGCATGGTTGAAAAATGGACCATAGATGGAAAAATATGGCTTGCAGCTCTAGCAGCACATTGGACTAATTGATCGTGTTTCGTTGCTTTGCAATTCATTGCCTCTGGTTATTAAGAAACACAAGCAAACTGGCTTTGGCAACACTGATTAGTGTTTCCTTGTCATCCCTGGATGCATTGGTTTCTATTTTGTAGGAACTTTTTATTTCAAAAACTGAGGAACATTTTTATTTCTGGACTAGGCTGGGCTTGGTGGAACACAGGCTGTCATAATGTGATCCTGCACAAGCTCTAATAGAATGAGTGATAGGTCATCCTTCAGGTCTGCTGGCCTGTTTCTGAATCCTGACATTTTACACCTAAGGAGGCTCAGCTAACTGACAGCAGTTATATGGCTTTGGTTGAACTTGAAAAATTAAGCAGGGTTGGACCAGCTGAGTTCTTGAATGGAAGACAATTAAGAAACCCCAAACACTTTAAATTGGGAAATAAAATAAAATCCCTCCAAAAGACAATGACACACCCTTATTATTGACCACAAAGCTATGTGGATGTGAAGAGGCACCAGAGATTAGTCCCAAAAGAGACTACCCTATTAAGGGTTTATTTAATGCAGGGATGTCCAACTTTGACAGCTTTAAGACTTCTGATTTCCTCTCTCAGAATTTCCCAGGCAGCAATTCTTAAGTTCTTGATGTCCACAAGTCTTAAAGTTACCAAAGTTGGAAAGCCATGGTTTTAAGCATTTTTAGCTATATTCACTGGAATATAATTGCCATAGTAGCCTATTGCTATGAAATTGGCAAAATTGTCCAAACTTTGGAAGCTAAGCAAGATCAGACCAAGGTATTTGCTGGATGGGAAATCCCTACAAAATCTTAGGATTGTAGGCTGGACCATCAAGTGAAACAAAAACAAGCAAACTGCCCCCCCCCAAAGCTCTTCTGCAATATTTCAACAAAAACTTGATCATTGTCGGGGATGTCACCAGACATTACATTTAATTTGAAGGATGCTTTAGTTGCTTTCAGCTTTTCTGTTCTTGGGTATTATCTACCATACATCTAATAGGCAAAAAGGAAGGATTCCATGATTAAGGGCTCCTCTGGACACACAAAATTACTTACAGATATAAGAACTGGTGAGATTTAATTTTTGTACAAAGATGGAAAGTGATTTTGGATCTCCAGCACTGTGCATACTTATACATACTTACTGGCAATGGAGATGCCATGGACATAAAGGCAGTTTTCCCAGGGTTGGGGAATGCAAGAAAATTAATGGCAAAATTTGTGATACACACACACATCCATGACCAACCACAAGACAGGGAAGCTTTCTGGTCAAAACAAGTGAGGATAATTCTTGTCATTTCAATCGTATGTGTGGTTTGAATAACATGTTTTCCCTGTGATTTTTTTTGTGTGTGTTTGTGTGTGTCTATTTAAACTGAACACATGACGGTCCATGAATAAGGCCTTTTGGAGGTTGGCAGAAACAGAAAAGTTGATGAAGCAGTTCAAAGGATTTTAAGAGACGAAAAACAGTGTCAGCATTTTTTTTAAAGGGCTGTAGTGGTTTTACTTTTAATTGAATGAAATAATGTTGGACCAGGGTGTCATCTTTAGGTCTTGGGCCTCTTTACAGATACGATTTTACCTGACCGAAAAGTATTTGATACCTAGCAGCCTTTAATTTATTGCTTACAATTGCTTCAGGTTTGACCGTACCATAGCTGCTATATAAATATTGACTGATACTGTACTGTGCTGCAGTATTTATTTTACAGGTGTTTCTTTCTCATGAAGTATTGTAATCCGAATAAAGTTCCATAATCTTTAAAGGAACCTCTGGTCATTGCTATCATCTATTAACCTGGTAAAGGGGCAGTTTTACACTCAACTGGATCACTGCTTCATCTAGTTATCCATTCTACGTTGTGACTAGCCAGCAGTATAACTGACTTTTCCATTCTAGTACATGGAGTCACTTCACCAACAATGCCTCCCAGCAAGAGCAATTTAATATAGACCATTATGCATTGTTTACTTGGTGAAGGATACACCTTACATTTTTCATTCCTGAATCAGCAAAGAGAAACTGTATTTTTAAGGTACAGCTTCCTTTTTAAAACGTCACAGAATTATAGAGTTCTTAGAGTCCAACCCTTTGCAACCCAGCCTCTTCTGAAAAGCCTGCAGAGATAAATAAATTTAAAAAAAACCACAATCTCCACTGTTCTAGTATTGTACAGATCTTACCATCAGGATTTCCCCATTATATTTAAAGGTAATACAGATAGCTTTTGTTATGTACTGGGCTCTTGTGAAATACCACATGGGTTGCTGGAGCAGCTAACGGCTCTCCAGCAACCCAGACTACAAGCCTAAAAAGGTAAATGTAAAGGTTCCCCCGCACATGCGTGCTAGTCGTTTCCAACTCTAGGGGCTGGTGTTTTTCTCCATTTCAAAGCCAAAGAGCCAGTGCTTGTCCGAGGATGTCTCCATGGTCATGTGGCCGGCATGACTAGACTAGGCATGACTAGTGGCTGTGGGTTTGTGGTCTATATCACAAGACCTATTACAAGATCCATTGCAAGACCCTCACTTGACACAGCCACACCTGACTCATCACAAGACCTACTGACCACATGAAGCCCTTATGAACAGAACACTGATACTGACATCTCCGAAACGCCACTGAAGATGTCACCTAGCCTGGTAACAAAATGTTTGGAAATGAACCCACAAGCTCAGAGAATGAGCCTTCACCCTTGTCCCACCCGAGCTACAGTTATTTGCCACTATTGCAAAGATGTGTTAGTTATGCCACTTCGAACTTCCTGGAGGAAACATGACAGATATAGCTCATAAATATATAAATAACAAGGTTAGCATGAGTTTTAAGATTTAAAATGTAGGTAAGGATTGAGCAGGACTAATGACAGCTAATATATATGCTTTTCTGTGTTAATCTTTTAGCATATCAGTAAAAAGCCCACAATCATGTTAAAAATGCTACCGAACAGCTCTGGAGATTGGCAGAGTTATTGTCTTATTTGCAATAGCTAAGATGTACCTTCCACACCCAACTTTGCTCATTCAAGTTCTGTTTTACCAAATATTTGTATATTCTCTCTCTCTCTCTCTCTCTCTCTCTCTCTCTCTCTCTCTCTCTCTCTCTCTCTCTCTCTCTCTCTCTCTCTCTCTCTCTCTCTCTCTCTCTCTCTCTCTCTCTCTCTCTCTCTCTCTCTCATATATATATATGATATATAATATTGATATATTGATATATTAATAAAATAATGGTAGTTTAACTTTCCCCTGAAACAAGAAGAATTGGCCACTCCTGTTCTAGGTCCAGAAGATAAAATGGCATCTCTGAATAAAACATGATCATGCTTTTATACTGCAGCTCTACCACTGAAAGCATCTGTTCATAGGCAAATGAACACATTAGATCAACATTTGATGTGATGTGTATTACAACTTATGGACAATCCTCTTCCTGCTAGCTGAGTTTATGAGAAATGATATTCTCCAATGATTCTGAAAGGCATATACATTGTTTTTGTGTCTAGATTATTTTTTCTCCTTTCAAGGCTCTGTGAGCATGACTTAACAGGCAGAAAATATTCCACTGATGTTTTATGAAGTTGTTGCTTTAAGGGATGTTGCAAAATGCTTCCCAGAGCCCCCAGTAATATTCAGCTACAAAACAAATATTTAGACGACATTTTCTTTGTTGTGTTTTAAAATCTGGAGGAATAATGGGGTTCTTTAAAAAGCCACTGATTTTGTTCATTATATGAAACTATACAGAAAACTATTGTCCTCACAAAGACCCATTTAATCTCTATCACAGCAACTCATAATGACTTGAATTATAATTTCAATAATAGATGCTTTTAAGAATATTCTGTGCTATTAATTACCAAAGGGCATATTTTCTAACCCTTGTATAGCCAACCAACTTTGGAAGCATGTATTTTAATCCATTAATAACTTTTATCATGTTTCATCCAGTTGCTTTTTCAAAACTCAGCTTCATCCTTTATATTTGAAAGGGATGAGGGGGGGTCAAATTGAGCTCCATGCTGTTACTGTAAAAACTTTGGTACAGAACACTTATCTGTTTATTTGTTCAGCTTATATACTTCTAAATCAATGCAAACACTATAGTCAACAGTAAACATTTATAAACAGTTAAAATTCCATGTTAAGTTTACATTACATTAAAACCATCAATTACTAATCAAATTACAAAAATATAAGAATAATATGTGAATACTGTAATCATAATCAAACGAAGTACAGGTAGTCCATGAGTTACGACTGTAATGGTTGTTAAGTTGTAACGGCCTTAAAACATTTACAGCGTTTTTAGCAAGTTCCCAAAACAAATGTAAGTAAATTCAAGATAAAGTAATGATTTTATTTATTTATTTATTTAGTTATATTTATATACCGCCCTATTCCCTGAGGACTCAGGGCGGTTTACAGGGAATTAAAAATCCAAAATACAAAAATTAAGAACCAAATTAAAAAATATTAAATTAACCCTGTAGTCAGTTAAAAAGAACCCCAAATTAAAAATTCCTCCTCAGTCTGGGCCCGAGAGCTCGAAGAGCCAGGTCTTCAGGCCCCGGCGGAATGATCGAAGGTCGGGGGCAGTTCTCAGCTCCACCGGCAGCTGGTTCCAGAGGGCAGGCGCTCCCACCGAGAAGGCCCTATCCCTGGGTGTCACCCGCCGGCAGTCTCTTACCGGCGGGACCCTGAGCAGACCCTCCCTGTGGGAGCGCACTGGGCGAAGGGCATTTGATGCCGGCAGCAGGTGTTCCCTCAGATATCCCGGACCCAGGCCATGTAGGGCTTTATAGGTGATAACCAGCACCTTGAATTTCACCCGGAGGGCAACCGGAAGCCAATGCAGCTCACGGAGTAGAGGTGTTACATGGGAGTATCGGGAAACCCCCATTACAACTCGCGCGGCCGCATTCTGCACCAGTTGAAGCCTCCGAGTGGTCTTCAAGGGCAGCCCCATGTAGAGAGCGTTACAGTAGTCCAAACGGGAGGTCACAAGCGCATGAGTAACTGTGCGTAGGGCGTCTCGGTCCAGATAGGGACGCAACTGGCGCACCAGGCGAACCTGGGCAAAAGCCCCCCTGGTCACGGCTCCTATATGGTCTTCGAAATTGAGCCGTGAATCCAGGAGGACGCCCAAGTTGCGAGCCCTATCGACGGGGGGTAACACCTCACCCCCCATCATTAAGGATGGAATAACTTGGTTAACCCGAGATGCCGATATGCACAGCCACTCAGTCTTGGCGGGATTGAGACGAAGCCTGTTTCTCCCCATCCAGACCCGAACCGCCTCCAGGCACCGGGACATCACGGAGAGGGCATCACTGGGTTGGTTCGGGGTGGAAAGAAAAAAGTTGGGTATCATCAGCGTACTGATGATACCCCACCCCAAAACCACGAATGATCTCGCCCAGCGGCTTCATATAGATGTTGAACAGGAGAGGCGAGAGAACCGACCCCTGAGGGACTCCACAAATGAGAGACCTCGGGGCGGATCTCTGCCCTCCTGTCAACACCGACTGCGAGCGGCCCTGGAGGTAGGAGGAGAACCACCGTAAAACGGTGCCTCCCACTCCCAGCCCCCTGAGACGCCGCAGTAAGATACCATGGTCGATGGTATCGAACGCCGCTGAGAGATCTAATAGGACCAGGACAGAGGAGCAACCCCTGTCCCTAGCCCTCCAGAGATCATTCACCAGCGCGACCAATGCCGTCTCCGTGCTGTGTCCGGGCCTGAAGCCCGATTGGTACGGGTCCAGATAATCAGTTTCCTCCAGGAACAGAGGGAGCTGATGCGCCACCACACTCTCAACAACCTTCGCCAGAAAGCGAAGGTTGGAGACTGGACGGTAGTTGTTTAAAACAGCCGGGTCCAAAGCAGGCTTCTTGAGAAGGGGTCTCACCACCGCCTCCTTCAAGGCGGCAGGAAAGACACCCTCCTTCAAGGAAGCAGTTATTACTGCATGGAACCAGCCTCGTGTTCCTTCCCGAGCCGCATAAGCTAGCCAGGAGGGGCACGGATCCAACAAACAGGTGGTGGTGCTCAGTCTCCCCATGATCCTGTCCACATCATCAGGGGAAACAGGGTCGAACTCATTCCAGATAACGCCTGATTCCTCCACATTAGACTCTGCCCAGTCAGAGTCCAAGCCGGTCCGGATCCGAGCGATTTTGTCCGCCAGATGATGACTAAACTCCTCGGCTCGTCCCTGCAAGGGATCCTCTCTCACCTCCTGATTAAGGAGGGAGCGAGTCACCCTAAACAGGGCGGCCGGGCGATTATCTGCGGACGCGATAAGGGCGGCAAAGTAGTTAGACTTCGCCGTCCTTATCGCCGCAAGATAAGACCTTATAAAGGTTCTTAACTGCAATCGGTCGGATTCGGATCGGCTGGATCTCCAACCGCTCTCTAGACCTCGTCTCCGCCGCTTCATCTCCCGGAGCTCCACAGAGAACCATGGGGCCCAACGGGATCTGCGTCGGGTCAGAGGTCGCATGGGTACAACGCAGTCGAGTGCCCTGGTGGCTGCCGTTTCCCAGGCCTCCACCAGGGCATCGACTGGGCTGTGGGTAAGGGTGATAGGTATAGGCCCAAGCGCCCTCTGGAACCGATCTGGGTCCATTAGGCGCCTGGGGCGGAACCACCTGGTCGGCTCCGCAACAACATGATGGCAACAACAATAATAATATTCATAAAATGTTCTATGGAACATGTAGTGTATGCCTTTAAAGCATACACGGAAATGTTAGCACAGCAGGGGGCTGGACAGCTCCAGGCAATAACTGCTTTGGCGGGAAAGCCTGAATAGAGCGAGTCGTTGACAGCCCCAGGGCATGGTCAGCTCTGGCGGGAAGCCAGGGTTTAAATCCATTGGCCACCTGCACTGGCGGGAAGCCCAGGTTTAAATCTATTGGTCACCATTCACCTGGGCAGGTATAAAGAGACGCCAGGTAACCCCTTTACCCCAGCTCCATTTCTGACTCAATAAAGAAATACTACCCAGCTCAAGTGTCCGTCTCTCCGTTCAACCACGCGACATTGCAGAACAGTTCCATCTTAAGTAGTTTCTAGAAGATTAGAAGGGATGGAGCAAGTCTGGACTCTAAGGGGAGGCTCTTCCACAAGGCCTGAACAACTGAGGAACCACACCTCCGTCCCTTTTCCTGCAAGGTATTATTTCTGAGTAAGTCTACTGACTGCCATAGTTGCCATAAAGCAACTGTGAGACTGGAGTAAAAGGGTCAGGTCCCAGAAACAGAAGTACTACTGTTGGGAAGCGAGATTGGGACAAAATGATGTAGTCAGTTTGCTTTAACTGTAGTGTGATGTGAGAACACACTGACTACATAACATTATGTACTGCTCCGTCCTGCTTGTTCAACATTCTGTGGTTAAACCATTGTGTTGAGCACTTTATTCAGCTGCCTACAGAGCTGGCAAGCATAATCAAAGTATATCAGACATCTGGGATAACCATTAACATAAGCATAAAATTGGCTGGATGTCTCTGGGATGTTAACAATCTGAATTTCATCCGCTAAGAGACTTTAAAGGAAATGAAGGCTCGGGAGCAATAGCTACCACCTTGACTGGATACAACCAGGGCTTTTTTTCTCATAGAACGCTCAGAATGGAGTTCCAGCACCTTTTTTTGGGATGGAACCTTGTAGAGTAGGCAAGGCGGGTTGTATGACATGTGTGAGTTCCAGCACCTTTTTCTTTTACAAAAAAAGCACTGGATACAACCTATTAATTTTTAAAAAAACAAGTACAGTGTAAAGTTGGTTTAACAACTTTGTAAAAACTAAGTCTGAAAAAAAATTGCCATTTCTAAAAACTAGTTTCTTCAAACAAAACAAAATCCTAAGGCTCGGCACTTGTCAGTTGTTATGACGTGTCATTAAACAAACCTGCAATACACTTACAAAGGGTTCATAACAATAATACAGTTAAGATGTGTGAAGTGCCAGTCATAACTTGTCCTCCCATGTCTTTAAATGAATTTTTCTGTAACTTCCTGTTCAGTCTGGATTTATCTTGTCCCACAGGTTTCAACAAGATGATTTTAAACTTTTCTTCTTTGCTGCTATTTTGTTATCTATCCCATGTGAACATCTGTTCATTTTATCTCAGAGTTATTCATTTCAGAGTTCTGTCTGGACTATTCTGTTAGTTATATCAATATCTTAGGAAAGAAATTACTGTACACTTCTCTCTTTTAGTACTGTAGAACCCATTTAGTAGCTGTACAAACAATTTAATGAGTATGTGGATCCCTCAAATTCTCTTCTCTTCTCTTCTCTTCTCTTCTCTTCTCTTCTCTTCTCTTCTCTTCTCTTCTCTTCTCTTCTCTTTTTTTTAAATTCCATTTATATCCCGCCCTTCTCCGAAGACTCTTCTCTTCTCTTCTCTTCTCTTCTCTTCTCTTCTCTTCTCTTCTCTTCTCTTCTCTTCTCTTCTCTTCTCTTCTCTTCTCTTCTCTTCCCTTCCCTTCCCTTCCCTTCCCTTCCCTTCCCTTCCCTTCCCTTCCCTTCCCTTCCCTTCCCTTCTCTTCTCTTCTCTTCTCTTCTCTTCTCTTCTCTTCTCTTCTCTTTTTTTTAAATTCCATTTATATCCCGCCCTTCTCCGAAGACTCTTCTCTTCCCTTCCCTTCCCTTCCCTTCTCTTCTCTTCTCTTCTCTTCTCTTCTCTTCTCTTCTCTTCTCTTCTCTTCTCTTCTCTTCTCTTCTCTTCTCTTCTCTTCTCTTCTCTTCTCTTCTCACACTGGCTCACAGCTCAAGAAGCAGGTTTGAGCAATTCTGTAGGTTTAAATGGGATTTGTGCCTGGATAACATGTTTTGAATTTCAGAAAATAGTCTGAGTCACAATAAATTGCCTAGATACCATGATGACTTTAAAACGAGGAGTATGAAATTAAAAACTCTGGACAAGTTTCAAGTTAGATCCACCATCTACTATTTTAGAAAGATGAATTTTGTAGTATTCCCTTTTTATCCTTAAGTTTGCACATAGGCTAGTTTTTGTATAGTTTATCCATAGAAGAGTACATTTTGACCCTGTTGTTTAGAAACAACTGGTTTAGTATGATAATGTGCCTGCTTTCATTGCTAACCTGTTACTCTGGAGCAGGGGTGTCAAACTGCCGGCCCACGGGCTGGATGCGTCATCAGGAAACCATGCTCACCCCATTGCCAGCAATGGAGAAAAAGCTCCATTGATCACGTGATGTCACAAGTTTGACGTGTCTGCTCTAGAGTAAAGGATTTTGTGTGGTATTGTAGTGGAAAAACCCAATGGAATAGACAAGAGACAGCAACAGAAAACAATAATTCTTACTTTAAGATTCAGAGGTTTATTTTTCTAATAATTTGGAACGTAGCAGAATAACATCACTTACATTAACAACCCATTGCAATGAGGACCAAGTGTTATAGCAGAATCCAAAAGGACAGCTTTAGGCCAATGGCAAATCAATCAGGTCCAGTCCCAACCCTTTATACCCTTTCTCATTCTAAGACTGTAGTCGGATGGTCTGCTGACTTTTGCTGACTTCTGCTTTTGCTGACCTTTTTACTGACCTCCTGCTGACTTTCTGCTGAACATAACTTTCCACATATACGTACCTGTGTACACTGGAACCCACATCCGTCAGCTACTTCAGTTCCTTATTTCTTACTGTTCCAGTCCTTATGTTCTAAATATATTTGAAGCAAGCAAGCTTAGCAAAAATCATATTAAATAAAATACGATTGCAAACTGCAAAATTAAGTATAGCACAGACTTTGGTTCAATACTTTGTCCATTCAGTTTACCTGGGCCTAAACCTTGCATAAAAGAACAATAGCCAATATTTTCATTTTCCACAGTCCCCACTTCTTTTCTGTAAGGATAACAAAAACATAAGCAAAAAGATAAGATTATAGGGATTCTGGGGTAAAGGGTCTACAATAGTTCCACAGTATAAAGCAGCTTATAGTGTTAGGGGCCATCCAGACAGAAGAGTAATATTCATCAAAATTGAGTAAATAAAAGAAATAATTTAAAAAATAAACCTTTTAATGCACGTTAGGAAATATAAATCTTCTGGAGATTTTGAAAGAGGCTCATAAGAACTTGCCCCTTTGTTAAAAGCAATAAAAGTCTCTTTCAAAACTCAGACCTCTTCAAACATAAGATTTAGATTATTTAGAACGGTAGTTCTCAAACTTTTTCTCTTTTTACAACCTGCAAATCATGGTTACCTATCAGGGAAGGAAGTAACATTTGTGTGTCCTGAGGTATAGGTAGTCCTCAACTTACAACAGTTAATTTAGTGGCCATTCAAAGTTACAATGGCACTGAAAAAAATGACTTATGACCATTTTTCACAGTTACAACATTTGCAGCATCCCCATGATCAAAATTCAGATGCTTCCATGATCAAAATTCAGATGCTTGGCAACTGACTCATATTTATGACCATTGCTGTGTCCCAGGGTCATGTGATCACTTAATAGCCAGATTCACTTAACAACCGGGTTACTAACTTATCAACTACAGTGATTCACTTAACAATTGAGGCAAAACAGGTCATAAAATGGGGCAAAATTCACTTAACAAAAGTCTCACTTAACAATAGAAATGTTGGGGTCAATTGTGGTCATAAGTCGAGAACTATTTATACGAGGGCAATTTGGAAATAAACCTCTGTTTGGTTATCAATGACAGACACTCGCAGATACAGAACTTTTATTATACACATTAGAACACTACAACATTACATTACTTTTCGACATAATCGCCATTCAAATTGAGGCCCTTGTCATAACACATTACAAGGTTTGAACTTCCTTAGTAGTAGTCGCTCAGCACCAAATCTGGGATATAGGGTGTGTGTGTGTGTGTGTGATCAAAAATATCCCAATGGAATTGCTTCAAAAGTTCTTGGGCGCATATAGCAGTGTGTGGGCGAGCATTATCGTGAACCAACACCACACCAGAAGTCAGCAGGTCCCGATGTTGATTATGGATAGCTCGTCTAAGTTTTTGTAACGTTTCACAGTAGACTTCTCAATTGATGTTCGAACCACACTCCATGAACTTCACTAGCAGTACTCCCTTGGCATCTTCACTTCTGGTGGGATTTTCTGTGGCACCACTTCTGGTGGTGACTACTACTAAGGAATTTCAAACCTTGTAAGACTTTATGACAAGTGCCTCAATTTGAATGGCGATTATGTCGAAAAGTAATGTAATGTTGTAGTTTTCTAATGTGTATAATAAAAGTTCTGTTTCTGCGAGTGTCTCTCATGGATAACTGAACAGAAGTTTATTTCCAAATTGCCCTTGTACTTGGTGGCTATCTATTGATAAATAGGCTCCTAGCTTCATGTATTTCTGCTAAGCCCCAGTTTACTTAGTCTTGTTTTTTGAGTACAGCACAACTGGTTGGTCTTGTCCAATATGCTAAACCATAAACCAAAGTTACATACCATAATTGATGAGTATGCATATTGCTTGAAGCCAAATCGATATTATGGCTTAGTGATGAAGTCCTGGGGTGAACGTAGTCTGGGGTGTCATCACAGATCCAGCTGAATAGATTTTGTTGCTCTAAATAAAAACCAAAGCTAAACTAAACTTTCCTTTTTCCTCTGAGCTAAGTATTGTAGGACAAAATTAGAAATAACCTAACTACTGGGGCTGCCACTGTTCTTTACTGCAGCTAGAAAAGCCATTTCTAGAGCAATTTTCCCACCTTCTTGCCACAATGGAAAACTGTTGGCCAAATGTGACGGCCAAGGCTGGAAAAAAGCCAGTGGACGGACAGGTAGCAAGAGAGAACTGTAGCTGTCAACAGTGGCTGAGGCTTCTACTGCTCCCAAATCGACTGCTCTGGAGGAAAATGACCCACCTTAATGCATGATATTGCTGTGCTTTTCCTGAGAGATGTTTCCTTCTCATCCTTTTGGTGCCTTAAATCTGCATGTAGAAATCTTTCAAGGTGCGGAGTTAGAATGAATCATTAAATGAACGTAGCAGACCACCTCAGATGTATAAGCTGCAACTAGATGTTCTAGATTTTCTTTCCTTAGATTTCTTTTTTTGGGGGGGAGAGGGAAGAGGGGGCTGAGATATTTTTAAAATGATATAAAACCTATTTTAGGAGGCAGGCTACAGTGTTTGCCTGTTTCTTCAGCAAAAGAAAAAGCATACCCAGAAATAACAGAAATACTTGTTGTGTTACCTTGTTGACAGGAAAGAGGGGAAAAAAAGCTGATTGAAAACAGGGCCTTGCTGTGTCCCGAGGAAAAAGAAATATTTTTCTTTATGAGCCCCATTTTTCCCCTCTGTATCTGCTTAGCTTGATATAAATCCTCTTGTTTGCCATTATCAAGTTAGTTAATAAATAAGAGCGCTGTTTACAAAGGCTGAGTGTCTGGAGGGTATAATAACAGGAAAAGTGAGAATCTTAAACCAACTTTCTTGCACTACCAGTTGGCGGTTAACTGAGCTAACACACACAGGGCATGACCCAGAAATAGGAAAGCCAGCTTGAGTGTTTGAATGATAAAAGCATCTTTCTGATAAAGCTTTCAGTATAATCATTCTGCTTGAATGGCTAAATATACAGGGGGAACAGTGAATTTGGAATAGGCTTATTCCACAAATATTCTATCACATTTTCAGCGCCCAGTAAGGTTTTCTGCTGGAAGCTGCAGGGCTTGATTCTTGAGACAATCAACACAAGGATCTTGTGTGCCAAACTATCACAAGATCATCGAGGATCACATGGGCCTTTCCTTCCTTTCAGGGCAAACGATTAGAAAAGAGCGAGCTCACGAGCAGATTGTTGCAGGCTTCTAAGTACAGTAAATTCAAAGGTCTAGAACAAGCTGTGCTGTTTAGAATTGGGGATAACAAGGTCAGATAAACTTTGTGGCCTGCAAACAGTTGTAAGACTCTCCCTTATGAGTTGTTAGTACAAATGGCCCTAATTTCCTTCCTCGTGTGCTCCCACGCGCTTTGCACATCTAACATGATATCTCTGGGTTAAAAGGAATTACGGCTGTCCACCCGTTAAATAATGTGTAGCCGATGACTCATTTGCCTTTCAAATTGTTAATTCAGATTAAATTTTCTTATCGTGAATAAAAACGCCTTGACAAATGCCTTGCTTGTTTTATATTACAGATCGTCCTTGCTTGGTAACCCTCACCGGGAGAGGAATTTGTCTCTAGGTGAAGCAGTTGTTAGGCAAAACATAACAGTCCCTCTCACTTAGCCATGGCAGCTCCAGCAGTCTTAAGCTGTGGTCATTAGGTGAGGACCTCATGCTTCTGCCCTGCCACACTTGTTTTTGTTTCAGCACCCTCCACACACACACTCTCCTATCTACCCTGACATCGCTGCCTTTGCACTCCACCACCGCCATTTACTCCTGCTGCCCCCTGCCACCCCTAGCTGACCTTTGCCATCTTTTTTCCTTCCGCTGCTGACCAGGCATGCCTGGCTGAGGTAGTTGTTGACCTTTTGTAAGGTCTCCCTAACACCATGCGAGCCCTGATGGAGGCTGTGTAAGCCCTTGCACCATTGCAGGAAGTGCCAGCAGTTCAGTTGCCTTGGTCAGGCATGCCTCATCAACAGGAGAAAAAAGCTCCACCCTGGAGGCTGAAACAGTACTACAAAAACCATGTTTCCAGTATTACAAAGTCTGTCTTGTGGCCCTCAGTCGTGGGGAGCAAGGTGCAGGGTGGCCAAAAGAACAGAGATGGGGGAGAAATAGATGGGGGGGAGTTGAAGCACATGCTATGGTCGTAAATGCAGGTCGGCTGCCAAGTACTTGATTTATGATCACATGATTGCAGGAATGCTGCAATGGCCATAACTTCAAGGGCTGGTTGTAACTACCACTAGTTCAGCGATGCTGCAACTTTGAATGGCATAACAACAACAACAACAACAACAACAACAACAACAACAACAACAACAATAATAATAATAATAATAATAATAATAATAATAATAATAATAATAATAATAATAATAAGTTGGAAGGGACCTTGGAGGTCATCTAGTCCAACCCCCTGCTCAGGCAGGAAACCTTATACCATTTCAGGCAAATGGCTGTCCAGTCTCTTCTTAAAAACTTCTAGTGTTGGAGCATTCACAACTTCTGGAGGCAGGTTGTTCCACTGGTTAATTGTTCTAACTGTCAGGAAGTTTCTCCTTAGTTCTAGGTTGCTTCTCTCCTTGACTAGTTTCCATCCATTGCTTCTTGTTCTGCTTTCAGGTGCTTTGGAGAATAGCTTGGCTCCCTCTTCTTTGTGGCAGCCCCTGAGATATTGGAACACTGCTATCGTGTCCCCCCTCGTCCTTCTCTTCGTTAAACTACACATACCCAATTCCAGCAACCGTTCCCTATATGTTTTAGCCTCCAGCCCCCTAATCATCTTTGTTGCTCTTCTCTGTACCCTTTCTAGAGTGTCAACATCTTTTTTGGATGGTTGCTAAATGAGGGTATACTCAAGACATGCTTTAGCACTGCTTCTTTTCCTTCCTTCCTTCCTTCCTTCCTTCCTTCCTTCCTTCCTTCCTTCCTTCCTTCCTTCCTTCCTTCCTTCCTTCCTTCCTTCCTTCCTTCCTTCCTCTGAATTAGTCAGATATCATGTCAATGGGCCAATCAGTTAGAACTTTAGTTGATTCATTTATTAGTCAATAAATATATTATTAAGAAGCAATGATCAATTACAATCACTGAAGAGTAAAATCTGTCTTTTTTTCCCCACAAGCCAAAGTTTTTAAAATAAGGGAAGGGGACAGATATTCTTCAACTTACACTTTAGAGAATTTATCATAATTCATGCTTTAACTGAACTCTATGGAAGACTATAAAAATGCCCAATTGTTAAGGCTTACACAAACTGTGAAGAACACAGTGGTCAGTTTGAAGGATCTTGTCTTGTCTTCCTCAGTCCATGAGCTAGTTCTGGTGTTTCGTTCTTGGCCAATTTGAATTTTCACTAAAAAAAATTCTTCTGCAAAGCCGAATAATGAATCACCAAGGGATTAGCAGTTACTCCCAGCTATGCAAATTGTTGTCTGCACACAGCTATGTGAAATGTCACACAATTAAAAGGGAGAAAGGATAGGCTGTGCTATTTTTCAGTTATTACAGAATCAACCCAACTTCCTGTTAGATTACAATCAAATAGGGATCCAGAAAATATCTTTCTTCCCTTGTAAACTGGAAATTGAATACCTGTACCTCTTTATGGAACCTGAAATTTGGAGCCAAAAGATAATGTTGTCCGTGATAACTGCCTTGGCTTTTAAATACTTGTGTGATTATGGTGTGTTAAACCACATGTTATAACTTTTCCTGCTGACAGTATCTTTGGAGTTGCAGAACCAGTTTTGTAACATTTCCCCAGTTTTTCATCTTTGACATGTGGCAAAGGAATAATTCATTTGCAAGCAGAAATTGGTGGCGATCGTTGTGAAGCTGTGAATGATCCACGTATGCATGTTTTCATGTATAACTTGCAACCCTAACTTGCACTCATTATTTGAATAGCTGCGTAAATGGTCATACATTACTCAACCCAAGGATCCTACAGACAGTGCTGTGTACAACTTCCTCCTTCTGCAAGTTTGACACTCTGAATTAATATGTGACATCTGATGGAGGCAACAAGGCAAAAATTGTATTCATTAATCCATGTCCTCAAAATAGCAGTTATGTGAACAAAAAAGCATTGACACAGCAACCAGGGCCTAAAATGCAGATTCTAATCTGAGAAATAAACTGAGGTCTGAATGTCTAGAATTGGGCTGGGGGAAAACTTTCTAAACTTTAACTGCAATCCTATGAATTTAAGAGACTAGACAGCCACGTTGGAAATGGCATCTCCTGCTTGACCGGGGGGGGGGGGAGGGTTGGACTAGAAGACTTCCAAGATCCCTTCTAACTCTGTTATTCTGTTATTTAAGTTGTTGTTGTTAGCTGCGAAGTCGTGTCCGACCCATCGCGACCCTATGGACAACATTCCTCCAGGCCTTCCTGTCCTCTACCATCTTCTGGAGTCCATTTAAGCTCACGCCTACTGCTTCAGTGACTCCATCCAGCCACCTCATTCTCTGTCGTCCCCTTCTTCTATTGCCCTCAATCTTTCCCAGCATTAGGCTCTTCTCCAGTGAGTCCTTCCTTCTCATTAGGTGGCCAAAGTATTTGAGTTTTAGCTTCAGGATCTGGCCTTCTAAAGAGCAGTCAGGATTGATCTCCTCTAGGACTGACCGGTTTGATCGCCTTGCAGTCCAAGGGACTCGCAGGAGTCTTCTCCAGCACCATAGTTCAAAGGCTTTATTTAAATATATTAACCCAAACTCACTGGAGCTTATTTCCCTGACAGCACAAAGAGGCTAAAATTCCTGTTGATGTTGATGATGTTTAAGAAGACTTTGAAAACCTGCTGATTTCCCAGGCTTAGATTGGCCTTAATAGGATGTTAATATGCTGGATGAAAGTTGGATAAATGAAGGAGAGAGGGCTGTTCAATTTTGACATAGATGGTCTCTTTGACCCCCTCTTTCAAACCAGTGGTCCTCTCTCTCCAAAATGTGGACTTTGCTATCTTCAAAAGAGCGGCCTTTGTCTTTTAAATGCAGATGGACTGCTGAATCTTGTCCTGATGCGTTTATTTTTCTATGTTGTGCCATGTGTTTATGAAGTGGTTGTTTTGTTTCCCCAATGTACAGATCTGCACATGGCTCACTGCATTGTACTGCATATGCCACGTTGCTCAGTTTGTGTCTGGGTGTTTTTGTTCTGTACCAGCCTGCTACCGGCCCTGCAGAAAAGTCAGGGACAACCCCTTTACAAGAAGGCAAGAGGCTGGAACTAAGCCTGCCAAATTTATTAACATAAAACAGAGCAAACAGAGCAAAGAGAGCAAACACGAACCATGAAACAGGAGCTATTCAAATGGTTGCCTTCAGCAAACCAGCCCTCCCACGCATTCCCCTTTTAAACAGTTCAGGGCGTGGCTTCTCTTTGCCTCCTTCCGAGGTGCCCCATTGCCTTCCTCTGTTTACTCCTGATTGACTGCCTCCTGCGTCGGGCGTCCTTGAACAGGGCCAGCTGTGGGTCATCTTCATCCACGCTGTCAGGCTCACACAGCTGGGTCTGCGTCATGACCAGGTGGGAGGGGCCTGGCTGAGGGCTCTCATCAGCAAGCTCTCCAACCCCCTCAGCAAGCTCTTCAACACCCCCCTCCTCCTCTGAGTCGTCCGACCCAAATGCCGAACCCACAGGCTGACCCTGAATCACAACAGTTTTATCCTTGGGGTGGACAAGCTTCTGCCTTAGTGTATTTTTGGGTTTGAAGTGTACACATATGTTGTGTTGGCTGAAGATCCCCCTGAGCTTTGCAGATAATCCTGCAATGTACGGAATGACAACATTGCTTTGTTTATTGTTCTCTTCATTCTCTTCCAGCTTGTGGCTCTTAAATGGGGATTTGATCTTGTGTCCCCAGTTGTCAACCACACAGGTAGGCCAGACAATTCTACTTTACTGTGAGGGTACATTAACAGAATTTTGCATGTCTGAGCATACAAATCTCCCACCTTCTCTTTTTTACTTTCTGATATCTTGGGGAAGATCTTTCTCTGTCCATTACTCAGTTGTGGGGGTCTCCCCCTTTTGTTTTCATTGTTCCATAGGCAGAACCTCTTCTCCCAACCTGTTCTTACAAGTGTGCTTACTTCTTTTCTTCCATGCTGTCCACAGAGAGATTGCTAGACTAAAGTCAGGAAACTCTTAAAAGTGTTAAGATACCTATTGACAGAGAACAGGTGCAGACTTGAATCACTTGCGTGCTTTGCAGAAATGGCCTGAGATTCAGAAAGAGTGTTTCCTACGCTGTGTCTTGCACATTGCATTGCAAAGTAAAGGAAAGTAAGGAATTAGCCATTTTTTGTGCTCCGCTGGAAGGGCACATTTCGTGGCAGGCTTGGATGAATGTTGGTAATGCTTAACACATTTTTTCCCTTATGGTGATTTGCTAAACAGTGTTCTTATTCATGTTATGTGCAGAGAGCTTTGCAATGTATATTGAGACGAAATGTGCTGTTCTTGGGAGACAAAACTCATTAATTATGCTCTTTTTTCAATCAATTCTCACAGAGTCTTATAATACATTGTGATGGGGGAAAAGATTTCATTTTTTTTCACTTCCCTGCTTTGAAGAATTCCATGCAGTCCTAGAGCAGCCAAAAGTAGTAGTAGTAGTAGTAGTAGTAGTAGTAGTAGTAGCAGCAGTAGTAGTAGTAGTAATAAAAAATTGGAAGGGACCTTGGAGGTCATCTAGTCCAACCTCCTGCTCAGGCAGGAAACCCTATACCATTTCGGACAAATGGCTGTCCAGTCTCTTCTTAAAAACTTCCAGTATTGGAGCATTCACAGCTTCTGGAGGCAGGTTATTCCACTGATTAGTTGTTCCAACTGTCAGGAAATTTCTCCTTAGTTCTAGGTTGCTTCTCTCCTTGATTAGTTTCCATCCATTGCTTCTTGTCCTGCCTACAGGTGCTTTGGAGAATAGCTTGACTCCCTCTTCTTTGTGGGAGCCCCTGAGATATTGGAACACTGCTATCATGTAACCCCTCACCCTTCTCTTCATTAAACTAGACATACCCAATTCCAGCAACCGTTCCTTATATGTTTTAGCTTCCAGTCCTCTAATCATCTTTGTTGCTCTTCTCTGTACTCTTTCTAGAGTCTCGACATCTTTTTTACATCATGGTGACCAAAACTGGATGCAGTATTCCAGGTGTGGCCTTACCAAAGCATTGTAGAGTGGTATTAGTACTTCACGTGATCTTGATTCTCTCCCTCTGTTAATGCAGCCTAGCACTGTGTTGGCTTTTTTGGCAGCTGCAGCACATTGCTGGCTCATATTTAAGTGATTGTCCACTAGGACTCCAAGATCCCTCTCACAGTTACTACTATTGAGCAAGGTACCCCCTATACCCATGGTGACGAACCTATGGCACGCATGCCACAGAAGGCACGCAGAGCCCTCTTTGTGGGCACGTGCACCGTCACCCCAGTCCTAGGCCTTCAGCTGGGTTTTATAAAACCTTTTCACTTTTGGCCTCCACCACCGTGTGCAAAAAGAAAAAAAGGTTCAATCAATCAATTTCAACTTCTCACGGGAAAAAAAGATCTCGCAAAGTTGGAATTGATTGATTGAACTTTTTAGTCCCACCCAGTCTGCCGTTACCACTGCAGCCAGGCCCACCCAATTGGCCACACCCACTCAATGGGCCATGCCCACCCAGCACCCAACGATACATAAGTGGGTTTTGGGTTTCAGTTTGGTCTCTAAAAGATTTGCCATCACTGCCCTATACTATACCTGTACATTTGGTTTTTCTTGCCTAAATGTAGAACCTTACTTTTTTCACATAGATATGTTAAGAAACTGGGCTGTGCTGATGTCCGTGATAATATCCTTTGACAGTTGTAAATAACTTTTCAGAAGGATGCCTTCAGTAACTCAGGACACAAGACATGTTTTGCATGCCAAGGATCTCAAGTTAAACTCATGACTTTTCCAGTTAATAGGATCAGAGATTATGTGGTGGGGACATAGTATAAATCATCTGAATGGACATCAGAATTTTCTTGGAAATTTTGAATTTAATGCCCTTCAGTGACCTGGTTCAACACTATGCAAATGAAGTATATATACACATTATGGCTGGTTTGGGGTAATTTTGTATTTTTTTTTATTTCCTTGAAATTGTTTTAAAACACACAGTAGCAAATAAACTTATGCATGTTGAGGAAAGGAAAGGATGGGAGAGGAGAGGGGAGGGGAGGGAAGGGAAGGAAAGGAAACAGAAGCAAAAGGAAATGGAAGGAGAGGGCAGAGGGAGGGGGAGAGGAGTGGGAAGGGGAGGGATAGGGTTAGGGTTAGGGTCAGCAGAAAGGATTGCTAGGTGTGCCGACGAAGCTACTAAGCAAAATATAAAACCAGCGAGACATTTCAGCTTCAATCAATACCTTTAAATGACTGTTAAGACTGATACGTTGATGAAGAAAATCAAAAATATTATTTGAGTGTGCTACATTACTGTATGATGATGATGGTTGGTCACAGTTGTTTAATGGAACTATTTTTAAAAGGTGGTCTAATGGATGTTTAAAAATGGAGATTCTAAAGAGCACCTTAATTAAACCTTAATTACCACCCATTCCATCGGAATCCTTGAAGGAAATCCATCTTGATAATAACAACTCAAAATTAGAGATTAAGAACTCCACTGCTTAGGTAAGTTAAATGCTGACTCTCATACCCAGGTGTAGAATTCATAAGTTCTATGGTGCAATTATATATTTATTATATTTCACAGGTTACCTTTAATCTTGTTGTGCTCATAATCAATACCCAAAATTCTTAATATTCATTATTTCTTGTTATTGTAATGTTATGTGGAAAAGACCTTGGGAGATTAGGAGATGCTGCCAAAGGAATGCTCAAGTAGGAAGCCCGGTAGCCCACAACTCGATGGCAGGCAGGTTAAGAGCATCAGAAGAGTCACTCATTAGTTACTTAGGTTGTAAACAAGGGGAGGAGTATACTTTCAGATTTACAAAATTCTGTCAGTGTAGCTTTACAATAAACTAGAATCAGCTTATCTAGTTGTGATTCCTATCTGGTTTACCCTGCAAGGCTGACAGATTTATAATGAATATGGGCCACTACAGTGAATATGTGGCTATGGAGTGGCTGAGGATCAGAAATGACTGAATAGCGGATGAAGCCAACACATACAGGCTATAATGTATACTAATTAATATATCATTTAATTATAGGTTGTAATATACCGTATTTTCCAGCGTATAAGACGAATGGGCATATAAGACGACCCCCTACATTTCCTGTTAAATTATAGGGTTTGGGCTATACTCGCCGTATAAGACTACCCCTCTTCCAACACACACCAAATAAAAATTAAAAAACATCAGATTTGATTTTAATATGGTAATTTTAATTCAAATGCTTATGACATGTAGGTACTTAGTAGGAAAACTGTCTCTTATAAACATAAGGCTGTTTGTCATCAAACATGAAAAAATAAAACAGTGCAAGTGGATTAAACTTTTCCTAATTCACTCTAAAGCTTTCCCTGCACAGACCAAATGGGAGATCCGCTCCAGGTTTTCCAGCCATCCCGCCCAGTTCCTGAGTCAAATGTGTCCTTAGAGCTAAGCAGCTGCTCTGACTGCTGCATTCCCCACCTGCCTTTCAAGTTGGGATAGACTGCAGCTGCTCTTCAACTTTAGAAGGAAAGACGCCCAGACCCCAGCCTGTAAAAAATCACAAACTGCAGCTTCTTCTCCAATTGGTCCCACTTTCCCTGCACAGACCAAATGGGAGATCCGCTCCAGGTTTTCCAGCCAGCCCTGTCCCTAAAGTTTCAGCACCCGGCGTATAAGACGACCCCTGACTTTTGAGAAGATTTTCGTGGGTTAAAAAGTCGTCTTATACGCCAGAAAATACGGTATTGATATACTGTAGTATGTTCAGTAAATAGGATTACTATTACTGTGTAAATACGTTTTCTGTAGGTTATTGCCAATTAATTGGCTCAATGAACTTGTACATGCCAAAATTTCATTGTAGGTGTTCATTATTAGAGGACAAAAAAAAGTGTGCTGGAAAAGTTTGTTGCAATTAACCAAAGCTGCTTATTAATAACAGAAGAAAACATTGTCTTTAATAGACCTATTTTGCATCCACACAATGAGCACTACAAATATTTTTCTCTTTACTATCAATTAGTATTTGCTTCCATCCATTACAGATTGCTGCTAACGCTGTAAATTTTTGAAGCTGATTAATCCTTTGAGTCAACTGATTAAACATCTTGTGGCATTAAATATATACTTTTCCTATAAGAAAGTACTATATGAGGCTACAAAACACTCCATCAGAAAATAGAAAATAATATCAGAAATATTGTCTAGAATGAATAAAGAAGTTTTGAATCTTTGCTGGAAATGTGATCAACCTGAAGGGACATTTTATCATGCTAGATACATTAATTCAGAAGACTTTGATGATTAAAGTACAACTGAAACCATTTTTTTTCCTTTTGGGACTAATCGACAAGCAATTAGATAAAAATTGGAGCTTTGTTTTTGTAAACGAAAATTGCATGAAAATTATTAGATGCTCAAAAGTAGAAAAGTTTCTACAATGGAAGAACAGTTCCACTTCCTACAGTGGAAGAACAGTTGGTGGAGATAAAGGAACTTGCAGAACTGGCTAAATTAACCAGTTTGATTGAGAGAAAAAAAACAAAACAGTATCTGTATTTATGGTTTACTGGAATCTCCTTATGGACTTTTTGCATGCAAAATGCACTTATGATTTGTGCTTTTGTTGACTAGAACAGATGGATAAAATAAAAATGTCAGCTTTTTTTGTAATCATAGAGTAAGAGACAATTTTGTAATTGTACTTACATTGGCTGCAAAGGAAATTGAAAACTAATTATTTTCTTTTTCTTTTTTACCTTTTCTTTGACCACTTTGCTTTTATTCTTAACTTTTCATTCTTTATTGTTTTTGCTCTTAGTTTCTGTCATTTTTTACGTACTTTGTAAAACTTTAATAAAAACGTAAAAAAAAAAGAAAGGAAGTGTTTGCTAAAGCACAGTACATGGTAAGCTATATATATATATATAAATATTTAGGATTTTCTGGTTGATTTCATAACTGATTTCTTATCCCCCTCCCCACCCCCAACATCTTCTTAGACATTTTCTGCTGTGTCAAGCCATCATTTTCCTCCTATCGATCTTTTCTTCTCCACTCCTTGATATTTTTAAATTTGAGAATGCTAAAGCAGCCACCTGCTGAATTTGTGGAGAGACCATGCTCTTTTTCCATATTTTTTTGTGAAAGACTGCAATCAATTACGTAATTACTACTGCAATGCTCTTTACATGGGGCTTCCCTTGAAGACCACTCGGAGGCTCCAACTGGTACAGAATGTGGCCGTGAGAGTTGTCTTGGGAGTTTCCCGGTACTCCCATGTTACACCTTTGCTCCGCGAGCTACATTGGTTACCAGTTGTCTTCCGGGTGAGGTTCAAGGTTTTGGTTATGATCTTTAAGTCCTTACATGGCATGGGTCTGGGGTACCTCGAGGACCACCTGCTGCCGGCGTCAACTCCCCTCCGCCCTGTGCGTGCCCACAGAGAGGGCCTCCTCAGGGTGCCTCCGGTCAGGGAATGTCGACTGGTGGCCCCCAGGGGGAGGGCCTTCTCTGTGGGTGCTCCGGCGCTATGGAACCAACTGCCGGTTGAGCTCCGGATGGCACCGGACCTTCGCTCCTTCCGGCGCGGTCTGAAGACCCACTTATTTGAATTATCTGGTCTGGCCTGATGGGGAATGTTAGGGTTTTTTAATGGGTCTTTTATTGCTATTGTAATTTTTAATTGGGCATTTGTTTAATTCCTTTTTAATTTTTGTATTGTTATTTATATATGCCCTGTTAACTACCCTGAGTCCTCCGGGAGAAGGGCGGTATACAAATTTAATAAAAGTAAGTAAGTAAAAGTAATTATTATTTTAGAAATTACAGGTCTCCTTTGAACATCTAGACTCACCAAAAGCTCAATTTTTGCCTCCTTGTCTAGGAATTTCTACTGTATATGATCTATTTTTAGCATTTCCATGTAGGTTAAGTTAAAAAAAAAGATGATAGATAGAACTGTGCTTGTGGACTTGGTTCTTAATAATACTGAAATCAAGTAATGCTCAAAAGAAACCATAACTTCTTTGTTCACGGTTGAGGACCCTTTTTTTTTTCTTTTTCCTTGGTTGCATGTTCTGCCCAGGCATTCCAATTAAGCTGCATTCTTATTTTTGCGCTTCAAGTGGCCCTATGTATTAAAAAGCAAAAAATAAAGATCCACATGTTCAGCTACTTCTTTATACATTTGGTTTCGCTTGCTGAAAAGACATAGAAATATTCCAGACAGTTGGTAAAGCTCTCCAGCGGAGATGAAGTAGTGAATGACTGGTGTGTACTTACTAAAGATAGCTGTCATTCTCTTAATGGCTGAAGTGAACTAATTCTGTTGAAAAGTTGACATGAAGTAAACGTCTGTCCTGCTTTGGTTCTAATGGCTTATTCATATATACAAATCGTTGCTTGATGTTACAGTGACAAATATGCATGTGTGACTTCCAACCTTCCGAGGTCAGTAAAATGAGGTCCCAGATAATTGGGGCAATATGCTGAATCTGTAAACCTCTTAGAGAGGGCTGTAAAGCACATGAAGCAGTATATAAGTCTAAGTGGTATTGCTATAAAGTGTGGGGAAAAGTCACTGGGTCTTCGTGATTCATTCAGTTGCACATTCTGAGCTTTCCAGCTTTTAGAGAACTATATTTATTTATAATCTCTTCCCTATCCCTTTTTTTTTAGAATTCAAAAATCAGTCTTATGATATCAGTTAGAAGCTGCAGGTCGGCAGGACAAAGGGAAGCTCATGGCAGAGGTGGCTTATAAAGTTAGTAAAATGAAATAATATATAATAATAAGATGAGTATGCCCAAGTAGGTAATAAATAATATATAATAAGGTGTGTATGACCAGAGTAGAAAATTAAATGTATAATAATAAGAATGGCCAGCATAGGCTAATCCATATTTTTCTTAAACCCCTTTCCCACTTTTTCCCCCTGATAGGTTTCCCTTATTCCCCTTCCCTCCCACTTTCTTGGGAGAGTTAAATCAATTTAATTCTGACTGAATTACTGAAAGCTGGCAGCAGCATCTACGTTTCAGTCACAATAGCTCAGATAATTCTAACTTCATCCTTTGTGTGGATCAAAATAACTGAAAATCGTTCATCATGTTGAAGGCCTACAAGTTGAATAAATAACATGTTTCCCACAAGACCTTGTGCAAGATTGCAGTTCCTCCAATGTGGTGAGTACAATATGAAATTTCTAAACCTGCATGGAAAAGGAAATGCGAATTCATGTATCTTCCCATTTCAAAGGAAAAATAACAATAGGCTAGCTTAGCCTCTTCCCCATTTTGGTTAGCTCTAGATGTGCAATGTAACTGCAACTGTGAATTCTCAGGTAGAATTGTGGAAGTTGTGGTTGAAATTATATGAAGGAAAAAGCTGGAATGGAAGGCATATAAATGTTAACTTTCAAGGCAGTCTGGAAGACCAATCTTGTCTTGAACAACTCACAAATTAATGTTGAGAGTTTAGTTATTCTGAGAATTTTGCATTACTATGAATCAATTCAGAATCGATTATTGTGTCCAGCTCAATTTGTGGGATATGATCTATACTTCAATAAAACAATTGTTAAGAGATAGAAAAGGTGACTGCAGGAAACCATAGAGGCAAAGAGGAGAAGAAATAATTTCAGCTGGAAATGAGTTCCCTTTTCTAATTCATTGTCGTAGCCATCCATACAATGGAGGATAAACATTTCTTATCATTGGGGTGTCACTATCTTTACCAGAGTGAATTATGAAAGAGAAAGGATGAAGAATCAGTCTGTCTGTCTGTCTGTCTATCTCCATTTTAAAGACATAAATGTGCTCCAAGCGATCTTTAGTCTTTCTTTTGTTCCATTCATCTGAATAAAAAGATTCTAAAACTGATTTTTCACATAGAAAATGGTGACGGTGACATTTTGCACAGATCTCCTAAAAGATAAAATTAAAGTTCATCTCCTCTGTTGACTGGAAATTAATAATGGTACAACTGGGTTAGACAGATCAAGAATTTCTAAACAGAAGGCAAAGCAAAAAAACAACAACTCAATGATTTAACGATAATAGCTAGTATTCTGAAGCTCTAGGTTTTTAAAAGACCAGTACAGAAGATCTTTTCAACTTTATCTCCATAAATGACCCCACCCAACTGAATCTTGTCTGGGTTGAGATGCTGAGCAGGATCAGATCCAGCTATTATTTAAAGTAGGTAATCCCTTCTCAGTAAACTAGACTGAGAAGTCCAAAAACATTCCAGAAGAAAGGAATGTGAAATCACTTCTGTAATGCCTACCGAGAAAATTTCCTGGGTTTGTGTATTTGTTGTTGTTGTTGTTAGTTGCGAAGTCGTGTCCGACCCATCGCGACCCTATGGACAACGTTCCTCCAGGCCTTCCTGTCCTCTACCATCTTCTGGAGTCCATTTAAGCTCACACCTACTGCTTCAGTGACTCCATCCAGCCACCTCATTCTCTGTCGTCCCCTTCTTCTCTTACCCTCAACCTTTCCCAGCATTAGGCTCTTCTCCAGTGAGTCCTTCCTTCTCATTAGGTGGCCAAAGTATTTGAGTTTTAGCTTCAGGATCTGGCCTTCTAAAGAACAGTCAGGGTTGATCTCCTCTAGGACTGCCCGGTTTGATCGCCTTGCAGTCCAAGGGACTCGCAGGAGTCTTCTCCAGCACCATAGTTCAAAGGCCTCAATTCTTTGGCGCTCAGCCTTTTTTATGGTCCAGCTTTCACTGCCATACATTGCAACTGGGAAGACCATAGCCTTGACTATACGCACTTTTGTTGGCAGGGTGATGTCTCTGCTTTTTAGTGTGCTGTCTAGATTTGACATGGCTTTCCTCCCGAGGAGCAAGCGTCTTTGTGTATACAGTCTTCAAAAATGAAGTTCAGCTTAGGGGAGATTTTTGCCTAGACAGTAATTGGTTCACAATGAAACAATACTTCTCTGAAATGCTTTTCCAGCTTGCTGTAGTCAGAGAGGGGGGGGGAGGAAATAAAGAAATACATCCTGTTGCAAGGTTTATCACTATTTCAGAATAGCTTTCTGTTTCTTCTTTCACAATCCTGCTAGCTTAGCAAATTGTCTAAGAAACAACAAAAGGAGGTATGATCCTACCTTTCTGTCTATTTTATGATCCAGATCCTGGGCTAAATGGATCCTTGATCTAAGCCACCAGGATTTGTTTTGTCTCCAAGAGACATAGAGTCTTCCCCACCCCACAAATGAATCCTGTTTGAGCATCATGTGGAATTGGAAATTCCCCTAGGGTGGGATTTCCTGAGTTTGAGTCTTTTTAACCTACTCCACCAACCAGAGCAATTGGCCCCCAGCCTCAGAAATAAGCTAACTTCCACACCTTAAAGAAGTTCCTCAGCTCTTATGGTTTGCCAATGCGGGTAGCATGGTAGGGACAGACTCATAGGAGTGCTAGGCTACAAACTGTCTTGCAAAGAAGAGGAGTCTTTGAGAGAGGGCTTTTGCTGCCAAGATGCAAAAGAGAGAAGAGCTAAAATTATAAACCAGGGGTCTTCAAACTTGGCCCTTTTATGACTTGTGGATTTCAACTCCCAGAGTTCCTCAGCCAGGCATGCTGGCTGAGGAATTCTGGGAGTTGAAGTCCGCAAGTCATAAAAGGGCCAAGTTTGAAGACCCCTGTTATAAACCTTGAGAACCTTCCCCTGTTTAATGGGAAAGCATCTAACTGTCACAGACTATTCTCCAAAACACCTGAGAGCAAGATATAACAACTAGACGCTTATCAATGAGAGATCCAACCTAGAACTAAGGAGAAATTTCCTGACAGAACAATTAATCAGTGGAACAGCTTGCTTCCAGAAGTTGTGGGTGCTCCATCACTGGAGGTTTTCAAGAGACCGGACAACCATTTATCTGAAATGGTATAGGGCAGGTGGTTGGACTAAAAGACTTCTAAGATCCCTTCCAAACCTATTATACTATATTCTGTATCCTGTAAACAAAACAGAATAAAATGGTGTGGCTATGTAAAAAGAAGACATAGGTAAGGTAAAGGTAAAGGTTCCCCCGCACATGCGTGCTAGTCGTTTCCGACTCTAGGGGCCGGTGCTCATCTCTGTTTCAAAGCCGAAGAGCCAGCGCTTGTCCTAGGACGTCTCCGTGGTCATGTGGCTGGCATGACTAGACGCCAAAGACGCATGGAACGCTGTTACCTTCCCACCGTAGTGGTCCCTATTTTTCTACTTGCATTTTTACGTGCTTTCAAACTGCTAGGTTGAAAGAAGAGATATGTGCATGTAAAAAGGCTAGCCAGAATCATTTAAAGATAGTCTTCACCTTACAGCCATTTCTTTAATGACCATTCAAAGTTACAATGGCACAGAAAAGAGTGACTTGCAACTCTTCCTCACTCTTCCAACCATCATAGCATCCCCATGGTCCTGTGATCATAATTTGGGCACTTTGCAACCAGCATGTATGTACAAATGGTCGCAGTCCCAGGGTGAAATGACCACCATTTGTGACTTTTCCTGGATGACTTCAGATAAGCAAAGTCAATGGGGGGAGCCAAATTCATGTGATTAATGACCATGTGATTCACTTAACAACTTCAATGACTCATTTAACATCCCTGGAAAAAAAGACATAGTGAAATCGGGTGTGACCTACTTCACCACCACCTTGCTTAGTGATGGAAATTCAGGTCCCAATTGTTATTGTAAGTTGCCTTGCTTCTGACAAGGAAAATCAGTGGGGAAGTCAGGTCCACTTAACAAACAGGTTCCTAACTTAACAACTCAAGTGATTCACGTAACAACTGTGGCAAGAAAAGTTGTAAAACGGGGCAAAAACTCACTTAACAACTGCCTTGCTTAGCAACAAAAATTGGGGGCTAAATTGTGGTCCTAAGTCAAGGACTACCTGTACTCAATACAGCCTAAGGAGGACTGAATATGCTTAGTAAATATGGAATCCTGATGGAATTTAGAGAACAAAAGAGGGGAGGTGTGACCAGGGTATACTGCAGTTTTCTGTTATCAGTGAGTAATGATCAGTGCCTATAAGAATAGAAAGGAGAATGTTATGCAACATTTTACAGTGATTTGTTTTCTTTCCTTTTCTGGCCAGACACAGGAAGAATGTTTTGGCCTACAAGGAATGGATAAGTAATGGAGAGGAACTGAAAATGGGGGATTTAATGGCCTTCCACGTCCAAAACACCTCTATTTAGAAACAGAATCCCACTAACGTCAGTGGGTTATAGGAACAAATCGTTGAAAGCCAGAATTAGCTTAAACGGAAGGTTGCGAAGGAATGGTGACATATTAAAGTTGATATCGGTGTGCCTGGGTGAACTTTCTTTCTTCACCATTGATCTTTGTCTGCCTACATGATCACTGTGGAGATGGAAAGCAGAAAAAGCGTGACTCACCCATCATACATTTTATTGATTAAGTACCTTCTCTACACTAGGTTGTTATGGTCAGGGATAGAAATTATCTCACTCTGTTGCAAATCTAGTCTGAACTTTATTTGGTTAAAGTGCTATACATAATACAGTATAGTCTACCTGGGTTGATGACTGGACAGAATCATGAAGGGACGGTGACCAAATGAAGAAGGCAGATAACTTCTGCCAGCCTCTTATCGCCCAGATATAGAGATTATACTTGCTGCTGATAATCAGAGAATGGGAAAGAGCTGGGAGCAAACGGATCTCTCTTGAATAGGGAGAGGAGGTTGAAAAGGACTAAGATCCAGGGAGGGAAAAAAAGTGTTATTGCACTCAAAACAAAGGTGGGGAGAGGGACATCCATTCTAACATCTCAACATTTTTCTATCGTCATCTCCTGCCTCCTCCTCCTCCTCCTCCTCTTCTGTTTCCAAGGCCAATTCTATCCCTTGGGAATAACTGGAGATTACCTTGAATTCTTCTTTGAGTACAGGTAGCCCCTGAGTTAAGACCACATTTGGAACAGAAACATCTGTCACTAAATGACACAGTCATTATGTGAGTCATGCCCAATGTACAACCTTTTTGCCACAGTCCTCAAGTGAATGAAACAGTTGCTAAGCAACTCTGGCTTTTTCCATTGACTTTTCTTGTTGGAAGCCCCCAGGGAAGGCTGCAAAGGGTGATCACATGACCTCAGGATGCTGCAACCATTGCAAATGCATGGCGATTGCCAAGCACCCAAATTTTGATCAGGTAATCACTGGGATACTATAATAAGATGCTATAAGAGCCCTGGTGACGCAGTGGTTAGAATGCAGTATTGCAGGGTAATTCTGCCGACTGCCAGCAGTTTAATTCTGACCGGATCAAGGTTGACTCAGCCTTCCATCCTGTTGAGGTCTGTAAAATGAGGACCCAGATTGCTGGGGGCAATAGGCTGACTCTGTAAAACACTTAGAGAGGGCTATAAAGCACTATGAAGCGATATACAAGTCTAAGTGCTATTGCTATAATGGTCTTCATTATTTATTTATTTATTTCGATTTATATACCGCCCTTTTCCCGAGGGACTCAGGGTGGTTTACAGGGCAAATTAAAACAGTACAATATATACAGGTTAAAATAAAATTAAATGAAATAGCCCCAAAATAATTAAAAATTAAAACCTTAACCCAAAACCCTCAGTCCAGGCCGGCAAGCTCGAAATATCTATGTCATATATCATTTCAAAGTTTTTGGAAGAAATATGTGGCAAATATTATTAGTACTTATTTATATTTTTTTTCTGTATGCAGCATTCAAAGACTTAGTTTAACTTTGTTTTTTTCTATTTCATTAAGAAGAAAAGTTGATTTGTGGTTAAGCTTTTTCATAAAGAATTAGAAAATTAATCTCCAATAATTTAAATACCAGTAGAAATGCTACTTTATGAGAAATACAAGTAAAGAATATCTTTAAACCTGAATGAATCTTTAATTGGCATTTTCTCTCTTTTTGCATTCTTTCCTACCAGATGCTAATTAATCCTTTTGTTTATTCTATTTTGACTATCTGCCTCAAAATTAAAGATTCAGATAGTTGCACTTTCAACCTTGAAATGATTTTATCTACTACTTTAAAAGGGATGGAAAAAATATACTAAATAAATGAATAGGAACAGAAGGATTACAAACTTTGCCTACAAACAGCCCCAGTGTGGGAAGCAGGGTGTTGATGTGGCATTGCTCTTTTTAAATCGAGCCAGGATGGAGATGCTCACAAAAACTTGGCTCGTTTGTCATAATTTGGCTGCTTGCGATGTACTAATGAGTCAGAAGTGCTGAAGATTCCCGTTTATTGCACACAAGCAGAGTGCTGATACAAGGTGAGATTGCATCAATGAACGTAGTAAAATTAACAAACAGATTAAACCTACTCGGTACTTTTGAATTGCTCTTACAAATAAAGCCGAAGTCTGCTTCCAATTCTTCCTTTGTTAGAAAAGTGAAAAGCCGGGACTTAGCTTCGTATGTTAAAATATGTTTTTGCTTCTAGTTCCAGTTTAGTCAGAATATAATTGAATGACTAAATGACTGAATACACGGAGTTAACTAGAAATTGAACTGGAGTTTCTTTTTTTTTAATTGAAAAGTTTTAAAATACATTTTTAGAACATATACCCCATCTCCCCCAACCCCCTCCCCTTCCCTCCCTTTCCAACACCCCCACCCCCAACTTCCCAGAGCGGAATACAGGGTATTACATCATACAATCTTACTCTAAAATATTCTAATTACTATAATTACTCTTTAAATCCTATCGCACTTTAACTCTCCTTAGCCATAGAGAAGATAAATAATATATCCTCTAATTATAATAACTAATAACTATTCATATGTTGAATGATACTTTGTAGTCCCATATTTATTCGGAATATAATCAATCCATCTTCTCCATTCCACTATATATCTTTGTTGCGAGTGATCTTTCACATATGCCGAGATTTTGGCCATTTCTGCCAGGTTCGAAACTTTCAAAGTCCGTTCTTCTATAGTAGGCAGATCCTCCTTCTTCCAGTATTGTGCTACCAAAAGTCTTGCAGCTGTTATTAAGTTCAGCATCAATTTAGTTTCTATAGCAGTACAGTCAGTGATAATACCCAACAAAAACAATTGTCGTGAAAATCTTATCTTTTTCTTAAAGATCTTCTGCATGTTCCACCAAATTTTGATCCAAAAAGCTTTAACTTTTTTACAAGTCCACCATACCTGATAATACGTTGCATCATCATCAACCACATCTCCAACATTTTGGCTGACAATTTGGATACATATATGCTAATTTTCTGGGATCCAAATGCCATCTATAAAACATTTTGTAAAAATTCTCCCTTGTTTTGTGCCTGTGTAAATTTAACATTCCTAACCCATATTTTCTCCCAAGTGTCCATTATTATTGGTTCTTGAAAATTCTGGGCCCATTTTATCATACAATCCTTAACCAATTCCGCTTCTGAGTCAATTTCTATCAATGCATTGATAGAAATTGAACTGGAGTTTCTGATTACTTCACTGCAACATCAGAAATAGAGAGGGGAAGCAGAGCAAACCTATTGACCAAACAAACCTGAGTACAGGTAGTCTTCCACTTACGATCACAACAGGGACCAGTATTTCAGTTGTTCAGCAAGGTTGTTGTTAAGTGGGTCACCCAATTTTATGACCTTGCTTGCTGCAGTTCTTCAGTGACTCAGGCAGTCGTTTAAGAGAATCTGGTTTCCCTCATTGATCTTTCTTATCAGAAACCAGCTGGGAAGGTCACAAATGGGGATCACATGACCCCGGGACACTGCAATTGTAAATTCATGCTGATTGCCAAGTACCTGCATTTTGATCATGCAACTATGGGGAGGACCAGTTGTAAGTCACTTTTTTCAATGCCGTTGTAACTTCAAATGCCTGCTAACTGGATGACTGTATGCTGAGGACTATGTGTCTATTAGTAGCCTATGATCTTATACTTCCAAAGGGTCACATCAGTTCAAAGAGAGAGAATCTCCATAGAACCAGGCGGCTGGTTCTAATGGGGAAGGGGGAAATTTAATGTCGTCTTCTACCTGGTTCTAAAACAATTTTGGCCTTGAAAACTACCTAGAATCATCTCTTTATTGATCATCCAGTCTTCTTAGATTTTTCTGCAGGCTACTTTAAAAGCTTACCTCCGATTTGTCTGGCTATCAGGATCTGGTTCCATTTGCTCTCCAGGTGATTACTTCCCCCCCCTCTCAGAGTTATTTTGTTGTTTACCTATTTAGACCTCTCAGCAACCTATTTAGCCCTGTGCATACAACATGTGTTGAAACTCAATATTAAGAAAACCAAGATCATGGCATCCGGTCCTCTCAATTCCTGGCAAATAGATGGGGAAGAAATGGAGGTAGTGACAGATTTTATTTTCCTGGGCTCCAGGTTCACCACAGATGGGGACTGCAAGCAAGAAATTAAAAGACGCTTGCTTCTGGGGAGGAAAGCCATGGCAAATCTAGACAGCACACTAAAAAGCAGAGACATCACCCTGCCAACAAAAGTGCATATAGTCAAGGCTATGGTCTTCCCAATTGCAATGTATGGCTGTGAAAATTGGACCATAAGAAAGGCTAAGCGCCAAAGAATTGAGGCCTTTGAACAATGGTGCTGGAGAAGACTCCTGCGAGTCCCTTGGACTGCAAGGCATTCAAACCGGTCAGTCTTAGAGGAGATCAACCCTGACTGCTCTTTAGAAGGCCAGATCCTGAAGCTAAAACTCAAATACTTTGGCCACCTAATGAGAAGGAAGGAGTCACTGAAGAAGAGCCTAATGCTGGGAAAGGTTGAGGGCAATAGAAGAAGGGGACGACAGAGAATGAGGTGGCTGGATGGAGTCACTGAAGCAGTAGGCATGAGCTTAAATGGACTCCAGAAGATGGTAGAGGACAAGAAGGCCTGGAGGAAAGTTGTCCATGGGGTCACGATGGGTCGGACATGACTTCGCAACTAACAACTACAACAACAAACAACCTGTGACATTTCTGAAAATGCTTCCTTGGAAGTGTAGGTTCACCTTCCAAAGTACAACTCAAACTTTCTTTTCCCAGACCAGAGGCTGGATTTTTGAGTACCATTTATGCTGAAGTGGGGACGACAGAGAATGAGGTGGCTGGATGGAGTCACTGAAGCAGTAGGCGTGAGCTTAAATGGACTCCAGAACATGGTAGAGGACAGAAAGGCCTGGAGGAATGTTGTCCATAGGGTCGCGATGGGTCGGACACGACTTCGCAGCTAACAACAACAACAACAATATGCTGAAGTGTTTCCCTTCCTTCTCTCAGTGAGTGCCATATTTGTTTCAGCTAATCGAGCCAATTTCTGCCTTCCCCATTCCTCTATCAATTCCAAATGATCAATTATGATTTGTATACAGTAGGTTCAAATCCAATCTGTATATTAATTTAAAGCACCTACATTTCTCTGGCTCCCCAGCTTTGCTGTCAACAATAATAAACCTTATCTGGTTACTAGCTCTTCTTTCATAAATTTCTTTTTTCCCCTGCTACCCGCCCCCCCCTCCTTCCACTCCCCATTAGAAATGGCTGTCTGGACACCTAGCATCAGATGAGAATTCAAGAAAAAAAAAGCTTCTTTTAAAGTCCGCTGCCAATTTCAGTACTTGATAGAACATGTGATGACAAGATGACAGCAGTCAGTTAGCATAAAATGTGAGCAGTTTATGACTAACCTCTTGAGTGAAGATGACGGGCTTGTTCATTATGTAAAATGTAGAATTCTAGCATCTCGATAGGATATGGAATCACATCTTTGGTAATGTGTTGACAGGTAGGACAAGTTTGCTTGCTGTACTTTGCAAAATGTGACCGTTTTATTACCATGTGGTACAAGTTGATTAGCTCGACTTTGTTAGCATGTACTATCTTGCAAATCTTTGTTTTAGACGTCTCGTCTGTTTCAAAGACCCTTTCCCACAAAAGCTCACAAGGCAGTTGCAAACATGCTATGCTGAGGATTAATATGAACCACAAGAAATGTATCTTCTTGTTTAGGTCACTGTAAACCAGGGGTCCCCAACCCCCAATCCATGGAGCGGCACCAGACTGTGCCATGCCAGAAACAAGTGAGGCCCCATCCATGGGATGCAGGCAACATGCAAAACCACGCCCCCTCCAATCCACAAAAAACCTCTCTCCATGGAACCGGTCCCTAGTGCCCAAAAGGTTGGGGGCCACTGATGTAAACAACTGAATAAAGACACAATTGGGAATGAAATGGCATCACTATTATTACCACTCAGTTCCTTATTCTTGCGACGAATCCTGATTATGTAGTCCTGGTTATCGCATTCTACTTTCCATATTCATTGGTCAACATGGACATTGTTCATATCAGTTAGGAATTATGAAAATCTGGTAGACACCAATAGGTGAAAGATGTCTAGTCTTTCTTCTTCTTCTTCTTCTTCTTCTTCTTCTTCTTCTTCTTCTTCTTCTTCTTCTTCTTCTTCTTCTTCTTCTTCTTCTTCTTCTCGAGGGAGATACAAAGTTCTGATTCTTGCTCTTCTGGCAATTTTGTAGTGTGTCTTTGATGTTGTTTCTCCATCTTCTTCGGGGTCCACCTCATGTTCATTGACCTTCTCTTTTTGTATAAGCCTTGTACAGTATGGTATCTCAAGACATCCTCTCCAAGTGAACAAGCTACTTTATTTGCTCTTTTTGTATGTAGTTTAAGATTGGTTCTATGCCAATTTTTTCTCTTTTGGTCTCGTATCTGATTTTATTTTTTCTGGTCACTGCAGCAGCTTTCCTCAAACATCTCATTATCTTTATAGTAAATATCCATGTTTGGCACTGGTAACAGGGTGGGGATGAATCTGCTTTGTATGTGGTTCTTCTTTGTGCTGATCAGTATTGCCTTACGTTGTAGGAGTGCAGGTAGTTTTCTCAATACAAGTAGTCCTCGACTTACAGCCACAATTGAACCCAAAATTTCTGTTGTTAAGTGGGACATTTGTTAAGTGGGTTTTGCCCCATTTTATGAAATTTCTTGCCACAGTTGTTCAATGGATCGCTGCAGTTGATAAGTTAGTAACACGGTTGTTAAGTCAATCTGGCTTCCCCACTGATTTTGCTTGTCGTAAGGTTGCAACAGGAGATGATACGACCCTGGGACACAGCAACGGTCATAAGTATGAGCCAGTTGCCAAGCATCTGAATTTTGATCACATCATGGGGATGCTACAAAGGGCGTAAGAGTGGAAAATGATCGTAAGTCAGTTTTTTCAGCACCGTTGTAACTTTGAACGGTCATTAAGTGAACTGCTGTAAGTCGAGGACTACCTGTAGTTGGTTTGCCTTACTACGTGGTATGTTAATATCTTCCTTGTTCCTAGATACTTGAACTTTGATACTTGTTTTATGTTTCTTCCTTCTATTACTATACTTAGGATATGAAGGGTCTAGTTACCATTCTGGATTCTACAATATATCAGCAAGATAATTTCAGAACACCCTGCCCAGCAAAATATTTTGCCCCACAGCTCCCCATAGCAGTTACTTTCAAACACTGATGCTCACTAATATATGCAATGGATTTGGTATTTTTCATTTTCTTCACTGAGACAGTGATATTATCTGGGGCTTGGGACATCATAGAGAGATTTTTTTGAAGATAGGTAGATGCTCTCTCTTTTTTAATGATGCAACTTCAAGTCTTCCCATGAAAGTAATTAAAAAATAGATTCAGGAAACAGAAAAAAAACAGTTCTATCTTCATAAAATGTAGAATTGTATGCCATATAATGGTTATCATTAACTCAAATGGCTTGAAAAGAAAGCAAAACAAACTGATGAAGGATAAACTTATCAATGGCAACTAATCAAGGCAGCTATTTCCAATATATGAGAAAAGGACAATGATTGCTATACTCCTACAGGAAGAGCCCACAATGTATTTCTTTTCAGGTAGGATGGCTGGATCTAAAATGATTGAATTTGCTGAAGCAAAACAGGCATATGCAATTCCAGAGTCTGCCTGTTTCAAAATCTTTCGGAGCCAAACGTTGCCTCCAAATACCTAGAGTTATTGAAAACATTTTTATCCTACATTTATGCTGCAAAGTAACCACAGGACTCAAAACAGAAGATATTGAGGGAAGCTGTGCAAGATAGCAAATTTGTCTGAAATGGTACTATAGGCCAAGGTCCTATTCTATTCTATTCTATTCTATTCTATTCTATTCTATTCTATTCTATTCTATTCTATTCTATTCTATTCTATTCTATTCTATTCTATTCTATTCTATTCTATTCTATTCTATTCTATTCTATTCTATTCTATTCTATTCTATATAATGGGTTCACTTTATTATTATTATTAAATTTATTTGCTGCCCATCTCACCACAAGACGACTCTTTACAACTACACTCTTTACAACTCTTTACAATTTTACAGCTTCTTTACAACTGTCACATTTGCTTTATGATTGCTGTGTTTGTTTAACAACCGCTGCAAAAGTCATGAAATTGGGTCTGATGACAAGATGGTCTGTTTTATGACTGTAATGACTTATGACTGAAATTGTGGGACTCAATTACAATCGTAACTCAAGGACTACGTGTACAGGATAAATTCCCAGCCGTTTTGTGCCTATGAACAGGTGTTGTTTTTTTTTTGACCTAGGAATACAAGACAAAGCATCAGGTAGGAAAGAAGTCTCTTTGTAATGCACACTGAAATATAAGAAATTGAATGATCATTTGTATTTTCAGTCCAGAAACAACAACGGAATTAATTCTAGAGACTTTTAGCAGTGCAGAGAGGAATTTTCTAAGACTGGGTTTTGTTTTGTGTTTTGTTTACTTCGGTTTATTTTAATTTTTCTTCTTAAGGCACACTCAGAGCAGAATGTTTGATACATCTTCATCAAAACAGCTCAGTGATAGAAGTTACAAATTAGGTGTTTTGCAGTGCACAGAATATCTTAGCTAGTACTGGCAGCTTCAGCCAGCCCCAATGCAGATTTCTTTGCAATCAAATGATATAATCAGTCAAAATATTATGTAATGTGGCACAAACAGGAGTTTAATCCATGCAGTATTTATTCTCTATAGCACCTGAGGGCAGGACAAGGGTGAAAGCTTGTCAGAGGAACCTTGGAACGAAGAAGAGATTTCCTGACAGTGAGAACAGTTAAACAATGGAACAGATTGCCTCCCAGAGTTGTAAGAGCTCAATCACTCACTGCAGATTATCAAATAGAGATTGGACAGCCATTTGTCTGGAATGGTATAAGGCAGGGGTAGGCAACCTTGGCTCTTTTATGACTTGTAGACTTCAACTCCCAGAATTCCTGAGCCAACATGGCTGGCTCAGGAATTCTGGGAGTTGAAGTCCATGAGTCATAAAAGAGCCAAGGTTGCCTACCCCTGGTATAAGGTACATCTCAGTCACCTTGTTCTCCTTGCTATAGTATTATTTTCCATGCTTCCTAACTATACTGGGTTGAAATTAGATTTTTCTTAAACATTTCTTGGTGCTAAATCAGAATGTTTGGTCTCCAAGCCTGTGCATGGGGGGGGGGGGTGAGGTAGGGAGCAAGTGGCTAATGCAGTGAGCACAGAGGGACTGGACCATTTCTCCCTTGACTATAAAAAAATAACACAGTTGGAAGGAACCTTGAAGGTCATCTAGTCTAATCCCCTGCTCAGGCAGGAAACCTTATACCATTTCAGACAAAAGGTCGTCCAAGTGCCTTTTGGAGAAAGAAAAGCACCTTTGGGACAATGACAGAGTTTTTACTATTTATTTCTTTTATTTATTTGGATTTATATACCGCCCCTCTCCCAAGGGACTCGGGGCGGTGTACAGGGCAATTAAAACACTATGAACAACACATAATATACAAAAATTAAAATAAAATTAAACCAAATAGCCCTAAACAATAAAACACATTCTAAAATTTAATTTTTTAAAAATTTAAGACCTAAAATCCCAGTTCCTCAGTCCAGGCCGGCAAGTTCAAATAGCCAAGTCTTCAGGTCGCGGCGAAAAGAGCGAAGGTCGGGAGCCATCCGGAGCTCAACAGGAAGCTGATTCCAGAGGGCAGGCACGCCCACAGAGAATGCTCTCCCCCTGGGGGCCGCCAGTCGACATTCCCTGACCGACGGCACCCAGAGAAGGCCCTCTCTGTGGGAGCTCACAGGACGATGGGAAGTTAACACTGGCAAAAGGTACTCCTGTAAATAACCCAGACCCATGCCATTTAGAGCTTTATAGGTCATCACCATGAGTGTACCTATATCAGGCAACACCATGGTAATATAATACAGGGGTCCTCAACCTTGACTACTTTAAGACTTGAGGACTTCAACTCCTAGAATTCCTCAGCCAGCTTTGCTGGCTGAGGAATTCTGGGATTTGAAGTCCACAAGTCTTAAAGTTGCCAAGGTTGAGGACCCCTGATATAATAGGCAGATGCTGGAGGCAGTGATAGACAATGGCAAAGGCATCAATTCTACTGCCCAAGAGAAGGCATTGGCCAATCACGCCTGCATTTTTGTTGGATGGATAAAAAATATAAAATGATTGAAAATATAGTGCCAAACGATGGTTCCCACAGGTTGGATGACACTCGACATTTTACGGAGTAACATTTTTGGAGTTCAACTGGGGGTTATGATGTGGCTAGATTAAAGCTTTCGGGATGGTTCATTGCTGATCTTGCCAGGCAGGAAAAGAACAGCTGATGCTGCAGAGATGGAATTCCAGTGAGAACACAGGAAAGCTCAACTCAGTGAAAAAGGAAATTATACAATTACAAATTGACATCTTACCACTGGCAAAATTGAGATGGGCTGAAATTGGCACTTTCAGTAAAAAAAAAATAAAACCGTTTCCTATTCAGGAGACAAAAACAAAGAAGGAACAGGACTGTTTTATTTGTCAGGAAGGACATAGCAAAGACAATGAGGCCAGTGGCTGAATAATACCAATCAGATGGAGAATATTATTTTTTTTCTTCGTTTTATTTGTATCCCACTTTTATTATTTTTTACAAACAACTCAAGGTGACGAAGATACGAAAAAAACCTTCCTTCTCCATTGCCCCCACAACAACAATCCTTTGAGGTGGGTTGGGCTGAGAGTGAGTGGCTGTCCCAAAATCAACCAGCTGGCTTTTATGGCTAAAAGAATAGAACAGTCAGTCTCTGGCTTTCTAGCCTGACCTTAACAAATACACTAAACTGACTCTCTTTTATTTAAATTATAATTATTATTTTGTGCACAGGTTTTCTATCATACTCTATGTATCCCATTACTGATTTCTCTAGTTGAAAATAGATTTGGGGCCTCTGCATAAATGAGCTTCCCCTTACAGTTATATGGAAGGCAAATTTCAACTGTTCAACATGCATCAGCCTGGAAAATATTTATTCATATTTAAAGGTCAAACTCAAACTCTTGAGTGTGCTGCAGTCACTCTGATAGGAATCGAACTGACTACATGTCTAGAGACCCAGCTTTATCAGGACATGTAACTGCAAAAAAAAAAAACAAAAAAAAAACACACCAAAACACAAATAGTAACCTGCTTCAGATTCTGCCACGCAACATGGGAAGGTCAGGGACTCAAACTAAGTCATGAAAAGAAAATATGAGACAAAGCCAACATGTATTTCCTTATCCACCTGCTCCATCAGTAAATACCTTGTGAGGTTTGATTGCCTGAAGAGCTGGTTTGGGTTCTGTCTTAGCTGTTTTGGCAGGAGATGCAGCCAAGTGATTCCTACAGCCTATTTAAGTGTGTGTGTGTTTAGTGTGTGTGCGCATGCATGTGTCGGGAAATGCGTACATTAAAGCTACGCCTTTGTCAAACACAATGTAAACTGATCTGCAAGACAAGGAATCTGAAGAGATCCGCCCAAAGGAACCGCAGTTCATCTCAAGACCGAACTGTGTTGTTTTTTTTAGTCCTCGACTTACAACCACAACCGAGCCCAGAATTATATCGCCAAGGGACAAATTTGTTAAGTTGAGTTTGGCCCCATTTTACGTTTTTTTCTGGCCATGTTTGTTACGCGAATCACTGCGGTCGTTAAATTAGCAAGACGGGTTGTTAAAACGAATCTGGCTTCCCCGTTGACTTTGTTTGTCAGAACATTGCAAAAGATGATCCCGTGACACCACCACCCACCCCGGGACGCTGCAACCGTCATAAATACGAACCAATTGTCAAGCATCCGAAGGTAAAACCATGGGGACGCGGCGACGGTTGTAAAGTGTGAAAAGGGGTCAAAAGTCCCTTTTTTCCCTCCCCCCAGTGCCCTTGTAACCAGGGCTTTTTTTGTCATAGAACGCCCAGAACGGAGTTCCCGCACCTTTTTTGGATGGAACCTTGTAGGGTAAGGCAAGGCGGGTTGTATGACATGTGTGAGTTCCGGCACCTTTTTCTTTTACAAAAAAAAAAGCATTGCTTGTAACTAAGAACGGTCACTAAAACGAACGGTTGTAAGTCGAGGACTACCTGTACTGCGTGCTACTGAAACTTCTCAGTTGGCCACGCGAGGAACAGGAAGACTGGGCGAAGTTTTCCCAGAGCGAGGAGCGTGTGCGGAGCGGCGAATGAGTCATCCGCCGAGTTTTCCTGGGCTACCTCCGCCACATCTGTCCTGCCCGGCGATGGGAACGCCTTTTTTTTTTCCTCCCGTCGGCCTGTAGAGGCAGCCGCTTCCCCCCCCCCCCGAGCCGAGGGCGGTGCCAAGTTAGAAGCCAACTTGACTTTTTTTTCTTTTTTCCGGCACTCGAAGTCGTCCGAATCTGCCCGGTGTGTCTTTTCTGTCCCCCCCACCCCTGCCCCTGCGCCGCCGCCTCTTCTTCTTTTATACGCCCATCCCCGTTTCCAAAAGGTTGGCTGGGCAGGTTCCGGGAAAGGCGGAAGAAAGAACTTGGCAAGCGGGCATCCGAGCCAAAGAAGGGGCCAGGCTTCCCACGCCGGTAAGGTTTGCTACCCCCACCCCCCCGTGCTCCCCCCCAAGATCGAGTATTCGGCCGTTCGGTTCCGAAACGGGACGCGCGCCCGGAGTGAAACGGTCGGTAACCTTTGCTTTGTAGCCTAGGCGAAATCGGGTCTCTTTCAGGGTTGCAACGGCGGGGGAATTAAAACGCAGCGAGGTTGGTCTCTTGTTTTGGGCGTTCTTGGCATTGCCATTGGTGTGTGTGTGTGGGTGTGTGGTTGTGTGTGGGGGGGGATTTGTGCGCTATTGCCAGGCTGGGGCTCTGTGCATTGGAAAGTTTTTCGAAGGCAGGTTTTTTTTTTATAAAGAAAATAAAAGAAAAACACAATCATCTCGCTTGGGGCTCGCCTGCCATACAAGCGACAGCCCTCAAGGATTTAGAGTAGTTTTGTTTATTATTTTTCCCCCTTGCAGCCTGTTGCTACATTTTAAGGAGGAAGTTTAAAACAACCAGAAACACCGCAGACGGGAAAGCGCCCCAAGCTGCTTTCAGCTCCTAGGAGAAATTATTTGAGCCGTTCGGAAGTAACTCGGAATTATCCACCATTCCCGTTACAAACTGTAGCTGTCTTTATTCTGGCTCTATTGAGTGAGAGGGGTGGTTGGTTTTTAAGATAGCGATCTCTGCTGATGTGTACAGGAAGGGTTGTGGTTGCTTTAAATAAACCAGCCGAAGTACGGGGATCCTGTTTTAGTCAAAAGGTGAGGAGAGGTTGCAATCCCTGTTTATGCTGTTTTGGAAGCCGTGCAAATCCTGGTTTATTGTGAATAAGGCATACAATATATCTGCACCTGTTGGTTTCCTCTCGCAGAGGGTGGTTAATATACCAAAAGCCATCCTGGCTTGTTGTAACTTTTATGAGCCAGGATCATAACTCTTACGATGTGCGTAGAGTTTACAGATGCACTTTCGAATGCTGTTCTAGCCTGAATGAGTGAATGCATTGCCCACAAGGAAACTGAAAGAAGGCACATGTGTTTGCCATAAAGCTGCACATGCTGATTGACATACCTATGGTGTACGCAAATGTAAAAGTTACCGTAATTTAATAGAAAATGCAATATAATGGCATAAGAGGGAAGAGAGTAGTTAAGTAACCAATGGGCAATTTCAATCTATTGATTTAGTCCTTTGGACTTTTTTCAGCAGCTGTCGCTTAAAATGTATCTACCTTAGAGAAGAATCAGTCTTTCTCCTAAATAAAGTAGCACGGCATTATACAGCATGACATACCTACTGTACAACAGTTTATGTTTCAGTGCTTCAAAATGAAATTGATTCTATTGTTGAAAGAAACATCTTCATCGGGGTCCACTCCAAGCTGGGAATAAACAAAATGGAGACTGCTTTAGAAAGCCTGCAGTTTATTGAAGAGGAAGAGCTGCTAGACAGAAAGATTGGCTCTGGGAAAGCTGACCACCTGTCGCTGGGAGTGGTGGGTTTTTATACCTTCTTGAGCCTTTTGTTTGGAGTTCTTCCTGTTTTAGGCTTTGTATTTCCTGTGCCATGTACTTTGACTTGAGTCTGAGTGTGCCCTTTTGGTATTGGTGGGTTAATATTATGTTTCCTGTCCTTAGAATTTGGGTGGGAGTATGTAGATTTTAAAGGGACACGGTAGCTCAGTGGGTTAGGACGCTGAGCTTGTCAATCAGAAGATCAGCAGTTTGGCGGGTTGAATCCCGAGTGCCGTGTAACAGACTGAGTGCCTGTTACTCATCCCAGCTTCTGACAACCTAGCAGTTCGAAAGTACGTAAAAATGCAAGTAGAAAAATAGGGACTACTACAGTGGGAAGGTAACAGCGTTCCATACGCCTTTGGCGTCTAGTCATGCCGGCCACATGACCACGGAGACGTCCTCGGACAAGCGCTGACTCTTTGGCTTTGAAACGGAGATGAGCACCAGCCCGTAGAGTTGGAAACGACTAGCACGCATGTGCGGGGGAACCTTTACTTTTACCCTTATGTAGATTTTAGGGATCCTTGTCTTCCTAATTTCTTCAGTTTCTAGCTGGGAGGCTGAAACCTTTCTGAAAAAGATGATTGAATTTGTATTTCTAAAAGCTGGCCTCTGCTGAGTTTTCTGCTTGGGGGAGAGGGGCTGGGGCTGGTTTCTCTCTCTTTTTTTAAAAAGATCTTCTCTATTATTCCTTTTGGGAAATATATTCTTCCTTTTTAATATTCCCCAAAATATTTCTTTCTCTGGATTCTTCGCACACTATATTACTACTAACCTATTAACTGGTGAATTTCAGTAAAAACCTATATTTGGGCACTTACCGTTATACAGAAGTTTCCACACTAAGTTGCCATTTGTTTTAATAAAGTCTGTTCAACAAGCTGTAGCGGCAGGGCTCAGCCATCAACTATGATTTACAAATATAGTGGGTTCACATGCTTCCCTCGGTCAACCACTTTATGACTTAGTGCAGAGGGGGAAACCCAAGGCTCCAGTCACCAAGAGCCTTGGTGGAGCAGTGGGCTAATGCCTCCTTAAGTAACACCAGCTGCCTGCAATTAGTGCAGGTTCGAGTCCCACCAGGCTCAAGGTTGACTCAGCCTTCCATCCTTCCGAGGTAGGTAAAATGAGGACCCAGATTGTTGGGGGCAATAAGCTGACTTTGTAATAATGCCGCTTGGGGGGGGGGAAAGCCCTAATAAGCAGGCATATACATGGAATGAAGGCTATTGCGAAGCACATTGATTTGTGCTTTAAATTGTAAGCCGCCCTGAGTCTTCGGAGAAGGGCGGGATATAAATGGGATTAAAAAAAACTCCTCAAAGTTATTACAACGTGTTAGTTCTTAGTATTGTAGAAGGAGAAAATCTCTTAAAAGACGATCAAGATTAATCCTAAAACAATTAAACTAGGACAAAATGTCCTGGTTTTCTACCATTTTGAACTGAAAAGCAATCTAGAACCTTAAGGGCCATGACGGGGTGAGGGTGGGGAGCAAGGATGTCAGAAAAGTCAAAATGGCTCCTGTGAGTGTACAATACAACCTCATCTTTTATTAAATCTCCATATATTTAAGCAACTTGTGATCTGATACTCATCACTAATGATTCTGATGATTGCTCATATATCCTGCTTTCATTATCATCATTTTTACTTTCAAGTTGCCCAAATAGATTTTATGGCATCATAAAGGAAGTTAATGTTGTGGATGTATTATGTCAAATTGTCTTAGGTTACAAACCATTATTGAGGCTGCTGAATCTGGCCATTGTGCATGTACATTTTAGCGGTTTTTGTTTTTTCTTATGAGAAGCTTGGAAGTCAGTTCTGCAGGGATAGTTGAGTGAATGAAACAGCACAGTCACCCCTTTTTTAAACATGTGGTTATGTATGAGAAAGACAAGCTAGCATTGTTTCAACAATTTCAACCACTACATTTTTTTCATCTTTGCCCCTCTTTGTGTGCATTAAGTTGGGATTAACTCCATTGAATGGACCACTAAATCCCGATTTTCTTGCAAATGAATTTGGGGCAGTAAATGGCTAGCCATATTTCATTTTAATGAAACTCTTCTATTGATTTTGCTGTGATTCAAGCTTCGCTATTAATACTCTCAAGGGAGATTGTTCTGAATTTCAGGATATTGACCCGTCTTAAAAAAATTCCACTACATGAGCCGTTGACCACAAATGAGGTTATCAAAACTCAGCAGCCTCAATAATGGTTTGCAACCTAAAACACTTGAACCTTGAACTTTGAAATATCACAAACCCCCTTCCCCTTTATTTTTATTTTTTTTGCTATTGCACAAATGTTTTGGGATCAGTTGGTGCTCTTGAAGAAGGACTTCAAGCAAAAGCCTAAATAAATTCCTGTGCAGTCTCGTCCTATGCCTGACTACTCATCATTTTTGTCTCTTTTATATGTTTCTCTGTAAAATGCTTTTATATTATTCTTTAAGGAGAATCATTTTCAGTTCAGGATTGTCTTCTTTTGGGGTTAAGATGAGTATCTGATGTATTGAACTTACAATCTCTCATGCATTCATCCGGCAAGATCAGAGCTTTGGATCAAAAGACAAAAAAGTTAATCCAGAGTTTGCGTGGCTGTGTGCTCAGCCCCTTCAAGCAGCCTCATTTTATTCCCCTGGGCATGTGCACCTGCCGTGTGATCCTGGGAAAAGACCACGTGCTTCCATGCAAGCTCCAAATTCCATCTTGCCCTTCAGAGCTGAAACAGTGCACAGTCCTAGCAAATATCTCACGCTGGACTCAGCGTGATGTTAATCTTTTGTTTCCTGCTATGTCTCCGTGCTTCCTTGCCTCCAAATTTCTGTTTCTTCTGGAGAATAGCTCCCTGGAGCAGCTTTTGGGTGACACCATGTGACAGAGAGGAGGCATTCAACAATTAACTTTTCCAACTTTGAGTCACATGAGAGAGTTTTAATTTATTAAGGCAAAGTACATTTAATAGAATGTGGCCTTCCCCTCAACAATTTCTTTTTGTGTAAAGTTTGGGATGTGAATTCTGTTACCTTGTTGTTACTAGGGGGTGGAGGGTTACAGGGTTTTTTAAATAGCTTTTATATGGGGCTTTTATCTTTGTAAGTCTCCTGGAGTCACTGAGAGGTGAGATGGGTGGCCATATAAATTTTCTTACGTGAATAAATATAGGATGGATTTTTCAAAGTTGCATTTTGCTTGTTCACATTGATTCAGTTGCAACTCACAAGTTGTGTTATTTTGCTTACTAAGTAGTTTCTACAGATACAATCCTAAATATATTGCACTGAAAGAAATTCAGTGCAATATATTTAGGGCTTCTATTGATTTTTTTTATTTATTGGATATTTATTATTTTATTTATATTCTGCCTTACACAAATTACTCAAGATGGTGAATGTATTCAGCACACCTTCCTCTTATTTTCCCCATAACAACCACCCTATGAGGTGGGTTGGACTCAGGCAGAGTGACTGGTCCAGCTGGTAGTGGAACTGGACTGGAACTCATAATCTCCTTGGCCCAAAGTCTCCCAGTTGGCTTTCATGCCTAAGCAAGATTAAAACTCATGGTCTCCTGGTTTCTAGCCTTGTGCCTTCACCACTAGATCAAACTGGTTCGGTTTCTTATTCCCAAATAAATGTGTTCAATGGTGTAACCCAATGAACAGATTAGACTCAGCTAAAAAAAACTGTGCCAAATTGTGCCTTTCCTAATCTGGAGTAGTCAGCGCCAGATTACAAAGATCACAATTTGAGTCTAATCTGTACCATGAAAACTGTAGGTGGCCATTCTCTTTTCACTTCAACACCTCCATTTGAGCATAACGCCTTGCAATAATTGCCATGGCACAATGAGGTGAGGATATTTAGCGCTATACAAATCTAGGATTGGATAGAAAAACTCAGATTGGAAGTCAGGAATGCTGCTGCCTTCATATTTTTCATCCGAATATAGTGAGAGTGATAACTGATAGCGCAGATAACAGATGTTGGGAATTCAGAAATGATTCCAGAAAAACAAAGATCTTCTCATGTAAATCATCAGGTATGGTTAGACCAGGCGTCTTCAAACTGGCCCTTTTATGACTTGTGGACTTCAACTTCCTCCCATGCTGGCTGAGGAATTCTGGGAGTTGAAGTCCACAAGTCATAAAAGGGCCAAGTTTGAAGACCCTTGGAGGGGTGTCAAACTGCTGGCCTACGGGCCAGACGCATCATCGGGAAGCCATGCCTACCCCATTGCCGGCAATAGTAAAGAAAACTCCGATACCTTGTGCAACGTCACGTGACGTCGTGAGTTTGACATGTCTGGGTTAGACCAATGACTTCCATTGCTTCAGCTCACTTCTGCTGCACCTGGTCATTGATGGCTCTTGGACCTATATTTTTTTTCAGAGTCAAGGCTACGGTCAGAGAAGAATGATCCAAGTAGCCACATGAAAGTGAGACATGTCAAGAGATAGCAGAGAAGGACAAAGGAGGCAGGAACACACTGTACAAGCTAATGATCATCCAAGCCAGGTCTGTCTCTCTTCCTGGGCTAGTTGCCATAGCAAAGGATGAAAAGCAGCTGATAGGGATTAGGGACGGGAACCTCTGAAAAACTTGATTTGAACTTAAGTGGAAAATGCAACATTTTGAGAAAAATGTAGCTAACTACACCACACCTTTTTTATCTGTTTATGCAGTGAATATGAGTTCTTCTTAGCAACAGTTATGTTGCTATGGCTGCTATTTAATGATTGAACACAATTCTCTTATTTAAATAGCAAAGATAAGGCATTACTGTTTATTAAAAGTTTATCATGTTTCATTATTATTTCCATGTTGTGTAAGCAAGAAATCATGGCTGTTAGGTAGCTTTATGAGACAGAAATATAATTTCCCTCCCAATATATTTATTATGGAATGTTGCATGACTGGCAGTGTCTCCTTTTGCTCGTAAAGCAGGCCTCTCACAACCTGTTCTGCCTTTTTGGAAAATAAAATATGTATGTGTGCGTGTTATAAATAAAAATAGTGCAACCACCTAGTTCTGTATTATACAGATTTGTGATTAAATGATTCAGTCTTTACTTCTGTCCTTAGGAGACAGAGCAATCTCACAAGAGATAAACAAAAATCAAATGCTATTTTAAAACAAAGGTTAATGTAAAGACGTATAAAATATTAAAATAACTTTAGATGTTAAAACATAAACTTTCAAAGATAACAGTGGGTGGATTTCAGAGCTATTCAGATCACAGTGAAACAGCTGGTTAAAGAAACTGCAGTACTCTGGACAAACCACAGGATGGTGCTGGACTGCCACAAACAACAATTCCAGCTAGTATCTCAAACAAGATGCTGCAGAAAAAAGTTCCATATTATATTACAATTTATAAGAGAGGTTTGCTGAATTGTTTGTGTTTTGTTTTTTTTCTTAATGCACCTTCTAAGATCTGAAGTAAAAAAAAGTTGAGATTACACAATGTTGGACCTTGTATAGAGAAATAAAAGATGCCTGCAGAAAAAAAGAAATCTACAATTCCTAAGTTGAAGGATTATGTATTCGTGTCAAACCAGTAACTTTTTCCCTGCTATCTTTTTAAGGAGATTAATGTTTGTTTGGATAAGATAATGCTGGGTTGGGCTAAATTTGGAAAAGTGGGCTTACCTCTCCCTCCCTTTTTTTTCTGAGATAGTAACTTCAGTGAAAGCTTTAGGAAAAGAAATTAAGGGGGCAAAAGTATTGAAAAAGTCTGGAATTCTGATGCCACATGTCAGACTTCACATAATCTTGACCTAAATGAGTTTAAAAGGGGTTCCCCCCCCCCCCGGGCCTGGCTTCCTCCAGTTCTTAATTATTCTATTTTATAATTGTGAGTTAGAATTGATAGACCTGACCTTTATTGCTTCCAATGATCCTCATCTCCCATAAGGTTGTCAAGGTCAAATTCAGGGCCTGTAATTCCCAGAAACTAGGAAATCTGTTGATCAAATGAATGTCTCCCAGCTAAACTGTTCCTTTGAAACTCATTTCTTCCCATTTAAGTGAATGGCAAAGGTATTTCAGGGAGCCGTGTGATTAAAAACCATTGACAATGACAAAATGCAATTGCAATTTACACTCTAATAGTCAGTGCCTATAATATTATTTAGGAGGGTGTGAACTCACAAGGATATAATGGTAAATATAATGGAAGTGTGGCTATCTCAATCCAGCCAAGACTGAGTATAATGTTCCTCTTTGTCAGTGAAGCCACATGTACCTCTGATGCAAGCTTTGAATCCAAGGTGGGCTCCTAAACTGTTCAGAGGAAGGTCAGAAACAAAAGAGGAGGCCATTTCTTTAATCCCTTAACCTGGAGCCCTCTCTTCATAAAATATCTGGTCTCTGTGAATCTGTTTCAGTTTATTGCTTTCACCCAATGTGGATCACTGCCTTCAGGCATCCATGTGGCACTTGCACAATGTCTCCTGTTGTGACATTAATTGTATGAAAGCAATTAATGTGCCAGTTTGAGGAACAGTCCCAACTCCAGCAAATATCTCTTCTTGGAATCTGTTAGTGCAGTGATGGCGAACCTTTTAGAGACCAGGTGCCCAAACTGCAACCCAAAACCCACTTATTTATTTTATTATTTTATTATTTTTTATTTTATTATTTGGATTTGTATACCGCCCCTCTCCCAAAGGACTCGGGGCAGTGTACAGGGCAATTAAAACACTATATACTTATGTATCATTGGGTGCCGGGTGGACGTGGCCTATTAGGGGGCATGGCTTTGGTGGTAATGACAGACTGGGTGGGACTAAAAAGTTCAATCAATCAATTCCAACTTTGCGAAATCTTTTTTTTCCCCGCGAGAAATTGAAATTGATTGATTGATTGAAGCTTTTTTTTTCACACGGCAGTGAAAGCCTAAAGTGAAAAGGTTTTATAAAAACCAGCTGAAGGCCTAGGACTGGGGTGACAACACGCATGCCCACAAAGAGGGCTCTGTGTGCCACCTGTGGCACACGTGCCATAGGTTCGCCACCACGGCGTTAGTGCTTCTCAAGATAATGTCTACCTGTGGACCAATGAGAGCTTATTTTGAGAAGCAAGAAGTAGTTACAGGAAAGAGGCTTATCAAGAGATAAAGAGTTAATTTCTTTTTTACACTTTTATGTTTCAAGATTACTCATAGCTGCTGTTGCTTCACATGAATATATACTGCTCAAAAAATAAAGGGAACACTTAACACAATGTACTGTAGGATGTCTTATCTTGTGTTCCCTTTATTTTTTTGAGCAGTATATATAATAATTTCATCCATACAAGTTACTTTCAAGTCTGCTTTGATTCTCAAATTGCTTAGAGTCATTTAGAAATGTCACGTTCATGGCAGGAGGGCTCTTTTAATATAAATTATATTAATAAAATTAAATGGTAGGTAGGATTATGTTTTGTTTAAATTGCATTTTCCTTTCGATTGTAAATATATTCTGGTATATATTGATTTAGGGTGGCGGTGGCTCAGTGGGTTAGGACACTGAGCTTGTCGATCAGAAGGTCGGCAGTTTGGCGGGTCGAATCCCGAGTGCCGCGTAACAGAGTGAGCGCCTGTTACTCGTCCCAGCTTCTGCCAACCTAGCAGTTCGAAAGCACGTAAAAATGCAAGTAGAAAAATAGGGACCACTAAGGTGGGAAGGTAACAGTGTTCCGTGTGCCTTTGGCGTCTAGTCATGCCGGCCACATGACCACAGAGACGTCCTCGGACAAGCGCTGGCTCTTCGGCTTTGAAACGGAGATGAGCACCGGCCCCTAGAGTTGGAAATGACTAGCACGCATGTGCGGGGGAACCTTTACCTTTTTATATATTGATTTTACTTATTTTGTGTAAGGTTAAGTGATTTTTTTTTGTGCCTTTTGTGCCTCTGAGTCAGTAGTGCCTGGACAACTCCCTGCAGTTTTTAGTAATATTTCAGAAGTGCTTTGCCATATCCTGCTTCCAAGGGCTGAAAAAAGAGAGATACTGGCCCCAAATCACTGGCTGGCTTTGTGCCTAAGGCAGAACTAGAACTTACAGTCTCCTGGTTTCTATAACAACGCCTTAATCACTGCACCAAACTGGCTCTTGCTATTTGATAAATGCTGTTTAGTATTGATTTTTTATTATTGTTGTAGTTAGGGACACATTATAAATAAACACTATGTTTGTTATGTTATGTTATGTTAGTTAAATTTACATTTCATATACCAACCAAAGGGGGGAGTGTCCACATTTTATATAAGAAAAAGGAACCCAACGTTTCCATGGTTAGAAGCAAGGCCTGAAATTTGCAGAAGACGGGGGCATGTTTATGGAAATTCTCAGTCATCCAGGTCAGGGTTTTCCCAAAGGTGCTTTTTCAAGAGTCAACTGGACTTTCTTGTTTTTCTTTGAAGACGTTTGACTTCTCATCCAAGAACCTTCTTCAGCTCTGACTGGATGGTGGGGAATGGAAGGATTTATACTCCTTGCAGACAGCTGGTCAAGGACCTCATGAAAAAGCACCTGGGGGCATGTTTTTGAAATGGATAGATTTTGTAACTTCCCTTTTGTTTTTCTAACTAACTGAGAAAGTCTTAGGGAGAGGTTTGTGTGTGTGTGTGTGTGTGTGTGTGTGTGTGCAAAACAAGATACCTAGAATAGGGAAGTAATCTTGACTACTCTCTTGCCATATCTTGCTGAGCAATCTGGTTTTTACACATTGTCTCTATGCAGGGCTCACTTACCGTTTTTCACAGTCAGGCCAAGGAAAACTGCTTTAAAGCTACAGGTTGATGCAGAAACACAGAGGCAAGAGGAAAGGGGCAATTCCTCTCTCTTTAAGAACTTCTTATATACATATATATATTAAAACAAATTTTATTATTTAAAATATTTAAGAACTTTGGACATGGTGTTATCGGTCTGACATACCTTCTTGTCTTACATCATTTTTTGTATGTTATATACATTTTATATACATATCATTTATATACAATTATACAATATTTGATCTTATCCACCTTATTCTAATATTATTTAAGTTCAACATCTTGTATATCTCTATTAAGACTTTCCTTTCTATTCCCACCATAGGTAAAATTTATTCCAAATTTTTTAATACTCTGACTGATCTTTATTTTTTATTTCCAAAGTTAACGTATCCATTTCTGTGCATGCCCATATTTTGTTTATCACCTCGCTCTCGTCAGGTATTTCACTATCTTTCCATTTCTGGGCGAACGTCATTCTCGTTGCTGTGATGATATGTATTATTAAATATAACTCTTCTTTGCTATGTTTCTCTTTTGTTATGCCAAGCAAGAAAAATTTTGGCCTAGATTCTACTCTCTGTCCTAGTATTTCCTCTAGCCAAGTCCGTATCTTTTGCCAATACCTTTGCATCTTATTACGGGTCCACCATACATGAAAATAGGTGCCTAATTCTTGGGAACATTTCCAGCAATTGGTGGATATTGTTTTATACATTTTAGCTAGCCGTGTTGGAGGGAGATGCCACCGGTAAAACATCTTATATAGATTTTCTTTGTAAGCTGTGGCCAGTGTTATCTTTTTATTTCTATCCCAAAGTGTTTGCCATACATCAAGATTGATACCATGTCCCACATTCTTAGCCCATATCAACATCGTCTCTTTGACTTGTTCTTCAATCATTTTATACCCCAATAACAATTTATACAGTTTTCTTATTTGCTTCTCATCTGCCCCCAATAAGATTTTATCCAGTGCAGTTTCTTGAATATTTATCCCCCACTCTTTCTTATCTTTCCCATATCGTGTTTGTACTGTAAGTAAGCCCACCATTCCAATTTTATCCCTTGTTGCTCTAGTTCCTGTTTTGATTTCAATTCTCCCACATCATTCATAATATCTTTATACGTAGTGCTATTCTCCAAATTGAACAAATTTGGGTAAACTATTGCCTCCAGGGTGTACAACCAGACTGGTACTTTAATATAATTTAAGAATAATTAATTATATAATTATATATATAATTATATATAATTATATGTTAAATTATATATATAATTTAAGTTCTTTAAGAACTTCTTGAATGTCCTCAGCTTATAACAGTTCATTTAGTGACTGTTTGAAGTTACAGTAGCAGAAATGTGACATGACCTTTTTTCATATTTATGACCATTGCAGCAGCCCCATGGTCACATGATCAAAATTCACTTGGCAATTGACTCATATTTATGACGGTTGCAGCATCCTGGGGTCATGTGGACAGTTTTTGCAACCTGCTGACAAGCAAAGTCAATGGGAAAGCCAGACTCATTTAACAATCATGTTACTAATTTAACAACTGCAGTGACTCATGTAACAATTGTGGCAGGAAAGGTTGTAAAATGGGGCAAAATTCACTTAACAATGTCAACAATGTTGATATCAAGTCAAGCAGTGTTGGACATGGAAACACGCCCAAATTGCATTTGAATAAGATTAAGAGTGCATGCTGTAAATACTCTTAATCTTCTTCTGATTCTGAAATTAAATCAATATCTGTACCTGTTGAATCGTTAATAAAGGATTAAGGCGTCTCAACAGTGAAGGGTCTCTGCTTCATCTGAACTGCAACAATGAGAGATCTCAGTATATTTTAATATTTGGGCAGAAAGAAAGAAATGGAGAAATCATCTCTTAGATGCTGAGGCCCAGCTGCTCAGAGCATTAAATGATGTCATGAGCAACTTGGATTCTGACCTTAGGCATATTGGGAACCAGTGTAGTTCTTGTAGTGGGCATTATCTAAGGTTCCTGCTATAAGGAACTACTAGCTAATAATCTAGATGGGAAGTTCCAGAATTGTCAACTATAGCAACCAAATGGTTCTTCAGCTAGAATCATTGTAGCTGGTGGAGTAAATCAAAGCTATCTAAAATTGCTTCCAGCCACTAAGACTGAATGAGTATCTAGTGACAAGGGTTGAATGGAGAACTCTCAGCCTATATATAGATTCCTTCAGTCTCATTTTGGATTTGTTTCATCAAAGGCATACCAGTTTACCAATGCTCTAGTGAATTAGGACACAGCCTCCATTAATTGGATCTCATGTGGCCAGCATCCTAGCAGTATTCTAGCATCTACATTGCTATGGTTGGCTTTTATGGTAAGAAGAAAAGAGACTTAGCATTATCAATAATGCTGAATTCAATATAGAAGTCCCAGTTTTGTTTTATGGTCAGTGTTTAAGGCTTTGGACCAGTAACAGAGAAACTCAGGTGTCTATCTTCAGATACGGAAATTCACTGGGTGACTTTGGGCCTTCTCAAACCAACCTATCTCAAAACGTTGTTGTGGAAATAAATAGGAATAAACACCTTGTACAGCTCTTTGAACTTCAGAATAATAACAATAAGAATAATAATATGAGAAATGTTGAATTCTGCCATGATAACCTTTATTATTGACTGGAAGGGCATTGATAATGTCCTGTAAATTCTATCTGCTGTTTTAGGGTCTTTGAATTGGGGGAACGGAAGCTATATGTTCTGGCATAGTTATCTACTTCAATCTTTATGTTTGCTTGAAGAAATAGAAAGTTATAGTTGTGTGCTACTATATACCAATCCCACTCTAATTTCAATTCTTGAAAAATTAAAAGGAAGGGGGGTTAAAATTTGCATACAAAGAAATGAATAAATGATAATGGCATTCTGATAACTGAAAGCCAACTAAGCTTTTGAAGTGATTGTGTTCTACTTATTCTTTGTAGCTTCTGTGATCAGCGAGTTTCTGGGTCATAAGCAGATAACCCATATCCGCTTTTTGTATTTCTAAGGGCGATAATTGGCATAATCTGTTAACCACTCGCCCAATTCATTCAATAAATCCAAATTCACTTTGGCTGGATTAAAAAAGGGGCAGTATTTTTGTCTGACTTTGCTAGATGATCTGGCCAATGGTCTAAACCAGGGGTAGGCAACCTTGGCTCTTTTATGACTCGTGGACTTCAGCTCCCAGAATTCCTGAGCCAGCATGGCTCAGCTTGGAAACTCTCCCTTTCCCCTCAGCATGGCTGGCTCAGGAATTCTGGGAGTTGAAGTCTACGAGTCATAAAAGAGCCAAGGTTGCCTACCCCTGGTCTAAACGCATTCTGTGGGAAAGAGTTTTGTCCGAAACATGAATTTTTAAAGATGGAGTTGTCAGGAGAGAGATGAGGGCCCCAATGAGCTGTGGAACTGCAGTTCTTTCTATTGGTGGAGTGGAAATGTTTTATTTATTTATTAAATGTATATGCTGCTCATCTCACTATCAAGTGATTCTGGATGGCACAGAATGTTGCTCCTGTTTTCGGACTCCTATTCCATAAAAAGAAATGATGAATTAGCTATGAGGGGACCAGAAAATCTGTTTAGCATCCATTGTAAGTTGGGAATATGGATGCCAAACTGCCAGCATCTACATTAGCGCTTATGTTAAGGAATTTGTTGTGCAGAGGTCTCCTTGTGCTACCAAAGAGTTGCACAGACAAGGAAGGGTACTGAGAGCAGCAAGAGTCACACAAGAGTACACTGAGTTGGAAAAGCAAAAAGTAGTTTACTTTAAGGTGGTGTAAGAACAAAAATGCACAGTCAAAAATAAACAGTCCAGGTCATACACAATAGCAACAGTCCAAGGAGTAATCCAAACTACAAAGTCTTCTTACCGGTCCAGAGGTCAATACACAGTTCAGGTAACAGAGCAAAAACAGTAACAGTAGAGAGCAGTGAATTCAGAGAGAGAGAGAAGCTACGTTCCTAGCTTCCTCTTATGGCCATGAGAACACTTACACACCCATTGGCCAATTAACTTCTTAAAGACATAACAACATCATGGTTAATATATTTTCAACCCAACATTGTAGGCTAACACCATATGCCTAACAGCTTATATTTGTAAAACAGGCGGACCTGAAGCAAACAGCAAGTAAGAAATAACATTGGAGGAAATGGGCTAATCCAGGAAGTTAAGGGAGGAAGAGATAAAAAGCTTCAGCAGTTGCCAGAAAAGGGTTTAAGGAAACAAATATTTTATTCCTTTAGAAAGCCTTGTTTAATCTCACTGTGTAAGCCACAGTCTTCCATTTGGGATGGAACATCAGTCTAGAATTTCTCCTTTTCACAGAATTATTTTTAAAAAAATATAAACTAACATCTCAGTGCAGAAAACAAAAGAGAGTCATTTTTTTAAAAAAGTGACATTTCTTGCTTGTGAAAAAATGCCACTATACATATAGAGAATGATACATTTCTTGGTAGCTTAGAGCAGGGGTCTCCAAACTTGGGAATTTGAAGCAGGCTGGGGAATTCTGGGAGTCGAAGTCCATAAGTCTCAGTGTTATCAAGTTTGGAGACCTCTGGCTTAGAGGAAGAGAGGTCTAGAGAACAGCGGTATTTCATCAGGTACAGCTTGTCACAAACTTCGCTTATGTAGAGAAGAGTTTACTAGCAAAATACATGTGAAAAGAGGGCTGAATGTCAATTGTGTAGTTACAGCTGCATCTTGGATTTTGATCCCCCCTGCAGAAACTTTTGCTAGTCATTTTACTGGAACGGAAATAATTTAATAATGGGAACAAGCTATTTCTAAGAGTTCCCTATTGACAATTTAGTATTTATTTTCACCACAGTGTTACAAATGAGTTGAGATAACACAGCGATCCTAACTTTGAGGTCTCAAGGTACCAGGCTAGGGAAGGCTGAGCCAATACAAGTAATCCCCAACTTATGACCACAATTGGGACTAGAATTTCCACTGCTAAGCAAAGTGGTGGTGAGGTGAGTCTTTTACCATAGTTGTTAAGTGAATCACTGCATTTGTTAAGCAACCAGGCGGTCATGAAGTGAATCCAGCTTCTCCTCATTGACTTTGCTTGTCAAAAGCCAGCTGGGAAAGTCACAAAATGGTGATCATTTGTCCTCAGGATGCTGCAATGGTTGTTAATACATTCTGGATGCCAAGGGCCCAAATTGAGATCATGTGGACTGTGGGGAACGCTTTGATGGTTGTAAGTGTTAAGGACCAATCATAAATCACCTTTTTTCCAATGCCATTGTAATTCGTAGCCCCTTAGCTATAAAAAGGTCCAGAAGAGAAAAGTGATTTAAATTAAGAACAAGACGGTGCATTTTTCTCTTGTGACAGAAATGTTTGAATTATCCAGAATGTGAAAGTAAAATGTGATTGATTTTTTTGAGCACTAAATTTCCACGTACCCTGTCTTCATCCTGATAGAGCCGCCGTGATCCAGCGTGCTCTGCAGGGCAGGGGACTTAATTTCCTCTGATTATTCTTTTAGTTTCATTTTTCATAGCTCTTTTAAAAACTCATAAATGTCATGCCATGGCATGAAGTGAAAGCCGCTCATGTCATGGATGAAGGAGGGTTTCAAAAGCGGATGGCGGTTGCTTCTGGTAGTTATTCAATATTTTGTGTCTTTTTTTTTTATTTAAAAAGTTTTACAATACATTTTGACTTTAATCCCCCCTCCCCCACCCCTATCCAACCCTCCCTATCCCTCTCCCCCATTCCCTCCTCCCCCCCGACTTCCCAGAGCTAAATACAGGGTATAAAATCGAAAAACAAACGTAAACACCCCTATGTTATCAACAATAAACTATAAATTCTATCTCCCTCTAGCTCATATAAAATGAATACAAACAATATTAATATTACAAATAAAGTAAAAAAGAAAAAGAGGAAAACAGAAAAAGAACTTTACTCAAAATAAATTTTCTTAATCCCAGTCCTTATTCATATTAATTTCAAAAAAAAAAGAAAAAAAAACTTTCACCTGCTATTTGCATTCTCCCACCTTTCTCTAATTTCCAAACAAATTCTCAGTTACGCGCCAAAAGCGCATATCTCTGTTAACCTTAATAATCTCCGACCAAACTAAACTATGATCAAAAATAGTTCTTGCATGTATCACGCCAAATGTCTCGCCGTTCCAAATCATCCTTGAGTTCAAATAAAAAGAATATAAAAAGAAGGTTTAGGCAGTCTCTAAGACAACTTGTTGTTAATTAGGAGCTTGCGTACCCATTCTTAGTTCAACACATACTTTAAGTCCATAACCCTAATATACTTTTCTAGCAAGCAAATAACATCAATCTTAAATTGTGTAAAATATTAAAAAAAACTTTCTTTCTCCTCTATAATAATTTTACTCCATTGACATTCTAATTTAAAAATTTAATCAGCAATCTTAACACCCCAAAACTTTTGGAGCACATCTGTCATGACCCCCAAAACTTCTTTAGACCGCTCCCCTCCCAGATCTTCACTGTAAGCACGCTTTGGAGATTCCATAACTTTCTGCTGGTCTTGCTCTTGCTCTCGTCTCACTCTTCTTAGGGCGGCACGCGTCATCTTCTGGCCTCCTGCAGCAACCGATGAGACTGTGACTGGATCCCCTCCAACACCATTGTCCTCTGTCTGTCTATCTGCAACATCTTGAAACTTTCCCACACCGTATCCTTTTGCAGCTTCCAAAAAATATAAGGGGGTTGCTTTTAACACATTACTATAAAAATCACGTGCCTGAGCCACAGTAACCAAACGATGTCTTTTACCTTCATGCGTCGCCACCAATCCAACTGGAATCTCCCATCTAAACTTAATATCACGTTTCTTAAGTTCCTGTACTAGAAATGCAAAATCTTTCCTTCTCCTTAGGATCTTCGGAGGGATCTCTTTTAAAACCAAAACTTCTTGCTCAGCCACTACCAATTTAGTATCATAAGCAGCTTGAATAACTTCATCTCTAATTACTCTCTTTGTAAAATAGACCACCACATCTCTGGGTAACTTCCTCTGTCTTGCAATCCATGAATTTACACGAAAAACTTTGTCCATATTTCCCTCAATTTCAGATGCTGGCTGGCCCAGTACCCCTTCCAGAGCCTCAGAAATCAGCTGCTTTAAATCTTCTTTACCATTCTCCTTTAAACCCCTAATTCTAATAGCATACTGCATCTGATGATACTGAACAAGGCTCAATTCTCCGTCCATTTTATCCCTTATATTTTCATTTTCTAATACCTTTGCTTCTAATATAGAGTTCTTTTCACTGAGATCCTCCACTTTTACATCCAGCTGTTGCACACATTCAGCTACGGATTCAACCATAGACAAGATGTCCACCCTCATTGCTCTCAACTTCTCTTCCATCTTCTTCTCCAATTTCTCCATTTTCTCCTCCATTTTCTCCTCCAGCTTTTTCAACTTTTCATCCATCATATCAGACATCAATTGTGCATGCTTTCCATCTTGTAAATCCTTAAGCGTCAATACCGGGGGAGATGCAGGAGGAAGCAAAGCTTGCAATGAGGTCTCCTGCACCAGGGAAGACCCCGCATTCCGAAGAGCTTTAGAAGTTTTAGCCGCCATCTTCCCCCACTTTCACTTATTACGCACTTTCACTTTAAAGCTATAAAATCCATTTAGCTAGAGAGTAAAAATAAAGAGTCCACTTCACCTTGACCTCCTGTACCGCTCTGCCTGCGTCTTGATAATCAAAAGTATTTCCTTTTGGCAGGGGTGGTTGCTAACGCCTGGCTCTGCTCCAAAAATCCCGGAGCAGAGGCGCTGCGCAGCTCGGAGCAACCCAGGCTTCGGGGGGGCTCATCCTTCAACCGCCCAAGCTCTCAGCTCCAGCGGCCCCGGAGAGCTCAACCCCTACCTGGGGCCTCACCCCCTCCTCTTCTCCCGAGGAGGGGGCTTCAAATCCATCTAAACAGCTGATCGGCGCTGTTTATGATGGAAAAACACAGCTGCGGAGCGGGCAGCCCGAAAACGGCTGTCTTCGGCGTCGCGTCGCCACCGGAAGTCTTCAATATTTTGTGTCTTGCATGGGTAGCAAGATAAAATTATTTTGTTGAGGGGTCCTGAGTGCTCTTTGACCTTGGTTGTTTTCTTGCAGACGTTTCATTGCCTAAACCAGGGGTAAGCAACCTTGGCTCTTTTATGACTCGTGGACTTCAACTCCCAGAATTCCTGAGCCAGCTATGCTACCCCTGGCCTAAACTGTGTGCTATGATGATGTTACCTAGTTTGGGTAATGAAACATCCGCCAGAAAACAGCCAAGGTCAGAGAGCACCCAAGACAAATGTCTGCAAGAAAGCAACTAGGGTCAGAGAGCACCCAGGGCCACTCATTGCAATCCTAAGCTACAAATATCCTCTTTCAATTATTTTATTGTCTGTAGCCAAGGTTGCGGCCAGGTGTTCTTCACAGGCGCTTGAATCAAGAATTATTCATCTTCCTTCTGACCAAGATGGAAAATGGAGAAACTCGAGGGAATAGATCAGATCTTTTGTAATCTGATTAATACCTACTAGAAACTTGGCAATGAACAAGAGCTTTGTTAAAAATGATTGCTAAATTGCAGTGGGAGGGAGGAGGAATTCAAATCCAGCTTCCATTTGACCATTCAAAGTTACAATGGCACTGAAGAAAGTGACTTATGACCATTTTCAAAATTCAAATGCTTGGCAGCTGACTCATATTTAAGATGGTTGCAGTGTGCCAGGGTCATGTGGTTACCTTTTGCCACCTTTTCATAAACCAAGTCAAAGGGGAAGCCAGATTCGCTTAACAACTGTGGCAAGGAAGGTTGTAAAATGGGGCGAAACTCATTTAACAAAAGTTGGGGTTCAATTGTGGTCTTTTGTCAAGGACTACCTATAGATCAGGGGTCTTCAAACCTGGCCCTTTTATGACTTGTGGACTTCAACTCCCAGAATTCCTCAGCCAGGCATGCTGACTGAGGAATTCTGGGAGTTGAAATCCGCAAGTCATAAAAGGGCCAAGTTTGAAGACCCCGGCTATAGATTGTAGGTTTGTTTGACACAGCTGATTGTATTGCTTTAAATCTGTCTGGAAAGTTAAATGTTAACAAATCCTATAAAGAATTTTTATTTTATTATTATTATTGTTTTTATGTAATTTCATACAGGAAAAATGAGGACCCAGATTGTTGGGGGCAATTAAGCTGACTTTGTAATAATGCCGCTTGGGGGGGGGGCGAAAGCCCTAATAAGCAGGCATATACATAGAATGAAGGCTATTGCTAAGCACATTGGTTTGTGCTTAAATTGTAAGCTGCCCTGAGTCTTCGGAGAAGGGCGGGATATAAATGGCATTAAAAAAAAAAGTCTTAGTCCTAAGTTATCTTCACTTGCTATTTGCTCCTGTATATGACAGGAGTCATCCTCATAGTAAAGAGCACAATTGAACTCAGGGCTCCGTACACTTGAGTCACATAATACAAAATATTGTTTGCTGTGATGGGCAAAATGGGGTTGTATTAATATAGAAGCCAAAGTGTCTTTTAAATGGAAGAACTATTGAAGAAAAATGAGGACCCAGATTGTTGGGGGCAATTAAGCTGACTTTGTAATAATGCCGCTTGGGGTGTGTGTGAAAGTTTAAGTTTAAGTTTAAGTTTTATTTAATTTGTATACCGCCCTTCTCCTTGGTAGGGACTCAGGGCGGTTCACAGGGCATATATAAAAAAGACAATACAAAAATTAAAAAAGATTAAACCCATGCCCAATTAAAACAGTAATACAAATCTAAAACAACAAATTAAAACCCATAATCCCCCGTCAGGCCAGACCAGCCATTTCAAATAGGTGGGTCTTCAGGCCACGACGGAAAGTTCGGAGGTCTGATGCCGTCCGGAGCTCTACCGGCAGTTGGTTCCATAATGCCGGAGCGCCCACAGAGAAGGCCCTCCCCCTGGGGGCCACCAGTCGGCATTCCTTGACTGGCGGCACCCTGAGGAGGCCCTCTCTGTGGGAACGCACAGGGCGGAGGGGAGTTGATGCTGGCAGCAGGTGGTCCCTGAGGTATCCCGGACCCATGCCATGTAGGGACTTAAAGATCGTAACCAAAACCTTGAACCTCACCCGAAAGACAACTGGTAACCAATGCAGCTCGCGGAGCAAAGGTGTAACATGGGAGTACCGGGAAACTCCCAAGACAACTCTCGCGGCCGCATTCTGTACCAGTTGGAGCCTCCGAGTGGCCTTCAAGGGAAGCCCCATGTAGAGAGCATTACAGTAGTCAAGGCGAGAGGTCACGAGCGCATGAGTGACCGTACACAGGGCATCCCGGTTCAGATAGGGCCGCAACCTAATAAGCAGGCATATACATAGAATGAAGGCTACTGCTAAGCTTGTAAGCCGCCCTGAGTCTTCGGAGAAGGGCGGGATATAAATGGAATTAAAATAAAAAATTTTTTTAAAAAAATAAGAACAAAAAAGTTGTGTTGCACTTTGTTTATATCTCTATATTAAATGTGATGAGATGAAAGACTAGAGATCCATTACATTGTGCATATTATGATATATGAGCCTTCCAGAGATGCTTAGATGAGATGGGCAACCATACAACATGAATAAATAATAAATATTGCATTACATTATTAGACCCTATTCTTGCCAAGTTAACCTAAACAAAGTCTTTGTGTTGTATGCTGGCTATAAATGACTGTTGTAATGGATGTAATAGCTATGATTTTGATTTATATGCTGTTGAATCACTTAGGAAAGTTTTCAGTAGCATAAATAACAGTAAATTGCTATGGTAACCAACAACACAAAAATAACTTAATACAACTTCATAAAAGAAGGACCAAAGTGTAACAAGAAGCATATTCTTCTTTTATTTAATCTGTATGCAGAATGTATATTGAGGTAAGCTGGATTTGAAAAAAAATAGTTTAAAACTGGCAGAAGAAAGGTCAATAACCTGTGCTATAATGATGACAATACCTGATGTCCAAAAATGCAAAGAATCTGCAATCCCTAGTATTAAAGGTCAAAGAGCAAAGGGAAAAAAATGGAACCAAAATTAAACATGAAGAAGTCCAAATTAATAACAAAAATGAGAGCAACCAGGCGTAGAATTGACAGTAAAGATATTGAAGTGGTGGATAGGATCAACCAACAACAGTAAAAGAACAAGCAGTCAAGAAATGTGCCTCAAATTAGCACTCAGTAAAGCAGACGTGTTGGCCTTGAAAAAGATATTCAAATGCTGCGATGCATCTATACCTATAAAGATCGGAATTGTACAAACTGCGGTATTCCCTGTGACACACTATGGAAGTGAAAGATGGATTTTGATGAAGCAGTAGAGGGAAGAGTCTTGCCACATTTGAATGTTGGAGAAGACTCCTGAAATAATTTGGTCAGCCAAGGAAACAAATCAATGGATCATCAAATAAATCAACACAGATTTCCCACTCAAGGCACAAATGACCAGGCTCAAATTATCTTATTTTGGACACCTTATGCAAAGTCCTAGCTCTCTGGAGAAGATTGTAATGCTGGGAAAAGTGGGAAGAAAGAGAAGATGAGGGCAACCAGCAGCCAGGTGGATGGACTCAGTTACAGTGGCGATGGGAAGATTGGAAGACTTGAAAGACCAGATGAGAGAGAGGTTGGAGTTGAAAACCATGGCATATAATTAACCAATTTCTAAATGTTTAAACTAAGGAGAGATAGCTCAGAAGATTAGAATGATGATCTTAGAACTGGTTTGTATTGCTGGATATTCCTATCTAAGCATCGTGAGAGATCAGCTCAGTAGAATTTTCAAAAGTGATTTAAAAGTTTTTTATATTTATATCATTTTTAAAAAAAACAAAAAACAAAACTTTTGTTTAACATTTGAATCTGTATTTCAACCACAACCATAGAGGGGAAATAAACACCCAATATGTTTATCAACTCTGTGCAGTTACATTTGATTCCCAGAATGTATTTTTGAGTGGCCAGGTATTGGAACGTGGCACATGATTGCAGCTCTTTAAAAGCAGCCCCGTTTTCCCCAGCATCTCACCACAATTTTAAAAGGTTATCAGCAGGTGTTATATTTGCACTCCCAGATATACCGAAGCATTTATTTTGAATTATGTCCACACTGCTGCACTGCTGTATAATTTATAAATAGAGTATGCTCACAGAGATGATTCCTAAATCAGTTGAGATTATCACTTCCACTAATGTGAATATCCCTGATGAGAGAAACATTACAGCTGCTACGTTGGCGTCTTGAGGTCCGAAATCCACGTTTTCAGTGTCCAGTTTAGGCTACTAGAGAACAATAGAGATTTCTCATAGGCAGTTGGTTTGAATTTTGGATTCACAGAATTTGACAGCTCCAGCATGTGGTTAAAAAAAAAATAGAACTGCAGTGAATCTGATAGCTGATTTTATTGGTGGAAAATAGCCAACATGGATGTCCAACTGAGTCTGTTTATGAAAGAGACTGAGCTTTCCTCTTTGGCACAAAGAAGAAATAAGTAGGGAAGAAATGCTTGTTTGTCAATGCACAGAGTTTCTATTGTTCATATGGCAGATCCCGTGCTTGCCTGCATTACCTCTGGGGCGGCCCAAAAGGGAGCAAGTAAGCGGAACATATTCTTCAATGTTTCCTTTCTCTTTGAAGTCATAAGACAGGCAAACCAACAGACAGAATAGCCGCATGCTGGGAAAAGGTTGGGACAGGGTGGGTGAGGGACAGAAATAATGGGGATCTGTCTATTTCCCACAGAAATTATATCTAAGTCCAGCCATATCTATGAAATGCAGAGGTGTCTGCATTTTGAATACCTTCTGCTAAATATAATTACAGTTGTTGTACAGATAAGCCTCAATATGCTGGAGCCTGCCCATTTCGGTCGTATGCCATGACAGTTGTAAAATAGGTTGGTCATGAGACTGGCTTTTTTGCATCAGTTGTTAAGGGTTTGCTGTGGGTATGGCTTTGCTAAACACCAGAAGTGCTGGCAAAACCATTATAAAATATGGTCACATGACTGCGGGAAGTGTTGTTGAGTGCCTGACATTTGGTCATGTGACTACAGAGGGAGCCTGGCCATCGGATCACAACTACCCGTTTTTGGATCAGGTGTAACATCAAACAGTTGCTAAATGAATTGTCACAAGTTGAGAACTACCTGTGTATATGAGTAGTTTATGATTAAACTAATCTCTTTTCCAAAGAGAGACAACCAACTCAAAGTTTGAAATTTGGAACGGATTGCCAAATTCCCAGGGGACGATGGAGAAATTAATGTGAAAGGTATCAACTGAGATCCTCATTCCGTACCTTGACTTTACCACAAGCAAGGAGTTTTACAAGGGGTCCTGTTGAATCTTCCAGTTTGTAATCTTCCCATGTTTTCCAACTGCATCTTCTTTGTACTAAACCAGGGGTAGGCAACCTTGGCTCTTTTATGACTCGTGGACTTCAACTCCCAGAATTCTGGGAGTTGAAGTCCGTGAGTCATAAAAGAGCCAAGGTTGCCTACCCCTGTACTAAACAATTATGAAGGAAAGAAAGATGACGTTACTGCAGAATGCTGTAAGATTATAAAATCTCAGGATTGTTAATTTCAAAACATCTTTACATTCCTAACGCAAAATAATTTTTGAGTGCCAAATATGTAACATAACATTTAACGTACCTTCAGCGGGATAGACTTGTCATTCTATTTATCAGGCGAACGCTACTTCAAAGCAGAGCAAGTGTGAACAGAACTTTTTGTATAATCACCAGTGTGATTATGATTTCATAAACTTGTGTTTGCTTTTATGGAATGTGTTGGGGAAAAAAGGGAGTGTTTCATTGTTTGTTACCTAATCTTCAAGCTAAATTTAATTCTTTACCTGCTTTTTTCTGTTAAGTAGAACCAGCAAAACAAAATGAGGTTCCAGATGCAACAATAAAATAAATATTCAAAATGCATTTACTAAATTACCTGGTAGTCTTTGACTTATAACCACAATTGAGCCTGGAATTATGGTCACGAGTCATGCGGTCATTAAGTAGTTCACCATAAGACTGTGCCTGATTTTATTACCTTGTTTTGTGGCATGTCACATGTTAAGTGAATGCCATGGTCGTTAAGTAAATACTATGGTTGTTAAATGAATCCATTTGATCAATGAGTGCTTTTTGCTGGCAACTAGAAAGCTACCACAAACCTGCTGAAAATTACAGTCTTTGGGCCGTGGGATGTGGCAAACAGCGTAAATACAAACTGATTGCTAAACATCCAAAATGCAGTCATGTGAACGTGTGTGCAAGTGTGTGTGGGCAGGCGATTGTCAGAACCAGATCATGAATACCTTTGGAGGGGGGGGGGTTCTTTTGTAACTTTGATTGCTAAGCGACCAGTCATTAAGTGAGGACTACCTCTATAATTGCAGATGATACCACTCTAATGGCAGAAAGTAAAGAGGAACTAAAGAGCCTCTTGTTGAGGGTGAAGAAGGAGAGTGAAAAAGTTGGTTTGAAACTTAACATTAAGAAAACCAAGATCATGGCATCCGGCCCTCTCAATTCCTGGCAAATAGATGGGGAAGAAATAGAGGTAGTGACAGATTTTTTTTTCTTCGGCTCCAAGATCACTGCAGATGGGGACTGCAGCGAAGAAATTAAAAGATGCTTGCTCCTGGGGAGGAAAGCCATGGCAAATCTAGTCAGCACACTAAAAAGCAGAGACATCACCCTGTCAACAAAAGTGCGTATAGTCAAGGCTATGGTCTTCCCAGTTGCAATGTATGGCAGTGAAAGTTGGACCATAAGAAAGGCTGAGCGCCAAAGAATTGAGGCCTTTGAACTATGGTGCTGGAGAAGACTCCTGCGAGTCCCTTGGACTGCAAGGCGATCAAACCGGTCAGTCCTAGAGGAGATCAACCCTGACTGCTCTTTAGAAGGCCAGATCCTGAAGCTAAAACTCAAATACTTTGGCCACCTAATGAGAAGGAAGGACTCGCTGGAGAAGAGCCTAATGCTGGGAAAGATCGAGGGCAATAGAAGAAGGGGACGACAGAGAATGAGGTGGCTGGATGGAGTCACTGAAGCAGTAGGCGTGAGCTTAAATGGACTCCAGAAGATGGTAGAGGACAGGAAGGCCTGGAGGGACATTGTCCATGGGGTTGCGATGGGTCAGACATGACTTCGCAGCTAACAACAACAAAAACCTGTATAATTCCAAAACAAACATTAAGCCGTGAAATAGCAAAGAAACGATTGTTCCCGCCAGCAGCAATTGGAGAGTGGTCAATAGGTCTTTATGACTTTGTAATTTCAGACAGAAAGAAGTTAGTTGATTAAAGCCTAACAGGGCCTGAAGGCCAATGGTGTGAATTATTAGCTGAGACTCATCAGGCACGATGATGAAGTCTGACTCAGCTGCATGAAGAAGTAAGATAATAAAATCTCCAGTAATTGACTTGGAGGTTCAAAGCAAGTTAAATTTAATTTCTATCTTCGTTCAGGGAGACTGCAGAGTTCCGGACACAGTTAGTCTAAGGTCAGTTTTAAAATGTGGCTAAGCGTGCTAGTGGGGAACTGGAGTTGCACTTCCACTCCATCTGGAAATGTCAGGTTGGGAAAGTTGGTCTAGAAGCCCTTTAGATCCTACATGATATTCATATGTAATTGCAGTGCCCCTTCCATTATTGTCCATTGTCATCCAAGAAGAAGCTGAGCTCTGAAGATGCTTCTTAGATGAGAAGTGAAACATCTTCAAAGAAAAACAAGAAAGTCCAGTTGCCTCCTGAAAAAGCATCTTTGGGATAACTATGACCTGGATGACTGAGAATCTCCATAGACATCCTGGTGTGATACTTTATGGCAGGATGGTGTTTTTGTGGGTGTGTCTTTGTATGCTCCAGTCCATTGACTTTAGTTGAGTGACTCCAAGTTCTGTTATTATGGGAGAAGGAGGGAAAAAAATCCTGGTTAATGCATTCTTGTTTAATGGAAAAAGAATAGGGGAAATGATAATTTTCTTTAATAATTGGCAGCCTTCGGTCTTCTCTTCATAGAGTCATAAAATGGCAAGGGATGTCGGAGGTCAATTAGTTCAACAGCCTGCTCAGTGCAGGATCTGCTAGAACATCTGATAGAGATAACATCCAACCACTGTTTGAAGATTTCTTTTGATGGAGAAGTTTCCACTTCATATGGTGGTCTGTTCTGCAAATTCCTCCTCCTGATGTCTAAATTGAATTTCTTTCTTGTAATTTTAACCCACTGATTCTAACCATGCCTTCTAGGATGAGAGAGAGTAAGTCCATTCCTTCTTCTATCTGACACCCCTTTGGATATTTGAAGATGGTTACCTTACCCTGTTTTTAAAACTGGGAACTTCAGTTGAACTGATACTTTCTCCATAGCTGAAACCGCCAGCAATGGAACTGTTAGCATGTTTTTCCCTGATGTGTTGTTTCATGATCTTAAAAAGAGGATTCCTTGGGTAAACTTTTCTTTTGATCAGTAGTTAGGCAGTGAGACTTCCTCCTAAAATCTGCATGTGGTGAGTAGCTGTTATTTCCACAAGTCTGTGTCTGTGTGTAAGTAGGATAGTTTTAGCAAGCAAGTGTTGGGATAGGAAATGACAACAAGAACTGGATCCAGATGGAGGTTATATTAAAATGGTAGCCATTTCTTCTTCAGAAGAGAAGAAGGAAAACGCGTTTGAATTTAGAATTAAACTAGCTTTATACACAACCTTTTTTCCTCCTGGGAAAATTTACAAGGTGCTCTCTTGCTCATATTTGGCCTAGAACTATCAGAACCCTTTGACATTTCACATACGTATGTAACTGGGGGTGGGGCGGATATCAGAACTTCAAAAGCAGATTGTAAGTCCCATTTTCAGAGTCCATCATTACTTCGAACAGTCACTAAGTGATGGTTGTAAATTGAGGACTACTTGCATTAGTTCTTAATTGGCTTTAAGGACTGAAGGTGGGTATGGATTAGTTTTAATATTTCTTTTTTTATTTTTGGAAGAAAATTGCTAAATACATAAAAGTAGGTTCTACTTTACATGGCTTTGGAACTGAAGAAATAGCTTTCTTTGCCATAAGTGCTTTTTCAGGAGGCAACTGGACTTTCTTGTTTTTCTTTGAAGATGTTTTGCTTCTCATCCAAGAAGCTTCTTCTGCTCTGACTGACGAGTCAGAGCAGTCAGAGCTGAAGAAGCTTCTGGGATGAAAAGCGAAACGTCTTCAAAGAAAAACAAGATAGTCCAGTTGCTTCTTGAAAAAGCAGCTTTGGGACAACCATGACCTGGATGACTGAGAATCTCCATAGACATCTTTCTTCACCAAATACCTTGTGAAACTAGGAGTCATCTGACTCTAAAGCCAGTGTGGTTTGGTGGTTATGGAGATTATGGTTATGGAGTCAACCATGGAATCTCACTAGGTGACTTGGGCTGGTCAGTTGATTTAGTCAAATCCATCACACAGGAAGTTTCTGCATACCCTGCCTTGAGCTCCTGCAGGAAAAAGACAACAAAACATACGTCTTAACAAATCAATCTAGCAAATCAATCAATCTATCACGTGCACTCTCAGCTGAAACTACCCCACAGAATTCTACTATGGATGAAATGAAAGAAGTACTCTAGGTGGACTATTTTCAGCTCCTGAAAAAAAGGAAAATAAAAAAAATAACAGTGTATCTAGCCTAAACTGTAATGAAAATTTAGTACTAATATATTTTTATGATTTTCCTCCTCTCTGAAGCCTTATTTTCTATGGCAAAGATACCAGAATATCGAGCACAACAATAAAAATAAACTAAATCACAAGCTGAACAAGAGTAAGAAATCCACAGCGGCAATAAAACAGATGTCCCTTTGTGTATGAACCTTTGTGTATTCAGGGGCCCATTTTTTTTTAAAAAAAGCCTGCTGCTAGGATGCAAAGAAGAGATTATATTCAGGAGGTAGAGCCTCCATCTATGCTGAGGACTGATGGAGAAATTCGGTCAAAAATAGGGCAGAGAGCTGGTAAGCGGCTGAATTCAAGGGCGCTAATACTGCATTCCTATGGGTCCTTAATGCTAAGTTCTGTTCTTTTTGTTCCTTCCTACTAATCTTCCTTTCCTCCTGATTTTCAGGTTCATCCAGGTCAGCATTATGACTGATGGGGACTATGACTATTTGATCAAACTCCTGGCCCTCGGGGATTCTGGGGTTGGAAAGACCACTTTGCTGTATAGATACACAGACAACAAGTTCAACCCAAAGTTCATTACGACAGTAGGCATCGACTTTCGAGAAAAGCGTGTGGTGAGTTTCTTCATAGTGTCTCTGTGTGTGTGTGTGTGAGAGAGAGAGAGAGAAAGAGAAGAGAGAGAAAGGGGAGAGAAAGAGGGAGGGAGGGAGGGAGGGAGGGAGGGAGGAGGCAGAAAAACCTTCCTGAAGCTTCCACTCTCTCAAAAGAAATATTTTCAACATCTCAGTGAGACAATATCCATTTCCTTGTGTGGTTTTTGCCCTGTATTTTGTAGCCTTCACCTGACTTGTATGACAACTGACCAGTCTTTTCATTTAGTCCAAAACGGCATTTGTATATATTGTTTCATCTCTTCCCAGTTTATATGTCATCCTCTATAATTGAGCCTGACAATTAGGTTGTGACAGTCAGCAGATTACCATTTGACCGGAGCTGTTTTGATGACTTTTTCTTTTTTCTTTTTTTTTGTAGTGGTCATTAAGCAAACCCAGTTTGTCTTTAATTTAATTAATTTAATTTAATATTTGCATTTGTATACCGCCCTTTCCCTGAGGACTCAGGGCGGTTTACAGGGAATTAAAAATCAAAACATACAAAAGTTAAAACCAATTTAAAAAGCATTAAATTCACCCTGTACATTAAAACCCCAGTTAAAATTTACTCCTCAGCCTGGGCCCGAGAGCTCAAAGAGCCAGGTCTTCAGGCCCCGGCGGAATGATCGGAGGTCGGGAGCAGTCCTCAGCTCTACTGGCAGCTGGTTCCAGAGGGCAGGCGCTCCCACTGAGAAGGCCCTATCCCTGGGTGTCACCCGCCGGCAATCTCTCACCGGCGGAACCCTGAGCAGACCCTCCCTGTGGGAGCGCACTGGGCGAAGGGCGTTTGATGCCGGCAGTGAACCCATTGTTCAGTATGGAGCAGTTTTTGCCAGAAACGCAGAAGTTTCTGGTAAATGCATTGTAAATCACGATCATGTGACAAACGGCCATAATTGCAAGTTGTTTGCTGAGCATCCTAAATATGGTCATGTGACCATGGTGGGGGGACCCGGGCAGTGTCAGCACTTCGAGACTGGATCATAAGATTTATGTTTCCCCCAAAATATCCTTTTAAACATAAGCCGAAGTCTACCTGTAATCGGTCTTTCTTATTAAGCTTTGATTTCTGTACTTTCAAAGCTGTTTACACTGCAGTCTGCGAAGCAGTCTGGAAACCTCACAGACAGTTTAAGGTCTTTTTTTTTCTTTTTCTTTCAGATTTGCCATATTATCATAGATATCAATGTTTCCAAACATTAGTATTATTTATATTTCTGCTTTGCTCAGAAACTTAGCAGCGGGGGTTTTAAAATCATAGGAGCTCATATTGTCATATGGCACATAGGCATTTTTGTGTTACCTCTGTTTGCTTAGTTCTTAAGGGAGTTTTGCAGATCAAAGCTGAAAAGTATTTGTAGGATTTCAAAAACCTCTGGATTGGCACATGAGCAGTTGTAGAAACTAGATGAGAACAGCAAGGATTTTTTTTGGAGGGGGTATTATAGTTAAAATCTTGTGTGTGAGAGAGTCTCTCTCTCTCTCTCTCTCTCTCTCTCTCTCTCTCTCTCTCTCTGTGTGTGTGTGTGTGTGTGTGTGTGTGTGTTTGTGCGCACACACACGTATGGGTGGGTATCCAAATGAACTTTTCCTCCTTAATTCATTCAGTCTAGCTCACGTCACAGCCATATGGTGTCCCATGGTGGTTACAATTCCTGTTGGTGGGATTTAGAATTGTCATAGACACACACACATGAGAAATTGCTATTCCTGGAAGCCTCCATGTGTTGTGTTTGCAACTATTAGCTACTGTACTTTAACTCATTTAACTCAAAGCGCTTTTCGCAGGGCATAAAGGAAACAACCTTATACTGGTTTTCTCTTAGAAAAGATCCACTGACAGGGTGCTGCAAGACTGCAATATATTGTTTTGACACAGAAAATGAGTTAACATTTTCAAAGGGATTTTTTTTAAAAAAGGATCCCAAATGCAATTTTGCCTACTTGTTTGCTTAATGTTATTACAGGACACAGACCCAGATAATTCTCTTTGTGTGTACACACACACATGCACACTTGCACACAACTGTTAAGCTTATTTTACTTTGCTGTCAACAGTGCATGGATTCTGCAGGTTACAAATGAAACTTTGCAACAGCAAGAGTGAATTTGAGATCTTGAACTACCAAAAAAAGTTGTCCATAGAAAGAATGAAGATTTGTTTCTAAAACAAATTGCCCCATGCAGATATTATTATATTTGTTTCTTTTTTCATTTATACTTTAATAATAGATTATAATTATGGTATGTAATCAGGACAAACGTTTTCAGAGAAATATAATGCTTAATTTCTTATGATCTGGGGATGAGAAAGTATGTTAGCAATGTACAATTTGTAAGCTTTGTGGGAACATCACATTTCTTGGGTTTTGTGGATGCAATGTTTCTTTCCTAAATATCAGCTATATATTCTGACACCCAAAGCAAACATCTGTGTTGAGGATCCCTTTCTCTGAAATGTTCATCCGCCTCCTACTTGAGAAGCCAACTTCTCAACCCGTTGCATGCTAAATTCATAAGTGATTTGTGCCACAGATATTAACCTCAAAACACAACCTTTTGAATCCTTCTGGTATATTAATGTCTGGTTTTGGTAGATGGAAACTGTGTGTCTTTCTAACTGTCTCAGGGTGATTGAGATTGTTACTCAGGATCTAGTTTCCCATGGAGAAGAATACATGTATTGCTATCCAGTGGCCAGCCAGGAGCCACTGGATTCTTTAGGATTCAAAAGATTTTATTAAGAAAGTTAATAGAGAAAGATATACCAATCCACATCCCTTCAGATAGTCTACTTGGAGTCAGCAAATATGCAGCACCATCCTAAGATGTTTGGTCTACACCAGGGGTAGGCAACCTTGGCTCTTTTATGACTCGTGGACTTCAACTCCCAGAATTCCTGAGTCAGCGGAATTCTTGGAGTTGAAGTCCACGAGTCATAAAAGAGCCGAGGTTGCCTACCCCTGGTCTAGACCAATATTCAAACTATCCTGGGGGTTTCACCATCTCTTTATACCAGAAAGGAACAGAGAGTATAAACAATAACACTTGGTGATACATGTCATCAAGGACTTGATCATATCATTAGACATTGGAACCTCAGTCAAGGATATGTTTAGGGAAGACTGGGTCCCTATTAGATGGCAACTGGGCATGGTTGATGACCTATTTGATTAATAACCTAGGAATCTAGATAAGTGACACTTTGCTAAAAGTATGTTTATCAGGTTTTATGCTTTGAATCCTTAGCAGGTGCACACCTCTCCTTTAGATTAGGGAGCTGGTGTTGTCCTCTTTATCTTAATTATTGAAGTAGGATTACAGATAATAGACAAGCGTGATTAGCAATAGAATGATGCAACCTCTGCAAGGCTTGCTAAGGAATTTCTTCTAAGCACAGATGTGTAGGAAGGTGCACTACAAAGCTTGCTAAATTACACAGAGATTGCCACAGCTGGCTAAGTAACCCTTTCTACACAAGTACTTCCCACATACAAACACACACACACGCACACACTACTTTCTTACAAATCTTTGGTGATGCTAAAGCAATAGAACAGCAATATGTCTCAACAAAAGTGTGTGCTGTGTTAATGACTTAATAGTTTGCCAGGCTGTAAGGGTTGTAGGCAAAAATATGCTGCGTTTAAAGTAATGTAAACTTATGTATATTTTGCCCAACCACAAATGCTTCAGTGGCCAACATAACTTTTAAAACTTTTGATGCCATTTTTCAGGTGCTATTTAGTCTTTGCACGTTTTAAAATCTCTTGCCATTTAATTGGAATGACAGGGGAAATAAGAAGTGTGTACTGTACTTCAGAAAGCTAGCTCCTCTAGGTCAGGAGTGTCAAACTGCCGGCCCACGGGCCAGATGCGTCACACAGAAGCCATGCCCAGGCCCAGCTCCGGCAAGGTGAAAAAAGTCATAATATGTTGTGACACATTTTTTTTTAATTTTAATTCCATTTATATCCCGCCCTTCTCCGAAGACTCAGGGCGGCTTACAAGCTTAGCAGTAGCCTTCATTCTATGTATATGCCTGCTTATTAGGGCTTTCACACACACACCCAAGCGGCATTATTACAAAGTCAGCTTAATTGCCCCCAACAATCTGGGTACTCATTTTACCTACCTGGGAAGGATGGAAGGCTGAGTCAACCTTGAGCCTGGTGGGATGCGAACCTGCACTAATTGCAGGCAGCTGGTGTTACTTAAGGAGGCATTAACCCACTGCTCCATGTGACGCGGCTAGTTTGACACCCCTGCTCTAGGTGAAATGTTGAAGGCCATTTTCCCCCCCCCAAAGTTTCCTCTCACCCGCTCTCGTGCTAAGTTCTTTGGCCTTGAACACATCTCTCTCCTTCACTTGTGCAGGGCCATCTACTGCTCCAGTCTTCAGTTTCATGGAAAATCTCAAGTGGAACATCTTGCTTATTGCCTTGGACCAAAGACATATGTTTCTTCTTGAGTTGTTCAGGGATGGCTGAGTCACCTCTTCAATTCAGATCTTTTCTATACCAAAGCAACATGCTAAATCTTCTATGTATGTACAGGAGAGCAAACATGCAGCAGCTGTGCTGTTTAGAAAGATATTGCCTAAGGAAAATATATAAACAAAGAAATTAGTTTATTGTTTTAGTCTTAATTGGGTAGTCCAAAGTCCAGACACTTTGCAGCTTAGGCTGTGTGATAGTGACTACCTTTTTGCAGACTCTGAAGCAGTCTTCAGATTTATTTGTAAAAATAATGACGGTGGGATATAAAAAAAAAATCCGATATTAAGAATTCCAGTTTGCTCCTTATACATCCATCTTTCAGCCTCCAAGGAATTTCCATGTTATTCTTCCACTCAATAACTCTGTAAGGAAAGTTGAAAGAATGAATGATGAAATGCCTCCAGAAAGTTATATAGACAAATGAAGAGCCACCAGTTCCAGTCTGACGTTGTAAACATAAAGTTTAAAGCGTCCTAATTGATTTCATCTTCTGGTGGCTTCAGAGATAGTTTTTTGCAAACGTCTAGGCAATACTGCAGAAGCGGCTTGTCATTGCCTTGGGAAGTTTTTTTGATTTCTCAAGTCTAGCCTACAACCTTTGTGTTCATGGAAGTCTCCTACCTGTGTACTGTTTTAGCCTGAGCACGCTTAGCTTCTGAGCCCTTATGAAATCATCTAGATCAAGATGTCCAACCTTGGCAACTTTAAGACTTGTGGACTTCAACTCCCAGAATTTCCAAGCTCGGCATTTCTCATGCTGGCTGGAGAATTCTGGGAGTGGAGGTCCACAAGTCTTAAAGTTACCGAGGTTGGACATCCCTGATATTTGAGACGGATACTTCCCGTGTCAATATTGTAATTCTTACTGTGTGCATTCCTTCAATAAACGCTGGGCTGGCTGCCAAAATCAACTGTGGAATAAAATCCATAAAAGGATCATATGATGCTTAGCATCTTTTCCTGTCCGGCATTTTCAGTTTGCAAATTGCGACTTCGTTTTTAATTAACTTTTAAATAAGTAACTCTCCCTGCATTGAAATAAAACAGTGAAGCTTTATTTGGTATGTTTCAGGTTTACAACAGCCAGGGGTCAAGTGGTTCTTCTGGAAAAGCCTTTAAGGTCCATCTGCAGCTATGGGACACAGCTGGGCAAGAGAGGTAATGTGCAAGAACTTAAAAGTCCAATGCAGAAATAATTGGAAGGGGAAACATTTCTCTATTAGAATCTGTCATTTCAACTCAGGCAGGTTTTCAAGACAGAGATTTTTTTTTATTATCATTTTTGACATCATATTACTGTTTACAAGGAAGCTTAAGAGCTAGTTCTTAATTTGGATTATTTGGCATTTTGAATAAAAAAATGATTTGAAGCAGTTTGGAATGTCGCATTTCAGGGGAACAATTGCTAAAAGTCACAGAACACTGAGGGTAGTGTCTGAAGTTTTCACACACGCACACAAACCCACACACACAATCAAGTTCTCTGCTTGAAGGTGTGTGAGCCATACTCCCAGAATTTCTTTGTCCCTGGGTGGGATAAAATCTCCTGTGGCTGTTCCTGCCCATCTTTTTGGTACTCAAAGGGAAATTTATAACACAAATCCCCATTGGAATGGAACAGATCATAAGAGAAAATAAAATCATCCCCGGGGTTGCCTTGTAACCTGAAGGAAGATTTGTGCTTGGAACAGTCATTCTGGATAAGGATTGATGATCCCTGTAAAGACAATATTAAAACTTTGCCTCGTCATTTATCTGTTTGCTTGCAGCACTTTTAAAAACTTCAGCAATGAAATGTTTACCTAATACCCATTGTTTTCTTTTTTTTTCCTTACAGCTCATGTTGTATATTGATCCTTTCACTCCTTTTCTCCTGACAGATTCAGAAGTCTCACCACAGCATTTTTCAGAGATGCCATGGGCTTCTTGCTAATGTTTGATCTCACCAGTCAACAGAGCTTCTTAAATGTCAGAAACTGGATGAGTAAGTGGAAAAAGCATCTGCCTCCCTTATAGCCTTAAGCTCTTTTAGCTTCAGCGGCATTGAATCTGCCACCTTTAATGCAACATCAGCCCCCATAGAGAGTGGAATTATGTCAGCTACTCCTGATACGATTAAACACTCGGCAACTAAAGACACACAGGTACCTTAGAAGCGAGGTGCGCTCCCCTCTGAAGATGGCCTGTAAAGGTTGCTGGATCGTTCTTTGTCTTGGCCACTGGCTGCAAGACACCTTTTATGGAAGCTTTAGGAAACCAGTGGACTTTCACTTTGACCTGACAAAGTTGTTTTTCCACTCCAGCACTGCCCCCTCCTTGAAGCCTACAGCAGGGCTTTTCAACCTTTTCACCCATTGTACCACTTTTAGGATATGGCAACATCCGAGTACCACCAGTCGCCTAGCAAGGTGTCAAAAACCTGAGGACCAAAAAAAAAGGAAAAAAGTGATGAAATACAGATAGTCCTCCACTTGCAACAGTTCGCTTAGTGACTGTTTGAAGTTACAATGGCACTGAAAAAAGTGCCCCCCAAGCCACAGCCGAGCAAGACACCTGCCTGCCCGGCAGCGCTCTTCTTCCTGTCCGAGGTTTTCATTGTTGTGAGCATTTCTGTTAAGGATTGACAGCGGGGGTGGGGTGGGGGGTGTTTGGTTTTTATTCCCCCGGTCTGCTGGGTGGTTGCAGAAGGTTTTGGACACCTCACATGACCCTGGGACTCTGTGACCGTCATAAATATGAATCAGTTGCCAAACATCTCAATGTACATCACAAGACCCTGGAGATGCTGCAACATTACAGCTGATTGGCGCTTCTTCTGGGCTCAGTAGACACACCGGGATCAGCACTGAGCCTGGCACTGATCCTGGCGCTTCCGCTGAGCCCTGACAGCCCTGCAGCTCCAGCCATCTCTTGCTCAGCCTTGTGCGGTGCTGCCACCGGTTCAGCTCATTCCCCTCCCCCGCTACCACTTTTCTAGGATGGTCGCGTACCACCTGCCAGGTGCCAATGTACCACAGGTGGTACCCGTACCACTGGTTGAAAAGCCCTGGCCTACAGCATCACCACCATATCATGTTTCTGCAAAACGCTGAACCCTGCCCAAGCTAGTTTAAATCTTACTAAAAGAAGGTATATGAATTGCTTGAAATTTATGGGAGTAACGGGTAGTCCTCGACTTAACAACCATAATTGAGCCCAGAATTATAGTCATGAGTTGTGGTAGTCATTATTGAATTGCTATGTGATGGCACCCAATTTTACAGCCTTTTTTGTGGCAGTTGCTAAGCCAAAATGGCAGTCATTAGGTGAACGCCATGGTCACTAAAGCACACCTGTTCTACTCAATGGGCGGTGTTTTTTATTTTTTGCTGGAAACTAGAAGTAAATGCCAGAAACTAGCAAAACCCACCAAAAATTGAGGTCATGTGACTGCAAGATGCTGCAAACATCTGTAAATGCAAGTTGGTTGCCAAATGACCAAAATGTGATAATGTGACTGGGTTGGGGCACCGCTAACCGAACTCCAGAACCAGGTCATACGTAGCTCAGGGAAAGTCCATCATAGCTTTAAATGGTCACTAAGCAACACCGGTTGTTAATCGAGGACTACCTGCTTTATTCCTGTTGCAGCTGTGATGCGGAGAAGAAAAGCAGTGCTCGTTGGCATTTACAGATTTATTATCTCGATGTTAATTTGATTTATTGGGTGGCACAATGTATTCTGGACAATAAGACACCAACCATCCTATTTCTACTGTATCATAAGACTTTTTTAAATGTAAAAATAGGTAGTGAATTTGCCCATATTTCATCTATCAGCCTGGAGCAACACAACTGGAAGAAACCAGGTTAGGAAAGGCTGAGAGTAACTATGATTTCTGCTCCTCTGTTTCAAGGCAACATTTCTGTACTCCTTACCAAGTTTCTACGTTTTCTTTCTTTAGGTCAGTTGCAAGCAAATGCTTATTGCGAGAACCCTGACATAGTATTAATTGGAAATAAAGCTGACCTATCAGATCAGAGGGAGGTCAATGAAAGACAAGCAAAAGAACTTGCAGACAAATACGGGTAAGTCAAACAAACTTGCTGTCCTCTCAGCTAACTCGGGAGGCATTGATGTACTCCTCTTGAGTGACGCCGAAGGACACAATGAAATAGCCAAGACATTTGGTTTCCAAGGAAGAAAACCAAGTGTAATGTTTATTTCCCACCACCACCCCGCCATTGACATCAATGATTCTTAAAGTAATCTCTGAATGGATAAGTACTAATGATAATAAGAATTTCTTTTTGTCAGAGGGGGAAGAGGGATGAGTTCAGCAGAATTGATGGCCTTTCAGAAAGTGACTTGATATTCTTATTGTTGAAGTCCTTTTGCTTTGGAGAACTAAATGCAAGCTCTCCTTTGAAGAACAACCGGTAGGGTTATTGCTATAACTGGCCTCTCTTGAAATATCTTACAATACTTCTGATGTTTCCCTGTCATAGCATCCCATACTTTGAAACAAGTGCAGCGACTGGCCAAAATGTGGACAAAGCCGTGGAGACACTCTTGGACTTAATAATGAAACGAATGGAACAGTGTGTTGACAAGTCTCAGCTCTCTGACACAGCCAATGGTGGGAGTTCGGGAAAACTGGTGTCGTCCAAATCTGAAGAGAAGAAATGTGCGTGTTGACTTGGCCATTCAGGTTGAAGGAAAGGAATGAGAAGTCAGAAAGTAACAGAATGACCAAATGCTCAGTTCAACCTGGAACTCCACGGACCAAATGAGACTGCTGTTGTTGTCTTAAGCAAGCCTGATTTTGTTTTTCAATGCTGAGAAATCATGCTTCTGCATTCAAACAGGTGTTAACCATCTTCATAGAAAATCCAGACGCTCTTTTCTGCTTCATACAATAGGCGAGTAAATAGAGAAAATAGCTGCTTTGGGGAGAGGATAATTGAAATGTTAGGAGACACCTTTACAATAAAACAAGGGGTTGTCTTTGTTGGCCTGGGCCATCATTTGCCATCTCTTTGCCTTCTATTATGATGGACATGATATGTTTGCTAAACAGATGATGAAAAAACACCCCAAAGAATATATCGTGTGGCTCATTGTAAAGCATCTTTATGTTTTTGAATACCAAAAATGTTAATAATTGTTTCATTCAGTTGGCTATTCTCATAAGGCGAGATCTGATTAAAACTCCAATGTAGTCATTAGGCGGCATTGGAGGTTGGTGGACTGTAGAAAGAAGATGTCCATACAACGTAGCACAGTGTTGGGAAAGGTATAAACCACGAGGTTTGCTCAAAGCTGAAAAGTGCTATCTGCCTTGAAATACTTGGCCAAGTATTTCATTGGTGACACAGAGTGATATTCCAATGGGATCCCCTTTCATTACGAGGTAGTATGTATTTATTAAGTTCCATGTGGATACAGTTAACATTTCTTATTTGTTCTAATGTTCTAATTAACACATACTGTATATACACACAAGATTATTCGTGCTTTTACTTTACGAGCAGAGCACCTCCTAAACATGAAGCTATGTTCAATGTTGATCTGGAATATTAGCTGTCCAAAGCAGTGTCTTGATTCAATATGTAATGCCTTTCTTTTACTTCCACCACTTAAGATGAGAAAAACAGGAACAAAGAAGAGGAAGTTTCAGTAATAATTTTGTTACAGTAGAAGTAGTGTTAAGTGAAGGATGTGTACACTTTAGAGCCAAGCACAATAGGATGATGGTATCATAATGGTGATGATGAGCCAAATGCACGTCTTTGCAACAAAAACAGACATTGTCTTTCTACTATGCACCATTTCTCTGTGATGCCATTCTGGTTTAAAAGGTCTGTTTTTGCAACTCAGCCATTCCAAAATTGTCTGCAATTCCCTGCCACCATTTTCTAAGCTAGAGAGTACATTTCACCCGGTTCTTCAGGTTACCAATCCAAAGCAAAAGAATTGTTTGTAATATTTATCACAATGGTCTGCATCAGTCTCTCAGTAATTAAACATATATCTCTGTTTGCAAAATGTGAGCACATTTCCCAGAAAGAGAAATAATGCCGAAGAATATATTCATGGTGATATCTGGATTTTCATTTTTATTCCAATACGGTAATACCTTCAGTACACTTTTAGATGTTTACTGCTTTTTGTAAGTCTGCAGAACTCATTTTCAGAAATGGGAAATTACAAAATCCCAGAAGTGTCTTCACTTTTTGCTAGTGTTAATTGCTCACCACTTATATTGGGAAATACTAATGTTTTTTTTCTATGAAATCTGGAGTGTATTTACTTGGGTTCAGAATGCTTTGCTGGAAATCAAGGGCTGGGGAATACACTTAAGCAGTGTTTCCTAACCCTGGCAACTTTAAGACAGGTGAACTTCAACTTCCAGAATTCCTGAACAAGTATTTAAATTAACAATTATTAAGTGCTGGCTGGGGAATTTTGGGACTTGAAGTGCACCCATGTTAAAGTTACCAAGGTTGAGAATCATTGCACTTAACTAAGTGTAAAAGAATAAGAGATTCTTTGTGCATTAAAGTATATCTCCTTTTCTATATGGCCTTGCACTGTGAGGAATAAATATTTCATCTCTTTTTCCTGCATTTCTGCCATTTTATAACTTTTAGCTTTCCAATGGAAGAAGAGATTGGACCTATATATCCTTAATATTCCCAGCTGTTATTACTGATTCAGGGCTCTCTGTTGCAGAGCAGTAAACAGGATTATCTGGTGCAAAATTTGGGCATATGACTGATCTAGTGAGGAATCCCAGCTGACAGTGAAAGTTGTCATTCAGAACTTTTTTACATTCAGTTTGACAGTTTTGGATCTTCTGATATTATAAATCTGATCTAGAGGCCCTAATATATTACAGTTGTATTCCAATCTCTCACACTAACATACATATATTTTGTTGCTTACTAACTGGAGTAGCAACTTAAGAACTTGAAGCCACTCCTAAGGCACAATTATTCTCGGGCATCAATTTGTTTCAATCATGCTGGGTTACCTACTAGCATTCCTATTAGTTCTGCCCATGCCTCTGTCTCAGCATAAATACCCACGAGTGAATGTTTTATGCATGCATGTTGAAGTTTGATATTGTGTACACAAAATATTCCCCAGCATTAAGTAAGGCAAAATAGCTGTTGGTTTTGTAGCTGTCATTATGGACACCTAAACTCCTGCATGCATAAAATGTAGATGTTTATAGGGAACATTTATCAGGACAGTTTTTAATCCATAATAACACTTGCTTTGACTTCCCAGATTGGCATTATATCATCTTATTAATAGCCTTTGAAACTGGCTTGATGCAACTAAAAACTTGCCAAGATGGCAATATTGGAATCCATCTTGCATTTTCAATATAAACTCAAATTCCACATCACATCAATAATTCTTTCATTATCTTTCTTTTATGGCCCTATTTCATCAGGGACATCAGGATATGACTGATATTAAATATATTGATGTAGGTTGTGTTGCCATTATAGTTCGTAACTAGCGGCTCGCCAAAATAATCCTACTTATAATTGAATATGTGATTAAAGTTCACCTGCAGTTCATTGACGAACAATTGTAATGGCAACATGTTATGCTAGTTTTCCAAGGCTTCCTTTTGATCCTTTTGAGACATGGTATGAAATTCCCTCTTCTGACCTGGTTTCATGAATATTTGAATCAACATATTGGATGTTGTGTTTGTATGATTGATAGACCCATGGCTTTTCACTTCTTATATATGCCCCTTTATCCAAAAGTACTCAGCTGTAATGAGCCAAGTTCTCAAGTGCTTCTGTTGTGCTTCTGACCATCTACATCAGGGGTCTTCAAACTTGGCCCGTCTTATGACTTGTGGACTTCAGCTCCCAAAGTTCCTCAGCTAGTGTGCCTGGCTGAGGAATTCTGGGAGTTGAAGTCCACAAGTCAGAAAAGGGCCAAGTTTGAAGATCCCTGATCTACATAATCCAAGCACACTAAGCCAACCATGTTTTCATAAACCATATATAATTGTTGAGGGGGGAAAAAACTAGAGAACTGCTACTTCCATGTAACCATTTTTGCCTGCTTTTATTGACAACCATTGGCATTAGATTACAGCAGCAAAAACTGCACACCAGCTTGATTTCTGTGAAAGGATCTTGTTTGCTTTGTTAAAGCCTCTGAAGAGCAAAGCTGTTGCCTGATGAAATGCACATGATGTCCCTAATGATTACTGTCAATGGGATAAATCAGTATAAATTTAAGAGAAGGTTGTTGTCCCTGTCACTGAAAATATGTTCCTGTATTTGCCCAGCAGCCTTTTAACGAAGTCTTCTACCAAGACTTACAGAGTGTTCAAACTAGTCATTTTGCTGCTGTTTTGTTATGAAAATCTACCTTCCCCAATACAGTAGGTGTTCTGTAGTCTGGTATTACATGAAGTGACCACTGAAACTATTTGGCCTTGGTGGTTTCTTTCTCCAGTCCAACTGAGGCAGAGTTGGATGGTGTCCGTCATGGTCAACTTTCTAGATACGCTCTTGAAGCTCAAGGTTAGTAATCTGGAGGAGTTTGTGTACCATTGATTAACATGGCTGTCCTCCGACAATATCCTCAAGGCTTGTAAGGAATTCTGTCATGTTTTCCTTTCTCTAAAATAAGTGCATGATAGCAGCTCTTCTAAAGGTCAAATGCATCATAATCTGAGTCACATGGTTATGGCTTCTTACAAAGGGGATTAATTGGGGGGGGAAAGAAAAGTTATCACAAATTTACAATCATATGGTATTCTCGGAAGGGGTGAAGTCCTGCAGTCTGTCTAGGCCGTCTGGTTAAATATTTAGTTGTTCTTATCAATAGTCCCCCTCAACTCATACCATTTAACACAAATTCATTGGGATATTTCTTAAGAAACATGGCCCCCTCTTCTTACACTTAAAAAGGCCCTCCCTGAAGCTCTTCTAAACTCGATTCCACCCCAACTTTTAAATCAAGAGGCTTCTTGAATCTTAAATCTTCTCCAACTGCCATTGCTCTACCACCATGGTGGGATTTTCAGTGTATATATCTGTATAATTCAAGGTACTTTATGTATTTCGCACGAATATATTTATTGAAATTATTCTTTTCAGATTTTGATTCAACACTAAGAGCCTCATGACTGATCAGTTGCTTCCCCCCCCCTTTACTTTGTTTTGCTTTTAGTGTGCCCTTAAGTTAGATAACTCTGAGCATGTTTTCTGTTGGTCTTTGAGACGGTTCTGTAGAAATTAAAGATTTACATTCTTTAGGCTAGGTGTTTGAATTATCTCTCTCTAGATGGACTGCACTGCCAGCATAGCAGCCTTAGTCATTAACCGTGTTGTATTACTACTACTATGCTGTTGCTTTTCAGTGATATATAAACATGTATTTATGTGTGTGAGCGTGTGTGTGAGTACACACATATACATACATACATACTATCAGACTGTAGCCATTGGTGTCTGGGTTTATACAATATGGCTAAGGAATGTAATTCTGTAGTTCAGTAATTCTGCACTGTTCTTTTGAAATTAAAAACTATTCATTTTTAAAGCAGTTGTGGATTGTGGTCTTGAACAGCAAACATGATCTAATGTGTCTGAGAATGGTGAAAGTGTGCAGATGTCACACTAAGTCATAATGTTTCTTACTTCATTCTGGCTTTGCACATGTGAATTCACATGCTATAGTTACAACCATGTAGGAACTCATCTGTGATATTTTCAAAAATGGCTTAAGAAATCATGGCTTCGGTGTAGGAACTCATCTAGACAAAAAGGATGAAATTGGAATACATTATTCACCATAGTCCCAGTATTTTTTTTAAAAAAATATTAACCTCATGCCCTCCAGATGTTAAGAATACAATTCCTTGAATTACCAACGATTATGAACCAAAGGTTGGGGGAGTTCATTTGAAAGAGATTATACCCAACCTCTGCAGGATCTGGGTTTTATTTCACTCTTCAGTTGTACATTTTTATCTGCTTTTTTGTCATATAAGACTGCTGGAACTTTTTGGAAATAACATTATCTAGTCCCTATTTCAAGATAGTCAAAAAACATGATTATTTTATGGGTTTGTATCAACAGCATTGCTTTCATTGCATTGGCTTGAATTATTTTATTCTGCTATTTTGCTTTCATGATTAAACTGGACAATGTCTAAATCAGGGGTGTCCAATCTTGGCAACTTTAAGATCTCCTAGACTCCCACACTATCTGGGGAAATCTGGGTGTTGAATCCACAAGTCTTAAAAGTTGCCAAGATTGGATACCTCTGGTCTAGATGAATCTATTTTTCAATCTTTTATCAACTATACAGGAACAAAGAGAGGGATGGCTGCAGGTCCTAACAAATGCATCTGGGGAAAAGTTTAGGAAGATTGATAGAACAGGTCCCAGCTAGGTAGGAGAATGAGCAGGTGGCTTCATCCAAAGTGAGAATAAGGCCTGTATTTCTCTTTACTTTGCCAGGTATTTCCTTTATACCCATCTGGAAAGAAAAAATACGGAATTTAAAATCCTACTCCTCAGTTAAGGGTATAACTTTTATAATGGTCTAAAGTTGGTTTTGAAGGAGGACATTGCAGAACCAAAACGGGCAATGTGTATCTCCAAGAGCTCCTGAATGAAAGACAGGATATTGATTTTACACATACGTAAATACACACATGCATACCTACATTTATAAATTTTCTCAACTTACAGAGCTGTAGGAAAAAATGGAAGGCAGGAACAGCCTGCCTTCTACCTCCAGCTTCTGTATGAAAAGCGGGCTATGAACATATAAATAAATACAGGTAGTGCTCAAGTTACAACCGTAATTGAGCCTAGCACAAAAAAGTTGCAAGTTGTGATGGTCGTAAAGTGGGTCAGCACATGGCCTGACCCAATTTTACGACAATTTTTGTGGTGGTTAAGCAAACACAGCAGTCATAAATGTGGCAGTCATTAAGTGAACCCACTTTCTGGGAAAATCATCATAAACTGCAATCACAAGTTATAAATAGCTTTTTGTAGGGCCATTATAACTTCACATGGTCAATAAGTGACAGCTCATAAGTCTGAATACCGCCCGTAATTCCAGTACAGTATATGCTTTTTACTTTCCAAATGCAGCTTTAGTAAGAGTCAAGCAGGTTCGCATCCCACCAGGCTCAAGGTTGACTCAGCCTTCCATCCTTCCGAGGTAGGTAAAATGAGGACCCAGATTGTTGGGGGCAATAAGCTGACTTTGTAATAATGCCGCTGGGGTGTGTGTGAAAGCCCTAATAAGCAGGCATATACATAGAATGAAGGCTACTGCTAAGCTTGTAAGCCATCCTGAGTCTTCGGAGAAGGGCGGGATATAAATGGAATTAAAATAAAATAAAATAAAATAAAATCTAATGCTACAATTTGCCCTAATAGTGATCTCTGGGAACAGCTCAGCAACTACCATGTCGGCACTACTAAATAAATCATGTGGAAAGATGTAAGGGAATGTCCTTTAGGTTTTCATAATGATAAAAGATGCCCAAGGTTCAAATGATCAACATTTATTTAACATTTGGAGCACGTGCATCCTCTTTCTAGTATTTTTGGTTTCTGAAAGCATTGGGGGATATTTGAAAGCTGCATAATTTGGATAGGTTAGATTTCAGATTGGAAGAATACGAAAGTGGAAATCGCAAAAATTGAAGCATCAGATCTTCTACATTATGAGAGCATTATCCATTTGTAAGAGATAACAGTGTCTGAATAGGATACAGTAAAGCAGATTTTTTTTTTCAACCAGAAATATAGTACTCAGAAATTTTACAAATATGTTTAAATCTTTTCCTGGCTCTTTTCTATTAATGCTTGGAATAGAATGAATAATATACTGTTGGGTTAAATGGCAGAAAAAAGGGAACGGACCGAGGCTGTGCTTTAGGGAGAAATGGAAGCAACAGCCTGCAAAGCAGAAGAGGACATCACAGGTATTTCTCAATGAAGTGTCTGTATTTACCAAAACATAATGCTCCATCAAGCCATTTTTGACTCCTAGTGACCACATAGATTAAAGATGACATATTTGCTGTTAAAAACTTGAAAACACTAGCTATTTTGGGATGAATGTCAACCTTTGGGATAACATGAAAGCCATTGTTTCCATTTGCTAGCTAAGATGTTCATGGTGATCTGGTCCCTTCAATACTTTGTCACTGGCCAGGCCCACCCATAATCCCAGCCCTGAAATTTAATCGGGAAAAAGATTTTCTGATTGCCCAAGTGTAGGGAGCAGGAAAGTGGAAAACACCCCAAAATAGGCACACATTTAAAGCAGAAAAACTAATGTAGCTGCACTCTGAAGGGAATAGCCTGTGCTCTGCGGTGAGCCCTGCCTTGGAAAACATGATGTTTTTGAGAAAGTGAAGAGGAAAAGTTAGACCAGGGGTAGGCAACCTTGGCTCTTTTATGACTCGTGAACTTCAACTCCCAGAATTCCTGAGCCAACATGGCTCAGCTGGGAAACCTCTCCCTTTCCCCTCAGCACGGCTGGCTCAGGAATTCTGGGAGTTGAAGTCCACCAGTCATAAAAGAGCCAAGGTTGCCTACCCCTGGGTTAGACTGAAGCAGAAAAGAGACGTTCATTGCATTCCTGAATCATTCCCAGGAATCCAGATAATCAAATCATGGTTCCTCTCATTATGCTGACAAGGTTCCCTTCAGCTAAATTCATAGTTCCATCCACAATATTCACTGGCTTACCTTATCGTCTTGTGGCTTAAATAATTGATTGAACATTATATCAGTTATTTATTTTGCTACAGTGCAAAAGATGATCCAGCCAGATTTAAGCATAAATCTCGCGGTAGACCAAGAAACAACCAACCTTACCTTTCATTATCATACTGGCCACTAGAGAGACCGTCCTTGAGATTTTTAGATGCCCTTCTTGTAATGTATTGGGCCTTTTACTTGAACTGTTTTCACGTGTCTTTGAATGCTGCTTGAGATTACTTAATCAGGGTGTCTGTGTAACGGTCGCTGGCTGCTCAGACATGCAGTCTCCAGAACGATCATTGGTTGGGTCTGGGGCGGGAATAGGTTCCTTCAAACCTATTGGCCGCCACCTAGTGGCCAACCATATAAGTAGCTGCGTAGAAGCCTCAGTTCTGTTCCTGTTCTACAATAAAGCAATGTTCCTGTTTGAACCCTCTCGTCTCGCCTCCTACTCGCAAGAAACCCACTACACAACACTTCTTATCCTGATAACTACACTACAGATCTTTCTTGATTTCGTGGCTTTTATATTGTCCATTTCCTCATTACGTTTTGACAGTCCTGGCAAGCTGCTCTTGAAATATAATCTAAGGAGGCTATAATCATTATAGATAAATAAATAATTTATTCATTTAATTATGGGGAAACTTGTTCTTGCCCTGTCATAAAACAGGGCTTAGCCAAATGTACAATCTGTTTTTATACAGGTATAACTGAAATAGATGTTCCTATTTTCTTGCCTCAGGCATACCGCTAGATGAACCTGCCTAGAAGAGGCTCTATGCAGAACACTTAGATTTTACCGATTCTAAATCATGGCATAATGATGGCTTCAGGACTGTGTGCTCTGTGCTTAGCTGCACTTCCCAGAGGTATTTTGCTTCCTTCAGAAATTATCATTTTTCATAACATTATAATTAGTTTGCCAGATTCAAAATCACTTAGGGGGTTAGAAATGCTGTAAAGCAGAGGTTTCCAAACTTTTGGGCACCAGGGACCAGTTCCGTAGAGAAAGGTTTTTCCGTGGACCGGAGGGTGTGTGGTTTTGTGTGCTGCCTGCATCTCACAGATAGGGCTTTGCTTGTTTGTGTGGACCAGTTGCTGGCACGCAGCGGCCTGGTACTGGTCCACGGACCAGGATTGGGGACCCCTGCTGTAAAGAGGTATCTCTGTTCAAGGTTTTGCTAAGGCTCACTTTACTTATTTGTTGTTAACTGCAAAGTCGTGTCCAACCCATCGCGACCCTATGGACAACGTTCCTCCAGGCCTTCCTGTCCTCTACCATCTTCTGGAGTCCATTTAAGCTCACGCCTACTGCTTCAGTGACTCCATCCAGCCACCTCATTCTCTGTCGTCCCCTTCTTCTCTTGCCCTCAATCTTTCCCAGCATTAGGCTCTTCTCCAGTGAGTCCTTCCTTCTCATTAGGTGGCCAAAGTATTTGAGTTTTAGCTTCAGGATCTGGCCTTCTAAAGAGCAGTCAGGGTTGATTTCCTCTAGGACTGACCAGTTTGATCACCTTGCAGTCCAAGGGACTCGCAGGAGTCTTCTCCAGCCCCATAGTTCAAAGGCCTCAATTCTTTGGCACTCAGCCTTTTTTACGGTCCAACTTTCACAGCCATACATTGCAACTGGGAAGACCATAGCCTTGACTATACGCACTTTACTTATAATTGCCCATAAAATATAATACTAAGAGCTGCAATTCAGTGTGATGAGAGATTTTTCTATTAGATTAATGCAATCTCCACATAAGTGCTGGTCCATCTTTCTCTCTCTTGTCTGGTATCCAAAATTAGGAAGAGAGAATTCTCAGAAAACTAATAGTCAGTTGTGGTTCAGCCATACCACATATTTGAGCTGTACACTGTATCTTTGATCCAGCTGCCTTAGTCCTCCAGAATATTTGTCAATGTAGATTCAGATGCATGTTATAGAACTTGCAGGGGGAAATTTGTCCTTATGGATTAATGAGTTCTGAAGCCAATGCATTTCCATCAGCTACAATGCTTCTAATGTGCCCATACATGACTAAAAATGGAATCTGTTTCTCCATACAATATGTCCCAGCTTCCTGGATGTCTTCTGTCACATCTGAATTTACTTCTTCCCTTAGAAGACCATCTTAAGATTCCATACATTAATTCAAAAGATAAATTTTGTTAGCTGATACCAAAGTTCCTTGTCCAGGTAAATCCAATGGAATGCATAGAAAAGTTATTCTGGAAAGAAATAACAATCCTTGTAATGGATCTGAGGAAGATTTAGACATCACAGGAATAGGTTACTTGCGTCGTCTGGATATCACAATGTACGGCAAGTTTTCATCAATCCTGGAACAAGATGAAGAAACATTTAATTGGGCAAGTACCATTTTGAAAAATCTAGTTTAGCTTGTGGAAATTAATCCTGTATTGATATTATTCAAAGAATCTGGAGGAAGGAGTTATTCAGAGATCCTAAGAACTGTGTTAGATCAACAGTTGTCAAATTCAGTTGACAAATGGTCCACAGCATTTAAGATACTTGCTTTATAAATATTAACTAGGAGCCACAGTGACAAGATCTATCTCTTGATCTAAATAAAGGGGGCAATAATTTGATTATTTTTTTAAAGTGAAAACCCAACCAGCCTATGTGGCAAAAATTTCTTAGAAATTCTAACATGTTCTGTTACTCCAGTTTTATATTTTTGTTAGGTTTTTTTTTCAGGTCAGCAATAAAGTAGATCTGAAGTTTAACTTGTCATGTAGATTCAAATTCATGACTATCATTTTCACTTAATAACTAAGTTCATGCATTACATTAAATTATGGTATATTTAACCATGGCTCACTGAATAAACAAATAACAATTGACTGGGTTCACACAACATATCAACTCCAAAATACCAACCAAAACAGGATTGTAGCTTAGCTCAAGTGAATCCAACCAATCATTTTTAAAACAATTATTTTTCCTGAACATTTTAAAAGGAAAATAGAGAAACAAAATCAGTAAGGAAGGAAGTAAGAAAAAAAATATGAAAAATGCTAAGTAAATAGATATGGGATTTACAAAAATGCAATAAACTGAACTCAAATTTTCAGAGTAATATCAACTTAGTTCTAGGTATTAGGATAATGTTTTGAAACTGCAGATCATTTTTAAAGTAAGTTAATAAGTAGATATTAATGGCAGTAATCAGAAGAAAATGAATCAAAGTTTAAAAACTACCATGCTCTTATTTTGTCAACTGAAAAAAGAGCCATGTTGGACAAATCATTCAATAGTTAAATGTTTAAAACTTTATGAGAAAAATTTTGGTGTGCTGTAAACCCATGAGCAGAATTACAGTCCAAAAATGGTTCCTATATGAGATTAAATTTTGTATAAATTTTGTTTTACAAATAGAAATGTTAGACTTCTAAGTACTTTCCCACAAAATTTTACAGAAAGAATTGTATGCGCTTTTCATTTAAAGGTACCGGTAGCTATTAATCTACTACACACAGAGAGATTCTGATAATATTCAATCAAAAGATGGCAGATTGAAAAGGGAATTCAACCTTTAGAAATTGTTTTCAAGTTATTTTGAAGCAGGAAATTAAAATAGGAAACATTTTGGAAAACTCAAACCACAAGGGGCATTTTTCAATATCATTAGCAAAGACTATGATTTGACTGATTGCCTGAATTAGCTAAAGACTGCCGAATTTGATATATCAGAATTCCCTGTAATTTGGTTCTGTGAACTAATTATTTTAATGAAAGTAGTGACCAAGTATTAGAAAGATTTCCCCCAGGATAAACTCATTTCTATAACTATAATGTATTTTCTGCATGCTGTAGCCCCACCTTCTGGAGAATATTTGCACATTGCAGAAATTTAGTCTGCTGGTTGATTCCCAGAGCAAAAACTTTGCCAGATATCTCACAGGAAAAACAATGAGCTATATAACCTGTCAACAACTCTATTATCCACTGTCTACTTCAGCTCCTGCAATTTTTCATACACAACATGTAGCACAAGTTCTGCTGCTGAAACCCAACAAACCTAACCAGGTCAGATCAGGTGGCTTCATTCCTATGTCACGCTAAGCTTGGATAGTTTTAACCTCAGTTAGAATTTACATGCTTTTGTGTGTTGTGGGAATCTAATATGGGTTGATTAGCTTATCATCCAGTTTATTCAATGAACCAGAAGATGAGTTACATCAGTAACCAAGTTTAAGATCATAGAGAAAAAGGGTGGTTGCATTCCACAGGCTATTATAATTAAGATATTACTAGTTAAGACTTAAAAGGGACGCGGTGGCTCAGTGGGTTAGGACGCTGAGCTTGTCGATCAGAAGGTCGGCAGTTTGGCGGGTCGAATCCCGAGTGCCGCGTAACAGAGTGAGCGCCTGTTACTCGTCCCAGCTTCTGCCCACCTAGCAGTTCGAAAGCACGTAAAAATGCAAGTAGAAAAATAGGGACCACTCCGGTGGGAAGGTAACAGCGTTCCGTGCGCCTTTGGCGTCTAGTCATGCCGGCCACATGACCACGGAGACGTCCTCGGACAAACGCTGGCTCTTCGGCTTTGAAACGGAGATGAGCACCGGCCCCTAGAGTCGGAAACGACTAGCACGCATGTGCGGGGGAACCTTTACCTTTACCTTTACCTAGTTAAGACTTTATCCTTTCCCAATCTAAACCCCTTCAAATGGGGTTACAATCTCCAGAATCCCCAATCAGATGGGAATTTGGGGAGTTGCAGTCCTGATACACCTGAACTGGACCATATGGAAAGAGACTTTTGCAGTTTCCCACTGTGTTAGTGGTGGCCACCAAATTGAAGCATTTCCAGGGGAAAAGTTCTCAGTTGTCCTCATTATATTGCATCCCTTAAAAAACACAGAAATTTCCAGGCATTTTTGGCAGAGTTGGGAGAAAAGAAAGAAGTCTTTAATCACTCAAATCAAAGAATTTTAACATTTCTAGAGATGTAATTGTTAAACCACCATAAAACAAGGAAAAGACATACCTTGTGCAAACAGCCTTGGAGATTTTTTGTTTTGATTGGCTCTTGTAGAATTCCACTTGATACCTCAGTTCATTGTTCTAGAAATTTAGAGTATATAAGTATATACATCATATAAAACTCAAATATTGTCACAGATAGATGCTTAGCTTTTTTTGGCCTGCGTGTCCTATAAAAGACCAACAAATTGCAACTAAATAAAAAGATGGAATAAATAGAAGTGCCTCTTAAATGCCATCACAGCACACACATAATTGGGTAGAGATAGCAATGCCTAAAATTGATCTTGTAAACTCCTAATACTGAGGATGCTGCAAAACCAAATGATTGAATCTGATTTGGATCTTACAACATTCACATATTCTATTGGAGCATTACAATATTAAGGCTTGCCATAATATTTAGGAAAGTTTATCAAAAATGCTGTGTCCTGAAATTGATCCATCCAGGTTTTTTGGGGGAAGGGGAAGAGTGAGTCAACATAATGGATAGAACAGATCTGAGTTTTCAAATAACAACAATAAAAACAATAAAAACAGAAGTGAAATGACTGTGGGAAAAGAAAGCAGTATCAATAGTAATAGGAGCACCACTTGAACAACATCGGCATTGACAAAAATCACCATCAGTCAATTGCGAAAGGCAGCTTTACTTGGAACAATGTCTATGGAAATTCTAACTCATCATGTCATGGTTGTCTCCAAGGGGCTTTTCCAAAAGGCAACTGGATTTTATTGGGGGGTTTTTCCTTGAAAATGTTTCACTTCTCATCCAAGAAGCTTCTTCAGCACAGAACTAAAGAAGTTTTTTTGGATGAGAAGTGAAACATTTTCAAGGAAAAAAACTGAAAAGTTCAGTTGCCTTTTGGAAAAGCATCTTTAGGACTTGACTTGGAACATCTTACTTCCTGCAACAAAACCATCAAATAAAAACATCTGCCTATCCCAGGTCCTTGGGAAGGACTTGATAGATAAATAAAAATGCCAAATCCAGTCTAAAAATCTGGTTAACAGTGTGCCAAACCATAATAGTAAGAATAATTACTTTACCTTTACTTGAAGCACTACTATCTGGTCTTTTAGGTTTTCTATTCTTTCATCCTGATATTTCAGTTCATTATTCAGCCCCTCAATCTAAAACAATGTGGAGTAATTATTTAGTAACAAAATTTCCTAGATACAATTTCAAAGTCCATGCCTTGAAAATCCATGAGATTATTTCACAGCAGAAGGCCCTCTGAATAACATTTCACATTGCCGGGATTATTAAAAAAAAATCTATACCTTTTACTCTGTTGCATTTCTTTACATTTTGTTCTTATTGTGATTTAAGAAGAAGAGCCTCTTCTCAAGTTAACACATCTGAAGATTTTTGAAGCCAGGGAAAGTTCATGCCCTTCTACCAATCAGATTTAAACATTTTACCAATGTCTGCAGAATGATGTACTATAGAATCATATCATTTACAATCAAAGGTATTTTCAGATTTATATAGAATTATGGGCAGTCTTCAGCATACAACCTTATGGAGCCTGCCATTACAGTTGTGATAGTAGTAAAACAAGTCCGTCTTGTGGCAGATCTGATTTTACAATGTTTTTTGTGGTGGTCATAAAATAAACCAATGGGTTCGCTTATGGCACCATTTTGCCAAAAACCAGAAGTGTAACTGGGGAATGCTGCAAAAGCTGTAAGTATGGCCATGTTCCTGAGCATCCTAAATTCGGTCACATGACTGAGGAGGAGACCATCAGAAGCTCAGATCCAGGTTGTAAGTCCTTTTTTGGGTCCATCATAACTTCGAACCCTAACCATTCATACATAAACAATAGGTTGCCTTGAATGCCTTACAGTAATATGGAAGTGGGCTTCATCCTGAGTCATGTTTGAACTTTGAACATACATGTATTAGATATTTACTTGCACTGCATTATTTGTTCAACATTACTACATTATTGCTTTAATCATTAATATCTGTATGCTGCCGGCAGTGAGGCAACAAATAAACTGAATAAATAAGCATTTGCTATGTAATTGCTTTTAAATCTTATTTTTTCAAGACTAAATAAATAATAAAATAATAACTGATGTTTATGTTCCACCTTTTCTCCTCAGCTCAAGGTGCTTTATATAAATCCCTTCATATTTTTTTTCCTCACAGAAAGAAGCTGTGTGAGAGAATAATTGGTCCAAAGTCACCTGAGGATCAAAAGCTTGACCACTACAAAACATTATTCTTCTAAAAAAAACACAGTTACATTCAGATTGGTATATATTATAATCTTTGCTAACATTTTTCACTTAGTTACTCCTTCGGGTGGTGTGTGTATGTGTCTGTTTGAGAAAAATAAATAAAATACACAAATGTGTAGTAATTAATTTTAGTATAGTATTATTATCCATATCTCCAGAGATATAAAAAATAAAACTTTTTACTTTAGTTTTAACATTCATAGTGTACTGCCTATGTATGATTAGAGAAATAACTCTTCTCTTTCATTCATGAGCTTTTCTGATTTTTATCTTCAAAAATGTCCCGTTTTGTCTGTTTTATACTTTTCTGTTTTTTGTTCAGTGATTAATTGGATAACTGCTTCTTTCAAACATTTACCTTAATATTATCTCAATATGCATCTCAAGTATTTGAGACAACTATACTAAATGATTGTTTTAATTAATGAGAGCACAACAGCAGAACCTATTGAAAAATTAGATTACCGTACATTAATCCTATATATAAGATATATAGAATATTTATAATATATACACACATACTCTCACACATACACATATTATATTTCAAAATAATTTGCAAATATAAATGCACAAGACTGCAGTACTTGAACAGATTTGCTCATGTTCAAATCAAAATAATAACAAAAGCCTGATTGAAGGGTTTTACTTGACTGCTGCCCAAATAAATGGAAGAATTAACAGAAAATTATGCCATGAAAATGAAGAAATGTATAACGGTTATAAACACCTCCCTTTTCAGTTCCCATTTTTTTGAGGGGAGGGGGTCTTCTGTAAACCTGCCAATCCCCCATGTTTCTCAGTCCTTCCTTCCCACACATACATGAAGATGATTTCACTATGTGGTGATCAGAACTCAGAGCTTTGCTCCTAGTATATTGAAATAAATTATTCAAACCTGGTGAATCAGATTGTGCAAATGTTGGTGCTGGGAATGGATCATACTATCCAGGTGAGTAATCTGCTCCTGAAGAACACACATCTCTGACTGAACTTTTACACAGCTGGAACAAATGAGAAAGAAAAATCTGCTAATGCATGCATTGGCAAAGCAATAAAGGAAGGAAAATGAAGAGTAATTTGGATAAAGCCATTGAGAAAATTTGCATAAACTTTATGGAAGATGGACACTTTCTTATTGACCAAATTGGCAAAAGATGATGAAATGTTCATATTAGTAGGAACTGATCAAGATCTCTTGTTCCAACAGAATTTAGATTTGGGGGTTTTGTTAACCTTTCTCTTTTCAATTTTATGAATGTGCCCTTAGAAGGTTGAAATGCTACTTAGCAATGACAAAAACCAGCAAACCAAATTTGGATGATCTGAGAGCAAATGGCACTCATCATGAAGACCATACTGGAACTATATGTTCTTCTGAAGATCTTCTCTAAGATGTCTGTTAAAAATCAATGAATAAACCATTACATGTCTTCATAACTGATTGTCAGTCCCAACGGTGATTTTTCAGAAGGCAACTGGACTTTCTTGTTTTTCTTTGAAGATGTTTTTCAAAGAAAAACAAGAAAGTCCAGTTGCCTCCTGAAAAAGCACCTTTGGGACAACCATGACCTGGATAGCTGAGAATCTCCATAGACATTTAGCGATGCACTTTGGGATGAACACCCTTCGAATGGTGCGGCAGTATGAACGGATTTCCAGAAAACATTGCAGACTACAGGAACAGGGCAGAAAACATCCTGCAGCCATAAGGCTCCACACACATTCGCAATACTCAGGTGATCCTGACGACATAGATAAACCTCCAAAAGGCCTCAATGACTCTCTAAATGCAAATGACCAGCTGTCTGCAAGGAATATAAATCCTTCCATTCCTCATCATCTGCTCAGAGCTGAAGAAGCTTCTTAGATAAGAAGTGAAATGTCTCCAAAGAAAAACAAGAAAGTCCAGTTGCCTCCTGAAAATGCACCTTTCAGATAACTATGACCTGGATGACGGAGAATCTCCATAGACAACTGACTATTGGCCAGCCAGATTTCTTTCCTCTTCCTTTATCTCACCAGTCACATCAGTCTTTTCTAGATAAGCATAGCTTCAGCCCTGCTGCTCCATTTAAGTTCTTAATTAAAAAGGTAAAGGTTCCCCCGTACATGTGTACTAGTCGTTTCCGACTCTAGGGGCCGGTGCTCATCTCCGTTTCAAAGCCAAAGAGCCAGCATTTGTCCAAGGACATCTCTGTGGTCATGTGGCCGGCATGACTAGATGCCAAAGGCGCACAGAACGCTGTTACCTTCCCACTGTAGTGGTCCCTATTTTTCTACTTGCATTTTTACGTGCTTTCGAACTGCTAGGTTGGCAGAAGCTGGGACGAGTAACAGGCGCTCACTCTGTTACGCGGCACTCGGGATTCGACCCGCCAAACTGCCGACCTTCTGATCGACAAGCTCAGCATCCTAACCCACTGAGCCACCGCGTCCCTTAGAAGTTCTTAATTGGCCATCAGTTAAGGTGATTGCATTAAGTGCAATTATTATGTGAAGTCTCTTTTGTGCTTCTTTTGTTCTCCAAAATCCTGAACCTGTATTTTATCTTCTAGTACTGTGCACCCTGATAGCCTCACTTTACAAATCAGCTCTTTTTTTAATTGGTAATTTGCTGGTCAATTTTGGTATAAAATGTGACATACCGTAATATGGTAACCAGCCACCAAGCATAGATGCCAGGATGAGTCTATCATTTGTTGTTGTTGTTGTTGTTGTTGTTGTTGTTGTTAACTGCAAAGTTGTGTCTGACCCATCGCGACCCTATGGACAACGTTCCTCCAGGCCTTCCTGTCCTCTACCATCTTCTGGAGTCCATTTAAGCTCACGCCTACTGCTTCAATGACTCCATCCAACCACCTCATTCTCTGTTGTCCCTTTCTTCTATTGCCCTCAAACCAATCATTCCTAGTGGAGATCAACCCTGACTGCTCTTTAGAAGTCCTGAAGCTAAAACTCAAATACTTTGGCCCCCTAATGAGAAGGAAGGACTCACTGGAGAAGAGCCTCATGCTGGGAAAGATTGAGTCTACCATTACATATCTGGTATTTATGCAGAAAAGTATGTGATATGGGATCCACCTACTGTAAGGGGATTCACCTGCTCTTTTGTAAAAGATGCATTGTATACAGACTACACAGTGTATGGCCTGAGATGCGATGGGAGGCATTTGAAATGAAGATGGATAAGAACTATAGATCTGCTCCTGCCATCTGTCATATGTCATGTGCAGATTTCCCAGAGTTTCTGCCATAGGAGAAGAGTATACCCACCTGTATTAAATGATACTATCAAACAGTTTTTCCTAATTAAAATCAAATCAGGTGAGAACATGCCATTATACAGATTAATTTTTCTTTATAAATTGCGGCTCTTGTATAATTTAGAGCGGTCTATCTTTTACTAATACAAAGATTCTCCTCGCTTTTAAACACTCTGGGCAATCACCTGCTGCTGGCGTCAACTTCCCTCCGCCCTGTGCGTTCCCACAGAGAGGGCCTCCTCAGGGTGCCTCCGGTCAGAGAATGTCGGCTGGTGGCCCCCAGGGGGAGGGCCTTCTCTGTGGGCGCTCCGGCTTTATGGAATCAGTTGCCGGTCGAGCTCTGGATGACACCTGACCTTCGCTCCTTCCGACGCGGTCTGAAGACCCATCTATTTGAACAAGCCGGCCTGGCCTGATGGGGGATGTGTTGGGGTTTTAATGGGGATTTTTATATTAGTATTGATTGTTTTAGCTGGGCTACTATTTAATTCTTTTTAATTTTTGTATTCTGTATTTTTATATGCCCTGTTCACCGCCCTGAGTCCTTCGGGAGAAGGGTGGTATACAAATATAATAAAACTAAACTAAACTAAACTAAGTATTTCCAGACCCCTATTGATTTAGGGTTTAGGCTTTTTAAAAAAAAGTTTTGTGAAGTTCACTAACCTTCTAGTACTCTCAGCATTTGACATCATCCGATGCAACTTCTTTTTTAAAAGCTGCTTCTTTTCATCCAGTGTTTTCTTTTCCTAAAGGGAGCAAAGGAACAAGGATTGTGCCTGGTGTACATTTTTGTTTAACAATCATCATCATCATTCAAAGTTAAACACATTCCTCAGAATTCACCTTCAGGGATGACCACAACAGCTGGCAAACTGCAGATATGCAAAACCTCATAGTAGGAAGAGGAGAGATGAAATCATCTTGCCCTAAACATCTGCTGAGGACAGGAATCCATATTAAAATGGGGTGGACCAGTATCTACTTGAATGCTTTTAATTTAGGGCAGTTCACCCTTCTCTTAGTCTACTATGATTACAATCAAAATGTAGCAGGAGGGTTGTTCAAGCAGCAGACCCTATACAATGTCTTAAAAACCTCCAGTGATGAAGCACCCACAATTTCTTTTCTTTTTTTTGCAATTTTATTTGTGTATCAAGTAAACATTAAGTCAATAGCGGTTTACATCACATTACGAGGAGGAAATAAGGTTGTCCGGTTACATATAAGAAAGCAACCACAAAGAAAGGAAAAATCATTGCATATAACAAGTAATAAGATTCAATTAATAACTCTTTTTGACATCCAATTGTACCATTGACTCCAAGACAAATAGTAATCTGTGTCCCCTTATCCCCTTAACATCATAGTAAGCCGATCTGATTCCGCACAGTTCAATATTTTCTGAATTACTATTTGGTCAGGTGGGCTAACATCCATCTTCCAATATTGGGCCCATGCCAATCTTGCAGCAGTGGTTACATGTAACAACAAGTACCACACAGTTCTGTTTATATTTTGTGGTCTTATCCCCAATAAAAATACCTTGGGACACAATTGTATATGGTATCACAACATCTCACTTAGCCATTTCTGAATATTCTTCCAGAAATTCATAGCCTCTCGACAGGTCCACCATTGGTGGAAATATGTGCCTTCTTTGACACCACATTTCCAACAGGTTGGGGATGTTCCCGGAAACATTTTGGCGAGCCTAGCCGGCGATAAATGCCAATGATATGCCATTTTATATATATTTTCTTTATGTGCTATTGACCATGTTAACTTAATATTCTTAACCCAAATTTCACTCCACCTCTCAATATCTATTGAGCAACCTAAATCTCTCACCCAGGCATGGATCAAGGTCTTCGCGCCCTCCTCAGCTACTTCCATAGCCATAAAAAATTTATAACACTTTGATAAGATCTTATCATCCACTCCCAACAAAATCCTATCCAGGGTATGGAGCTCTCGACAAATTCCAGGCCTCTGCCTGTCCTTCGTGTATTTACTACTAATTTGCAGGTAGGTCCACCAATCTAAATTTACCCCCTGTTCCTGAAGTGATAACTTTGTTTTTAAGTTCCCATTTAAATCTAATAACTCTTTATAGGTCAACTTTTTCTCAAAATTGTACAAAGTCGGATAGATCACAGCTTCCAGCACCCACAATTTCTGAAGGCAAGCTGTTTCACTGGTTAATTGTTCTCACTGTTAGGAAGTTTCTCCTTAATTCCAGGTTGCTTCTCTCCTTTGATTAGTTTCCATCCATTGCTTCTTGTCTTGCCTTTGGATGCTTTTGAAAATAGGTTGACCGCCCTCTTCTTTGGGGCAGCCCCTCAAATACTGGAATACTGGTGGAGCAGTGGGCTAATGCCTCCTTAAGTAACACCAGCTGCCTGCAATTAGTGCAGGTTCGCATCCCACCAGGCTCAAGGTTGACTCAGCCTTCCATCCTTCCGAGGTAGGTAAAATGAGGACCCAGATTGTTGGGGGCAATTAAGCTGACTTTGTAATAATGCCGCTTGGGGGTGTGTGTGAAAGCCCTAATAAGCAGGCATATACATAGAATGAAGGCTACTGCTAAGCTTGTAAGCCGCCCTGAGTCTTCGGAGAAGGGCGGGATATAAATGGAATAAAAATAAAAATAAAAATAAAAAATCATGTCTCCCATAGTTTTTCTTTTCTCTAGACTAGCCGTATCAGTTCCTACAACCGTTCGTCATCTGTTTTAGTCTCCAAGCCTTTAATCGTCTTAGTTGCTCTTCTCTGCACTTTTTCCAAAGTGAACTGTTATTCTTAAGAACAATTTTCTTAACATTCATGTTTCCTTCTGCAGCTTAAAATCATTTTAAAAATGGGTTCAATCAGTAACCAGCTGAAAAAAAAATATTCTTGTAATCTTCTATTTTCAAAGCTAAACATACCCATTTCCTCAGTCTCTCCTGGGCCAGTTTTTTGCCAGTTTTCCAATCCTCCTTTCTCGTTCTTCTCTGAACCTTTTTCAATTTGTTTGATTTTTTTCTTAAAATATGATACCTTCATTTCTCTTATTCTGTGAGGGGCATGATTCGTGTAACATGTCCAATTAGGATTGGACCGCTTGAGGTGGTGTAGGATAGTCTGTGGTTGAACATAGCATTAGGAAAATGCCAACATCCTAGCTGGTTAAGTGAACCAGGCTGTCACAGTAAGCCAACCTGTTGTTTATTTGGGTTCAGCACAGCACAACTATGTTTTGTAAAATGTTGGGTGAAAATGTTATTTCAAATTCCAGACCACCTTAAACAAAAAAGAAATCTTTACAAACAAATTAATGTTTTAGTATCTTTTCAGAGAGGGCAGTCCCATCTAGTAAAGGATGTCACCTAACCAGGAACTTGTCATGACTGAGAATGCTACAACTGTAATTTTGATGAGTTTACCTGTTTCAGGACCAGAGGTGAACATCTTATCATTTTATCATTTCCCATTTCCAAAGCTTCTCAGTCTGAGTCCTTTGCTGAGATTCCATTAACGGAATCTGATTCCTTTGTCTTCCAACTTAATTACAGAAGCATATGGTGACTTGGATTTTAGGTAATACATTTGCTGCAGTAACTCTGTTTGCTTCACAAGTGTCAATGCTTATTAGTGAATCCACTGAGAAAGTTTTGCAAAAGGCCTCGCTGGAGTGTTTCAATAACAGCAAAGAATAAATATTGCAGGAGTTCAAATGGTTGTCACAAATTGGTTTTCTTCTATTTCCCGGGGAAATAATACCTCACCTCAACAGTTTTCTGTTAACACCTACATTAAAAAATGGTTTCTTGCCTCCAGATCCCACACACTGTCACAAACTTTAATGTCAAATACAGAGTGTCCTGCAAAAATCTAATGAGTAAGGAATAGGTAAATGTTTGTCATTTCTAGTTCTGGCTTGAAAAGAAAATGAGCTTCACCAGTTGAAAAGTGTTAGATTAATCACCAGTTTCATACAGAAAGCAATCACAATATTTGACCTAACATGCGCAGTACAACCAACAATAATAGGTACATACAGGTAGTCCTTGACTTACAACCACAATTAAGTCTAAAGTTTCCACTGCTAAGCAAGAGTTTTTAAGTGAATTTTACCCTATTTTACCACTTTTCTTGCCACAGTTGTTAAATGAATCACGGTTGCTAAGTGACACTGGCTTCCCTTTTTATTTTGATCACATGACTCAGGGACACTGCAACCATCATAAATATGAGCCAATTGCCAAGCGTCTGAATTTTGATCATGTGACCATGGGGATGTTGCAACAGTCGTATGTGCAAAAAACGGTCATAAGTCCCTTTTTTGCAGTGTCGTTGTAACTTTGAACAAGGCCACTAAAATTCTTAGGGAGCTGTCAGGTCCGCAAAACCTCTGTGTTTTCCCTTGCATATATATCCTACTTTTGGGGTCTGCCATTCTGCTGGGGGAAGGGGGAGCCTGGGATAACTTTTGCTTTCTGCTTTCCCTCTCCTGCCTCTATCCTTGAGAAAGGAATGCATCTCCCTTATCAGGGAGACAGTTACAGAGAAACGAAAGCTGGAGAAGACCTTGAGATGTGCGCCAACTGTGCCAGTCACCCGCACATCATACCATCCATGGATGGGCTGAATTTCAAATGGACATTATGATTTGGTGGGAGGAGGAATATTGCTTGCTTAACAATACCGTTTGCGCAGGATTTCCCCCAGATCTCGCCTTGACTTCCCTACTGTCACTGACCCCTAATAAAAGTATCCTTTTGAGACAATGCCTGTTTCAAGAGTTCTGCTTTCTTGGGTGGTTAGTTGAAGTGGATCCTTACAGGAGCTTTGGCGGTCATTGGTAGATGGCGGAATGGTTGCCATGAATGTACATGACTGATGCAACCAGATTTTAGTCTCACCTCTTCCATCCTTTGTACTCGTTTTTCCAGTTCTTCAATCTGGCCATATTTCTCATTCAGCTGCACACTTAGCTGGCCGAGGCTGTCAGTGCTTTGCTTTAAGATCTGCTCTTGCTCAAGTTTGCGGGTCTGCAATTAGAAAGCAAAAGCCGGGTTCTGAAGACTTTAGAAACAGATTATATCATGTTATTAGCTCAAGGCAAGGGACACAAACTGGTTTTTGTTTGGAATCAGTAGCACCCACACTCTGAATACAGCCATAGGCCAGTTCTTTTTTCGGAAAACCCTACAGTGGCCTGTTCTCCATAGTTCCCCTGACATCACAGAGTTGTTTGGAGTTCTCAGTCTCTCTTTGGTGATTCCTACTTGGGAGTCCCACAACTGCTAAAAACTAAAGGTGGAACTGACTACTATTTTGAGGGAAGAAATACACAAAACTGCAGTGTTAACACTAAACTTGATTTAGAAAAATGTCTGTCCTCTATGATGGCCTATCATCTTCTTAAAAATCACTTTAACTATGGCCTTCTCACAGTTCACAATTGGAAGACAGCAAAACTGTAGAGTTGAGCTTTCGATGGTGATGGTAACAATAATGTCACCTTTAGCACCAGGCAGCAAAACTCAGGAAAATTACTATGGGAGGTTTTTTTATGTAAGATATTCTTCCTGAGGTAGTCCTCAGATATTAAACATCCAGAAAGGCACTCTCTGAAACAAAATGTAAAGTCCATTTTTACACTTCTGGACATTTCTGCTCATTTTGGCAGCTGTTGGTAGTTTTTTGGTAGCTGGTTCACATGGTGTGGTAGGATGGAGGGTTTGTTGTCACTGTGTGTTGGGGGGAGAGAGCACGGGGGGGGGAGGCTCAGCTAATCTCAATGTACACATGTTGTACTTTGACAATAAAGGTTTATATATATATTTGTTTGTTCTCCAAGCTTGCTGTTTAGCTCCCGGATGCTTTGTTACCAAATGTAGGTAACGTTTCCAGCAGGATTTAGGGTGAAGTGTCTTGTTTGATTTCTTCTCTGCTTATATAGGTCCTTAAATAGGTGGTGTTGTAGTCAGTTGGTCATGTGACTGGTTGTTTACAGGGCATGAAATTAAACTGGTGAGGAGGTAAATTTCAAACACCGCAACCAGTCACGTGACCAACTGACCACAACACCACCCAGGACTTGTATAAGCAAAGAAGAAATCGAACAAGACCCTTCATCCCCCACTGAAGATGTTACCTAGTTTGGTAATGAAATGTCTGAAACAGGAAGCTCGGAGAACAAACCACTGCCAAAATCGACAACCTGAGCTATGAATATTCTCTACAATTTCTGCTCCTTCCCACTTCAGAATCAACTATATCAAATCGTCTTTTAAAAAGAAAAATGATGAAAAGCAAGGGATCGATCTAGTTTTGAAACACTCCCCACTTACGGCTTTCAAGGATAGTATATTATGGACCTGGGATCTGCGCTATTATGGTTGATCGCACAGTCAGCCAGATGTTTAGACTGGATTTGGTATTTCTATCCATTTCTCAAAGTCTTTCCCAAGGACCTGAGAAAGACAGATTTTGTGTATTGTGTGTTGAGTACTGTATGCCCAGCAAAGCTGCTTTTGTAATTGGCTGAGTTTGTCACTGATGGTGTTCAAGTAGTAGTTACTTCAGATGTTTTGGGATTGCACGGAAGGCACCTATTGGTATTATTTTTGCTTTCTTTTGCCACAGTCATTCTACTTCTATTTGCAGGTCTTTGTATTTTGTGATTTTCTCCAGTTCTTTCTCCTCTGTTTTGCTGTCTCTAGGAACTACCATGTCCACCATTAGCAATTTTTAAGTATTCCCATTATTATTATATCATGGAAGGGGAGACGTGAGATTTTTTTTGCCTAAATGTACAACATTTTTTAAAAAATATTGTGCACGATGGGCAGTGCTTTTTTTGTAAAAGAAAAAGGTGCCGGAACTCACACATGTCATACAACCCACCTTGCCTACCCTACAAGGTTCCATCCAAAAAAGGTTGCTGGAACTCCGTTCTGGGCGTTCTATGACAAAAAAAGCCCTGATGATGGGTTAGGATTAGGGAATCTAATTGCAACATGGAATCTAATTTTTCTAGTTCTCCAAATAATCCATCTTTTGACAAGTAGTCCATGCTAATTTCATAAAGCGACACTGTGTTTCAAAAACTCTGGTCACTGGTATGTGTTATTTTTGTATTAAAATTGGCTCACTGGTCAGAAAATATTGCATTAAATGAAGAGGCTCACACTTCCAAGCAGGTTAAAGTGTTTTAGTAATTTACATGATCACGGTGTTGAGTAGTGTTGAGTAGTGCCTGAAGTTTGTAACTTTGAAAAAAAAGTCTAGCCATGGAATTTAATTAAGAACTTGCCTAAACCTAGGTACTTTGAATATTAAAGGTCCTTGGTCTGGGGTAGGCAACCTTGGCTCTTTTATGATTCATGGACTTCAACTCCCAAAATTCCTCAGTCAGCATAGCTGACTGAGGAATTCTGGGAATTGAAGTCCATGAGTCATAAAAGAGCCAAGGTTGCCTACCCCTGTCCTTGGTGCTCTCTGAGCTTGGTTGCTTTCTTGCAGACATTTCATTATCCAAATTAGGTATCATCATTAGTGCTGATGATGTTACCTAGTCTGGGTAATGAAACATCTGCAAGGAAACAACAAAGCTCAGAGAGCATCAAGGATCCCTGATTTCAACCGCGAACTACTAATATTCTCCTCTATTGGTACTTTGAATATTACTATATGAGGAATTTCCTCATTTTCCACAACTGTGGAAAAGAACAAATGTTTAAGGCTCATTTTAAATGATAGCCTCCAACACTATCGATTCCACTTCTGTGAGATTTGTGACTTTCACCTCTCAGACAGGAACTCAAAACAACATTCACAACATTAGCTTCTATTTTTCCCAACAGCAGAGGTGTCAAACTGCTGGCCCGCAGGCCGGATGCGTCATCCGGAAGCTGCGCCCACCCCATTGCCGGCAATGGCAAAACAGTCCCGATACATCTCGTGAGGTCACACGACGTTGCGAGCTTGACATGTCTGCCCTACAGCAATGACCCTGTTCCATGAGACCAAATATGAGATTGCTTGTCATGTGATGAAGAGAATTACTGGAAGAAGAAGAGCTTTGTGTGCTGTAGCCCAGAGCACAGGAAGAGAAGGTGGATAACAACTTTGCTAGGATGAATGGACCAGTTTATTTCTTATCCAGATATAGTTTCTCACATGTTCATTCAAGAGTCCATTCTGATTTGTCTCTGGGATAGTCTGCATTTTAAAATCAAAATATGTTCAATTCATTTTTAAACATGAGGACAATTTGGAAATAAACCTCTGTTTGGTTATCAATGACAGACACTCACAGACACAGAACTTTTATTATACACATTAGAAAACTACAACTCTTGGGTGCATCTAGAGGTGTGCAGGCGAGCATTATCATGAACCAACACCATAGAAAATCCTGCCAAATGTGAAGATACCAAAGGAGTACTGCTAGTGAAGTTCATGGAGCGTGGTTTGACCATCAATTCAGAAGTCTACTGTGAAATGTTACGAAAACTCAGACGAGCCATCCATAACAAGCGTCGGGGCATGCTGACTTTTGGTGTGGTGTTGGTTCACAATAATGCTTGCCTGCACACCACTAGACACATCCAAGAACTTTTGAAGCAGTTCAAGTTGGGATGTTTTTGATCATCCCTCCCCATAGCCCAGATTTGGCATCGAGCGACTATTACTAAGGAATTTCAAACCTTGTAAGACATTATGACAAGTGCCTCAATAGGAGTGGTGGTTATGTCAAAAATAATGTAATGTTGTAGTTTTCTAAAGTGTATAATAAAAGTTCTGTATCGGCGAGTGTCTCTCATTGATAACCAAATGGAGGTTTATTTCCAAAATGCCCTGATATATATAGCTTCTCTGACACAATGTCTGAATTGCTGTGTCTTTAAAACAATTAATACTTTCTTTAATATAGATCAGGGCAGCTCAGATCAATATGTGGACTAGTCTGCTTGTTTTGAAGTGTGGATCAAACAGTGTTGTAGAATATCCCTAAACTTGTCTTCTCATCTCAATCATCTTTTCAAAATATCTCCAAGATTTTCTGGAGTACTATGCTTTATGTGATATTCCAGGCAACTGCCTAGAAGTGGTTTGTCCTTGTCTTCTTCCTACAACTCAGCTACCCTCGTTCCTATGGCAGATGGCCTCATTCCAAGGCAGAACTAAAATTCACGATATCCTAGTTTCTACCCTGTTGCCTTAAGCACTGCACCAAACTGGCTCTCTTACATTCCATACCTTCATTGTATTTATGACTCCTTCTTGTCTTTTCTTCAGATCTTCAGAGCGCTTCGCATAATTCTCCTGGAGCTTTTGGCAGCCATGCTTCACACACTCAGCACCTGCTGCCCTTAAAGCTTCAAGCTGGAAAGGACACAGTGGAAACATAAATATAATTACAGCAATAAAAACTAATACAAACTGAAAACAGAACAAAGAGAGAGAGTAAATGTGTGGAAAAGAAAAAAGGGAAAAATAGAAAAAAGACATCAAGAGAATAAAATAAGGAAAGCAAAGGAAAAACAACAACACTGACCACACCTTCATCATGAGTATAAACAATTTAGTAACTTAACACTTCTTTAAAAAAACACGTAATCTTTTTTTCCCCAATGTCCCTTCTCTTATCTATAAACAAATCCATAAAGCCTCATCGTTTCAGCCTGTCAGCAGAAATCCATTAAGAGTTTCAGAGATATATAGGCCATGGTGTTCAAAGCCCTTCATGGCATGGGGCCGGAGTACCTTAGGGAACATCTGCTGCCGGCATCAAGCTCCCTCCGCCCTGTGCGTTCCCACAGAGAGGGCCTCCTCAGGGTGCCACCGATCAGAGAATGTCGATTGGTGGCGCCCAGGGGGAGATCCTTCTCTGTGGGCGCTCCGGAGCTGTGGAATCAGTTGCCGGTAGAGCTCCGGATGGCGCCCGATCTTCGCTCCTTTCGTCGCGATCTCAAGACGTTTTTGTTTGTACAAGCTGGCCTAGCCTGATGGGGATTGGTGGGGTTTTTATTTTATTTTATTTTTTGTATTTTTAATTTTATTTTTGGGGTTTTATTATTGTATTAATTGTTTTAACTTGGGCAATTATTTAATCTTTTTTTTAATGTTTGTACTTTGTATTTGACTTTTGCCCTGTGAACCGCCCTGAGTCCTCAGGGAGAAGGGCGGTATATAAATATTATTAAATTAAATTAAATTAAATTATATGGATCTTAAACTTGATAAAAAAACAACTTTATATTCCTTTCTTTTACTTCTAACAATATTAATCTTTTACCCTTTTAAATAATGTCAGAGATTTCTTTTCATTTCTTGTTTGTCATTTCTCACAAAATTCTTCAAAACTTTAACAAGCCTCTTTTGCAAATCCAATATGGGAAAATTATTCAGGTCACTCTCTTGGCTTGTTGTTTGTGTATCCCTTTTAATTGTTAAGGTATCAGCCAGTTTCATTTGTATGTCCAGTGTTACGGTCTTGTAAAAATCCACTTTCAACTCAGTCTTGCATCATGTCAATAGAACCTGCTCCTCTTCCATAACATAAATTTTAGATACAGTCTATCTACAGAGGCAGAAGCTTTTAAAATTCTGGGTCCTGTGTTCAAAAATATCCTTTAATAAATCCAATGTTAAAACATTTTGCTTCACTCTGTAACTGAAAGTCAGGTAAGCGTTCTCCTTTAATTATAATCTTTGATTCTTTGTAGTTCCCCTTAATTTTAAAAAATCTTTATTTAAAAGAAACAAAGCAAAAACATTTTTCCTCAGGAAGTGTTCTTTATCGTTAATTCAAAAATCTTATTTCATATTTATCTGAACTCTTGGGCCACTTGTAACTTTCTAAAGTCAAATTTTTAATCACCCTTTTGCTGTCAATTCCCAAAAATTGTGGTCTTAAATTTGGAGTAAAAACCTCTTTACTAAGAACTGAAGGAAGTTCACTTCATGCTGTAAAACTCCAAAGGTCAAGCCAAAGTTTCCTAATAGCTGAAAAGCTGTTAATACCAATCTCCAAAATTGATTAAAATAAAACAAAGTAAGTGAACTCAGTGTCCTTTCAAGGACTGTAGGTTGACCAAGATGGCAATTCCCTTGTCTCTCATAGCTCTAAACCTCCCAGAGACTGTTATCTTGCAGTTTCCTGATGAGAAACAGCTGTCTGGAGCACCTGTGGGCAATCTCAAGTCCTTTCCTTGTCTGGAGAGCAATTACTGAAGAACCTGTCTACTCACCAGTTCTTCATTCGTCCATGATCATTGGTTCTACTTTTCGGTGTACTTCTATTAACAGATCTAGATAGGATGCAGCCTTATGGCTAAGGCACAAAATGTAGCAATTAAAAAAAATGGGGGGAGGTTTCAAGACATCTATCATTTAAAAAAAACTTCTAGATACCATTGATCAAAAGTGGTCAGGGAGTATTTTCATTTGTGTGTGTGTTGTGTTGCACATGTGTATCTTCAAGTCATTCTTGATTCTTGGCTACTATCTGGACAAATCCCTGCAGGTTTTTTGGCAAGGTTTTCCATTGTTTGCTTCCTAGAGCTAAGAAAGGACTTCGTCAAACTGGCAGTGCAGTTCTCAATAAACTGTGTAAAAAAAAAGTTCTAATCTAGGGTTTCCAGTTCACCAAAGTTCAAGGGCATTGCTTAAGCACTACAGGGATTCCCTTTTAATCTGCCATCCATAATTACAGAAGGGAAAGCAATAAAATGTGCTCTAGAAAAATACCCATTAGTAGTGGATATAGACTAATTTAAATAATGTGCAGGTTGTGTTTCCTTTGATTCACTAAGAAGATGACACCATAACCTGAAGGTTCTTCCTAAGTTAACCTCAATATCTTCTAACCTTTGTTTAATAAGCTTCATGACATTGTTATAACCCATAAGCAAATCAGGGGACATACCAAGGGGAGGTTTGCTAGTTATTGCTATATATTATCTAGATTTAAATTTATAAGAGGTGTAGAAGCTCTGTGGGAAACAGGCTCTAAGATGGTAAAATATGGTTTGTTACTAAGCTTTCGTTTTGATGGTAATCAATCCAGCCTCAGTCTAAGCATAGCACTGGAAATACTTCTAGATCTCAGAGAGTATTATTGTATTCTCTCATATAGTTGAAATTTTATACCAGGTTTCCATCCAGCATTTTGTTTCTCATAGTGGCCAATCAAATATCTTTAAATGCTTACAAACAGAATGCACTTCTCTCCTAATTTTCTCCCTGCATCTGGTATATGCAAGTAAGTTATTATCCCCTCTGTTATATATTTGGTTCTTTAGGCATTAAGCAAGACAAAGTGTTGAAACAGCAAACACGTTTATTAACTCAGAACAGAAGCAGCCCTTAATGGCTGCTGCGCAGCTATTTATATGGTTGGCCTCTAGGTGGCGACCAATAGGTTTAAAGTAACAGTTTCCCGCCCCAAACCTAATTATCAGCCTGGAGACAACAAGTCTGGCTTTCAGTAACAGCATCTAGGTCAGACATTAAGCAACTGATCAGACATTAAGCAAGTGATTTAAAACAGTTATAGCCAATACATTACACGCTCCATGGAGGTAACACTGAAAAGTCAGACTAACACACTTTAATAGACTTATCCTCCATTCAATCCACTATTAAAGCCACCAATTCTCCTTGACTTATGGGCACAAGTGAGTCCAAAATTTCTGTTGCTAAGCAATACAGGTGTTAAGTGAGTTTTGTCTTGTGAGTTTTATTGCCACAGTCATTAAGTGAATCACATCAGTTGTTAAGTTAGTAACATGGTTGTTAAGTGACTTGGGCTTCCCCATTGACTTTGCTTGGCAGAAGATCACAAAAGGGAATCACATGACCTCAGGATCCTGCAAATATCATAAATATGAGCCAGTTCCCAAGTGTCTGAATTTTGATTCTGACCATGGGGATGCTACAATAGTTTAAGTGTGAAAAATGGTCATAAGCCACTTTTTTCAGGGCCATTGTTAGTGGCCATCACCGTATTGGATAGTAATTGATTCTGTGTGAAAAAGGTTTTTTTTCTTTAAGAGTTTTTGTTTTCAAAAGTGAAAGTCCAAATATAAGAAAAGTGAAACACGTTCATACGGAAAGTGTTCAGTCCTTCTGATCATTCGGTTATCCTCATTTCCACTTTATAATGACTCTCTTATGTTGTTTCTCAAATATGGTATCCAGAATTATGCATTTTACTCCAGCTGTAAATATACCACAAAGTTGTATAAAGGCATTACCAATCCTGGTATATTTATTTTCAATTCTTTGTCTAAGGATTCAAGCAGAGGGTTTGCTGACATCTTCATTATGCTACTTTCTGTAACAGATTCTTTCTCCTTGTTAGTTACAGAATCTTAAATTAATATGAATCTCAAATAAGAACATTTTGCCCCAGCAAGCATTGCTTTACACTTACTTGCATTTAATAGCATTTGCTATTTGGTTGATCAGTTACTCAGTAAAAAGATTTCTATGGGCTCACCGTTTTTTAAAATAATTTGGTTACCACGTGCCTTGGTGGAGCAGTGGGCTAATGCCTCCTTAAGTAACACCAGCTGCCTGCAATTAGTGCAGGTTCGCATCCCACCAGGCTCAGGGTTGACTCAGCCTTCCATCCTTCCGAGGTAGGTAAAATGAGGACCCAGATTGTTGGGGGCAATTAAGCTGACTTTGTAATAATGCCGCTTGGGGGTGTGTGTGTGAAAGCCCTAACAAGCAGGCATATACATAGAATGAAGGCTACTGCTAAGCTTGTAAGCCGCCCTGAGTCTTCGGAGAAGGGTGGGATATAAATGGAATTAAAATAAATAAATAAAAATAAAAACTTCACCAGCTCACTATTAGTTCTATCTACTACTAAAACTCTTGTGTTTGATTGTTGGTAAGCTTCAATTGGGCAAAACATTGCAACATAGGGCAACCAGGTTTTAAACCAACATGCCTCAAATACGCCAACTTACAGAATGTGTCCAAAATTTGGGAGCCATGACTCCCATGAATTGTAATTTGGCAAAATTGTGGTTGGCACACTGGGCAGTTACAGTAGCTGCAATCATAGAATCATCATTTCCAACACTCCCTGACACTTTTCTACAAGATAAGCCAATGGGGAGAAGAAAGTCAAAGGTTGATGTCAGTCCTCCCAGATACTCGACCAGAAACTCAACTAGATGGACTAATTCTGCTTTATTTATTTTTATTTTATTTATTTTAATCCCATTTATATCCCGCCCTTCTCCGAAGACTCAGGGTGGCTTACAATTTAAGCACAAACCAATGTGCTTAGCAATACCCTTCATTCTATGTATATGCCTGCTTATTAGGGCTTTCGCCCCCCCCTCAAGCGGCATTATTACAAAGTCAGCTTAATTGCCCCCAACAATCTGGGTACATTGTAAGGCTACATTAACAGAATTCTCTAAATCTGTAAGTACAAACTTCCCACTCTTCACTTTTAACTGCCACCTGCATTAGGGCAGAATGGGACAACTCACCACAGCCAACTCGCCACAGGCAAATTGCCAGATGACAATTCAACAAATACAAAAGTTAAATTAATTTCAATGGAACCGTGGCCAATTATAATAAAGAAAGTCAATCCAGAAATACAAGGGTTACAATAATTTCAACAAAACTATTTCAACAAAAACATGCCCACCAATAATAACAGTAACTGATGAAACAATTAAAACAGTGTTAAATTGTGAGTTGCCCCATGGCGAGTTGTCCTACAGCGAGTTGACCGTATGTCAAGGTTGAATTGCTAAGATGCCTGCTAACTTCTATTGTTACTCAACTTGCCATAGAAATGGGGGAAGGGTAGGAAGCATGAGAAAAAAATGGGAGTCTAAGAAGCTGTCCACGGACCATGAGAGCCAAGGTCACTTATGCAGGTGTTTGATGGAGAAGCAGACCATTCTCATAACAAACCAAAGAAGTAAGATTGGGCAACATGAACACTTGGTGGGTAGGGGTTATGGGAAGCTATTGTTAACTAGGCAGATGTTCCCATGGGAGAACCAGAGCTGGTTTTGCTTCTTCAGTTCTGAGATGTGTATTCAATAAAGTTATCTTGTATGGCACTTCAAAGCCTTGAAGATTCCTTAATTTTGACACCATGATAAGCTGGCCATGGCGAGTTGGCCATGGTGAGTTGGCCATGGTGAGTTGTCCTAGACCCGCATTAGGGTGTGTCCTTCCTTAGTTTCTTTCTCTGACTGTTAAGCCACTACAGGTTCCTGCCTCTCTTGTCTGATTGTCTCTTAGGCAGAATCTCTTCCTCTTGTTGCCCAAAGCCATCCATACATTCCATTACATCCATTCTTTCTCTCCAGCTATTTTCCTGGAGGACCAAATTACAAATAGGCCAGTTGTTCAAATGTATGCTTATTTAGAACATTAACTGACAAGGGAGGATTAGTTCACTCTGGGCATGATATGCTCTGTTTGGAATCAAATGTAATCTTTTGGTGTTTAATAAGCTGGATTAATTGACCCATTTTTTGGTAAGCATGTTGAAAGAAAAGGGTCAGTGGCTCTTCTTTAAAATACAAAGACTATTTCTTAGAGGGAGGAACTTTCAGTCTTGTAATATTTTCTCCTGCTCCTTCAGTTACGGAATTTGACTGTGAATTTTGTAACATTTTTATAATGATTTTTCTATATGCCTTTTTAAAAATTGCTTTAATTTGTTCTACTCTTTGGTTGCTTTATATTGTTTTTGTTTTTTTGTAAGCCACCCATTGTATATATATATATATATATACAAGATGGGTGGCTATTTAATAAATAAAATAATAAAAATAGTTTTATCACTTTGTGGGAGACGAAAATATAGTCCCCTCCTCATGTAACAAGATGACGCTGGAGAAAAACTGAGATAGGCCCTGCAGTAGTGATTTAAAACAAAGCATTAACTCGAACTCTATACTGTTTAACAATATGGACGTATTATTTGTAATCTGTTGAGCTTTGTGCAATATGAAATTGCAAAGTAGATAGTTCTATATATATTTGGAACATGAGTATTGTAACCATGGGAAAAGAGGAACTGAAAGTAGCTGATACATGCGGGTTCCAATGTACATGGTTATATGTGGAAAGTTATGTTCAGCAGAAGGTCAGCAGGAGGTCAGTAAAAAGTCGGCAAGTCAGCAGAAGTCAGCAAAAGTCAGCGGACCATCTGACTACAGTCTTATAACAAGAAAGGGTATAAAAGGTTAGGACTGGACATGATTGATTTGCCATTGGCCTATAGCTGTCCTATTGGAGTTAGCTATACCACATGGTCCTCATTGCAATGGTTTGTTAATGTAAGTCAGGGGTGTCAAACACAATTTCATTGAGGGCCGCATCAGCATTGCGGTTGCCCTCAAGGGGCCGGGTGGGTATGGCCTGGGTGGGCGTGGCCTACTGGGTGGGCATGGCTAGAGTGCGTATGGCCTACTGGGTGGGTGTGGCCAGCTCTACATCGTTCGCATCAAGGGTGCCTATGGGGGCCTGGGCAGGAGTGGGACAGATCTGAGGGTCTCTGGCAGAAGGAGGGTCTCTGGGCCAGGGCCAAGGCAGCAGGGGCCGTTCCCTCACTGTTTCCAGGATGGCTTTGCGGGCCACATGAAACCACTTCGCGGGCCGGATCCGGCCCCCGGGCCTTGTGTTTGACATGTCTGATGTAAGTGATGTTATGTTATTATGCTATGTTCCAAATTATTCGCAAAATAAACCTCTGAATCTTAAAGTAAGAATTATTGTTTTGTGTTGCTGTCTCTAGTCTTTTCCACTGGGTTTTTCCACAACAACTTCAACCGTTTGTATGTTTTGGATTAGTTTCAAAATCAATAAAGAATCAAATAACTTTCAAAACTAATCTTAAATACAAATGTATCTCCTGTATTAAAGACACAAAAGTACTTTTTTGAAATTCCAAAAATTAAAGCACACCTTGAACTTTAGCCTTTCATTTTCTTTGTTCACCCATAATAATTCTTCTTCTACTTCTTTTATCCTTTTTAAGGTCTCCTCGTTGTTGGAAGACAGCGTCTCTTCATCAGGGACCATTCCAGATTCTGTAAAATGTAGCTAAAATGAAGAAAAGAAATAAAGGTGAATCAGCTCTTCCTGCTTCTGCCATTTTTCTCTTTGTCCCTTTTTTTTGGACTCTGCCCGCCTTTAAACTAAATTGGTTTCTACAATTTGCTGCAAGTGACAGATACAGTTTGTTATTCATTCAAACTCTTTGAAATCTTAATAGAACTGCACAGTGCTGAAATTTAATAAGGAGTATATTCTCTTGTGTGCATGGTAAACAAAACTTGTTGTAAAAATGTAGCAAAGTTGCACACATGCTATTTTTTTATTATTAATGGAAGAATGGTTAATCCATAATATGCCCATGCCACACTGAAAACAACATGAGGTCTTTCAGAGCCTTTATTTCCCTCATTTGATTTCCCAGGGTGGAAAAACAAACAAGATACTCTAATTTTGAAATATAATTTGACACTAGAATACTCCAGCAATTCCAAAGTTTCCATTTGATTATGTGTTGACAGCACTATCATCCATGATTAAGACCCTTTTATATTACTTCTTTATAGTAGTAAAGCATTCCTTTTTTCCTACCTAAGTTGTCCTGAATACTATTCAATAACAAAATAGGAGGCAGAAGCATTCTGCATGCAACCTTGAACAAACTGTACAATAATACTGTGGTATAAATCTAATAAATTATCTATGATGTGTCAGATTTATTAGGCTTCCCCTTAAAGAGTATGTTAATGCTGGTTAGTCATTGAGAGATTGGGGAAGAGTGATTACAGCAAATGATGAATGCATAGGTGTTTGTTGGGAGTTGGGAACGGTATCGTATGCAGGTAGTTTTCAATTTACAATCACAATTATGCCCAAAATTTTGGTTGCTAAGTGAGACAGCTGTTAAGTGAGCCTTGCCCCATTTTACAACCTTTCTCACCACAGTTGTTAAGTGAATCACTGCAGTTGTTAAATTAGTAACCCAGTTGTTAAGTGAACCTGGCTTCCCCATTGACTTTGCCTGCCAGAAGGTTGCAAAAGGTGATCACATGATCCCAGGACATTGCAACTGTCATAAGTACGAGTCAGTTGCACAGTGTCTGAATTTTGTCTATTCGGATGCTGCAATGGTTGTATGAAAAACGGTCATAGGTCACTTTTTTTTCAGTGCCATTGTAACTTCAAATGAACTGTTGTAACCTGAGGACTACCTGTGTGTCATGTTGCCACCATGCAAACAATGCAAATTACATAATTTGCATAGAGATGTCACTGTGGCTTATTCTGAATGTCTACGGTTGAAAGGGATGCGTGATTTTTCAGCTAGTGTCTGGATAGACAGGAAAGCATCAAAGCCCTGCCCTTATTTCATCCACAAGGCCTCTTTACCACTCCCAAGTTGTATATAACAACTTCCTAGGTTCATCTGTGCAGATGACATAGTTCAAGAAATTTAGAGGTCTAGTGGAACACTAGTTTGAAGTCCCATCCTACATGAAGCTTTAGATTAATATTACATCTGGATTCCTGCACACACTGAGATAGTGGAAAATGAAACACTCTGTGTTAGGTATTGATGTGAATCATATGGGCAGTTATAAATGAGTAACTGCTGTGTTTGTTTAAACGCTTAACTGCTTGTCTACGGTTTTGCAAAGTTGTGTTTTGGACAGGAAAATTGCTTTGAATTCATTGGCTGCCGCCTATCGGCGGTCCGTATAAATAGATGTCAAGGCAGCTGTTAGAGCCGCTTCTGTGTTAACCCAATAAACGTTCTATTACTTTCACCTTCGCCTCGTCAATGCCTCAAAGATCCCAGTACACAACACTCTGCATTAGAGAAAATAAGTCTTTGCCCCCCTAAAATAATCTGAAAACAGAACAATACTATTCATCATGTGGTAAAACTCTTGGAAGAATAACCACAGCAGTTTGATCTTTCTTTTGTTATCATTTTCTTGGTCTTTTGGTTTGCTAATTTTAAAGCCAGTTAATCCTCAAATCCTTTAGTTTTTCCATTAGTATTTCTATGCCTTTCCTGCCTTATATTTGCATTCAAAACTTCCAAAGCTAAAATGAATAACATTGGTGAAAAGGAGCATCCTAGTCTACTCCCCTTCTTTATGGCTTAAGGTTTTGTTGATTCCCCATTCACAATTATCTTTGCCTTTTCTGAAGCGTACATCACTACTATATACTTTTGATAAGTAAATTATAAGTGACCCATTTGATAAAATTCTCACCAAAGTCACAAGTCACAAGACTGTTGTTATAGGGAAAATAGGAAGAGGAAAGAGTATTAGATATGTTCCCTGCTTTGAATTATTTACAGGAATATAGGATATAAGATAAAAGTAAAGTTCAGATCCTCCAAAACGAGAAAGTCCCATTCAAATTATTAAAGGCTTTTTCTGCATCATGAAAATTCAGTGCTGCTTAACTTTCACTGTTACTCCAAGTATTCCAAAAGGTCCGATACACTTCTAATATTATCCAGCAACTGCCCTTTAGGTTAAAAAACCAAAACACACTGATCTTCATAAACAAAGTCCTGTAAAACCATCTTCATTTTCTCAGCTGAAATCATTGTAAATAGCTTATAACCATTATTCAGTAATGATATCTGGTGATAATTTGTTGGTGAGGTCAAATCCAGAATTAATGTATTATGTATTGGCCTCTACCCAATGTCAGGTGTCTTGCCAATCTGTAAAACAGAGTTCATCGTATATTGCAATGGTAGTAGTAGTTCATCTTCAAAATGTTGGCAATAAAAAATTGGTGATCCATTTGGTCTAGACATTTTCTCTACAGTAGCCTGATAATGCCCCTGACTAACAGGAAGCTGACTTAGCCAGTGGGTAGACTGTTCTGCCCATAATCCTGCCACCACATTCAACCTATTGGCTAATATGTCTTTCAAAATGGTGACATGATGGAAGTAGCTGCCTTTTTGCCACCATTTCCTTAGATTCCACCCATTACTCACTTCTGCCAGTTGCTCTGCTTTTAGGGCCTCCATTTTTCTTATGCCCAATGCAACTGCATGTGCTGTGACACCTTTAGGCTAGACCAGAGTGAGTGATAGACAGACGTCACTGGAGAATAAATAGCATGAATTTTTGAGGCCAAATATACCTATACTTTCATCCATGAACTGAACCCAGGGGAATTTAAACTTCTAGCAATATATATATATATATATATATATATATATATATATATATATATATATATATATATATATATATATATATATATATATATATATATATATATATATATATATATATATATATATATATATATTCACCTCTCAATATATATATATATATATATTCACCTCTCAACCCGTGTAGTAAAACATCATGTTCTATTTGCTCAGCTCCCCTGGGTTTTACTTTTGAAAGCACTAGCAGAACAGACCTGATAAATAACAGCCCCAATTCCCTTAGGGCAATCTTCTCTGCCTACAAGATTAATTAGTACTTGGAAGAATGCATCAGGCTGCAAACTCATTTTGCCAAGGTTTGCAAACCAGGGGCATTAGGCATGTAAAAAGCCAAAAATGCCTTCACATGCTTTATGAACACTGAACTTGTAAGAGCCTGTAACTTTTGCTTAATGAGCACCAGGGTCATAGAACAAATTGTGAATACTGCTATTTTTTTTAAAGTGTGACAAAACGTGCAGCACATGAGTTATGGAGTACCATAGTCCCCTTAGCAGCTTTTTCTTAAAATGTACAGGGGCAGGTTGAGTTTGGTAAAATTGGAGAGAATCAAGAAATGGGCATTACTCAGTAAATCTCACTCACTTCTCCATGCAGAAGGGCAAGTAGCCACAGTAATGCATTATCAAGAGTCAGTTTGATGCAGTGGATAACACACTGGGCTAGAAAACCAGAGATCCTACATTCTAGTTCTGCCTTACACATGAAACCAGGTAAGCGGGCCTTGGACCAGTCCTTCTGTTTCAGCTCTGGGAAGAAGGAAACAGAAAGCCATTTTTGCAAATCTTGCAAAGAAAACTACAGGAACTAGTCCAGACAACGTCCAGGAGTTAATGCTGAAAGTATTGTTGTTCTTATTTACATATAATCTACCCGATGGTTCTGACTAGAGTTGGTACTTTTGATCTCTGGATCTTTCCCAAGTGTCTATGGAGATTCTCAATCATCCAGGTCATGGTTGTCCGAAAAGTGCTCTTTCCAAAAGGCAACTGGACTTTCTTGGGTTTTTTTGCTTTGAAAACGTTTTGCTTCTCATCCCAGAAGCTTCTTCAGAACTTTGGAAAAAGCATCTTTGGGACGATCCTTCCTAATTATCTAGAACACTATTGAAATATTCTGCCATTCCAAGTATGTGAATTTTGAAACTGATGTGTGGAGATTCCGCCCATTCTATCATATGGCAAGTAGTTTTTTTAGATCCTTGGAAAGGCATCAAGCATACAAACCATTACTGATGGACTTTATGACCATTCATTCAGCAACTATTCAAAATTATGATGGTGCTGAACAAAGGAACTTACATCTATAACCAAAGTTGTGGTTGCTGCTGTACTCCTGCAGTGACCTGAACAAAATTTAGGTGCTTGGCAATCTGCTCACCTTTATATCCAACCATAGAGATGCTTCAGCTGCCCCACTTGTTTATGTTTCCCCCACCCATCTTGTCCCTCTGGGGCTCTTGGTTCTACTTCCCAAAGGGCTGGGTCACTCTTCCGAAGATCAACTTTCCCAAGGAGAAATACAGGTGCACCTTGCAGCCTTCCTATAGAAAAGCCATCCTAGAGTAGACACCATTTCGGGAGCAGCCAAAATTCTTGTAATTCAAAAACTGGAAATGCTGCCAAAAGGGTGCCCACTTCCAGGATGGCACCTTTGTATAGGAAGGCCACATGGCAGCTCGGCTGCTTTTCTTTCCAAAAGAGGAACTGAATTGGGTATTCTTGGGGAAAAGGTTGAGGGTAACCAATACTTTTGCAGCATTTGTACCTATGCAATAGTGGTGAATATCTGTAGCTCAGGTGTAGGATGAGGGTAGGATGAAGCTTCGTTCTCTTGAGCTTGTGGATCAAATGTTTTATTACCAGGCTAGGTAACGGCTTCAGCAGAGTTTAAACCCCTGAACTCCACTGAAGACATTACTTAGCTTGGTAATGAAAAGTTCAGAAATCAACCCACAAGCTCAGACAATGAACCCTCATTTGTATCTATCTATCCTTGGTCATTTCGAAGGAAATAAAAATAGGAGAAATCTAAAGGATAGTATAGATTGGGTAACTCTTGCAGGGTGCTGAGTGCCGGTTGAGACTGGATTGGTCTGATGAATGTAACTTGGCTACTGAGCGGCTAGCACAATTCTGAAGGTCGTCCATGCTATTGTGCAGAACAGATCTATCTTATTGGTCTGTAAAATAAAGAAAATCTTTCATACCTTTGAATCCAGCGTGCCATTTGCAATGCTATGGTTGGATTCCTTTTTATGTAACAGAGGCTGAACTTTTGCTAACGTGGAACGAATCTGCAGGGAAAAAGCAAGCTGAGATGCTTATGGTTTTTAAGACGAAAATGTCTGATGTAAAGGTAGCGCCAAGAAGCTGTTTTAATGTTTATAAATAACATTAATACCAGTCAGGAATATAGGGCTTAAGATTTTTTAGTTGTTTTTCATATTGATTTTTATTTTATTTTTTTTGTAAGCTCATGTGCATTTATTTTAAATAATGGTAAACAGTGGTGACATCAATGTAAATATTAATGTTTTGTAGTGATTTTGTAGTTTTGTAGTAACTTGGTCATTTCTTAGTATGATAGCAATAGCACTTAGATTTATATACCGCTTCACAGTGCTTTACAGTCATCTCTAAGCGGTTTTTACAGGGTCAGCCTATTGCCCCCATCAATCTGGGTCCTCATTTTACTAACCTCGGAAGGATGGAAGGATGGAAGGCTGAGTCACCCTTGAGCCGGTGAGAATCGAACTGCTGAACTGCTGCAGCCAGCAGTCAGCAGAAGTAGCCTGCACTACTGCATTCCACCACAGCTCTTATAATATTTTTCTATACCAGGTAGTCCTTGACTTACGACCGTAGTGGGATCTGACCAACAGGTTTGTACGTTGTGACAGTTATAAACTGAGTCATCCTATGACTGACCCAATTTCAATATTTTTTTGAGTCAGTTATTAAACGAACACCATGGCCATTAAGTGCTATGGGCCTTTTTTTTTGAAAATTGAAAATAAAATGCTAGTTCTAGGCAAAACTGTCATAAAATGTGATCACATGGGACCATGGGATGCTGCAAAAGGCCTGCCGAGCGCCTACAACGTGGTCAGATGGTTGCAGGGGGAGGCTGGCTGTCAGAACTTCAGAACTGGGTCATCAGTATCTCCAGGGAGGTCCATCATAAGTTCAAACGGTCGCTAAGCGATCGGTCCTAAGTGGAGGACTACCTGTATTCAATTACTCAGTAATCACTGAAAAAATGAAATAATGTATTTTTAATGTTATGACAATGGTAAAGTCTCTATTTACTGATAAGTTATTTTCCATACACTATGCCCTCTTCCCTCTTCTTTTTCCCTTTCTGTGTCCATTCATTCTATTCTTTAAATTATTTTAAAACTTAAAATTAAGCAAACAGAATGAGGAGGTCCCAATCTTTTGCTCACAGCAGGAATTTAAACTCCATGACAAATCAGTACCTAAGCTCTGTTTGAAGACATTCAGCAATGACCTCTTCTAGAAAACAGTCCCACTGTCAAATTGTCCACTGTTTTTTTTTCTAATATTCAACAACCGGGATCTGTCTTCCTGTAATTTCAAATAATTATTTTGTATCCCGCATTCTAAGACAATGAAGGAGAGGATTATATTTCCCACTATTCAGTTTTTAATTCTCAAGACTAAACACACCCAACATACTTCTTCCTGGTAGGACTTGACTTCCAGACTTCTAATATTCTTGATCTAGACACAGTATGCAAGTCAGTATGTGTGTGTGGTGGGGGGAGGGGTATACAAACACACACACACACACACACACACACACACACACACACACACACAAAAGCAGGCCATGTGTTTTATCCAGAACAGTGCTTTAGCACTGACAATTAAAAGGACCTTAATAACTGAGATAACTTTCTTTTGAGATCTTGGTCAATCAATTCCAGTCATTTTGGTGAACTGCATAGACCAGTGGGTCTGCTTTGTTATGTGTCCATACAAAAATCCGTACCTTTTTAATGTATTCTGTTTCTTCAATAATCTCAGACAAGGTAGAGCCACAAAGGAGGAAACGTTCTGCTGTCTCTGGGTTCTCTCTCAGATGATGTGTCGCCACTAAGGGGGTAGACATTATCCAAGTTTGGGGATAATCTGTACCAAAAGACCTCAGATGAATACAAAAAAATAAAATAAATCTACACGTGATGAAGGCTCAGACTCCAGTCAATAGACTAAATAAGTAAAACACGATGGAATGTGAAACATGACAGGAGAAGGACAGACTGCTTCAAAGCATGGTAAAAAAAGAATACAAGTAGCTCTTGACGTACGGCCACAATTGATCCCATTTCTGTTGAGACATTTATTAAGTGAGTCTTGCCCTGTTTTATGACCTTTCTGGCCACAGTTGTTATGTGAATCACTGAAGTTGTTAACTTACTAACATGACTGTTAAATAAATTTGGCTTCCCCATTGACTTTCCTCACCACAAAAGATGATCACACGGCCCCGGGACACTGCAACCGTCATAAATACATGCCAGTTGCCAAGCATCCAAATGTTGATCATGTGACTATGGAGATGCTGTAATGGTGTCAAAAACAGCCATAAGTCACTTTTTTTCCAGTGCTGCTGTAACTTAGAACAGTCATTAAATAAGTTGTTGTAAGTCCAGAACTACTTGCACACTCTCAATTAGTAAAGAAATGTACTTTCCCAGTTGAGCTCCCAAGTTCTTGAGTTGATTTATCCTACAAAATGTTTAGGAAAAGAGTGAAGAATATGTGACCGTCCAGATGTCTCGAAGCTATTCTAATATTCCCACCATATTGCTGACCGTGGAATAGGGAGTTGGCATACAAGGGCATGTATCATTCATCCATCACTGGCTTAGACCCACGATAGACCTAACATAATAACCTCTTCCTTTTGTCTTCCTGTTGTGTTTCAGAGGTGAATAAAAACATCCTCTTTAGTTTATTAACTTTGTTGGCCAGTCCTACTATTTGGCTGAGTGAAATAACCAGCTGAAGAGGCCAAATCTGAGAAAAAGGGAAGTATTGGTGGACCATTTGCTTCTGTTAAAGGAGAGAGTTGGCCAAAATGCATGGTCTGTCTGAAGCATCCTCTCAGATTGAGTAGCCAATCCAGTCAGCTACTATATGCTGACCAGAGAAAGGTCCCAGGTTTTTGTCAGTGACCAGAGAAAGGCCCAAGCAGAACTTTGCACCAATCATTTGGCTCTACATTTTACCTTAGAATAGGAAACATGCATTGTCAACTGGACTGAAATATAAGCCATCCTAAGATTCATGATACAGAACCACCTTTGTTGTAAAATCCAGATAAAGTAAACTCAGCAGGGACCTCACTAGCTATTATACAATCTAAGGGAACAGAGAGCAATTTATTTGGTCAACGCATCAGAAAACCACACAGATGTGAAATCTGATTGTGTCACAAAAACTCACTGCACCTCCTGCTTCCAGCATTTAAATGCACATTTTAAAGACAATGTTAGATATGGTCAGATGACTAAATCAATAGAATTTTTATTCTGTCCTAAATACAACATTATTAAACATTTAAAATACAAAGATGCCATTTGTAAATGGAAATAACATCAGCAATGTTATCTGATACCCCGATTGCATAGTCCTAGTAAATATTTCCTTATAATTGTTTTTAAATACTTCAATGCAAATTGCTATTATTTAATGTAGTAGCCCAGCTATTTGGGATCATTTAATCTGGGGACACTCAGGGTTTTTTGAACATCAGGGCTCAGTGGGTTAGGACACTGAGCTTGTCAATCACAAGGTCGGCAGTTTGGCGGGTCGAATCCCGAGTGCCGCATAACAGAGTGAGCGCCTGTTACTCATCCCAGCTTCTGCCAACCTAGCAGTTTGAAAGCACGTAAAAATGCAAGTAGAAAAATAGGGACCACTACGGTGGGAAGGTAACAGTGTTCCGTGTGCCTTTGGCGTCTAGTCATGCCAGCCACATGACCACGGAGACGTCCTCGGACGAGCGCTGGCTCTTTGGCTTTGAAACAGAGATGAGCACTGGCCCCTAGTGTTGGAAACGACTAGCACGCATGTGCGGGGGAACCTTTACCTTTACCTTTTTAATGCAATCAAATGTTGGATAAAACATGCAGTTTGCTTGGGTACAATCCTGAACAAGTGTTCAGAGGCCTTGGGGAGATAAACTCTGCCATGTGTGGGCTAAATCTCTTCCTCACCTGGCTTGTGCTGTTGGGGTGGGTATGAGGTTGCAGGCTGGTGCAGGCTGGATTGTGAATACAGTACCTCATTGTGGGAGAAAAATGTCTTTGAAAAGGACTAAAGTGGCCCAGCTGGACTTAGATGTATTGAATGATAAGACCCAGTGTCTAATATTCCCATTTTAGGGATGGCTGTTGAGAAGGAGGCAGGATGAAAACTGCAGAAGGCTCTGGAAGAAATAGATAACATGTTATGTATGGGGTAGAAGCAGCAGCTCTGCAGGTACCACCAGGTGGCGCTGTGTTGTGGCCGGATTGGCTGAAGGGTTTTTGGTGGGAGATACGGATGGATGGATTGGCCAGAGTGATACCTGGCTAGGTATATAAGGGTTCCAGGTAACCCCCTTTGTCCAGTACGCACCTACCACTAATAAAGAGCTGACATGTGCTACTCATCTGTCCATTCATTGCCATGCGGTCCACAACCCACTACACAATATAACATAATTGTTTTCGGTCAAGTTTCAGGTCAAGGCATGGGACAGGAGCCACAATGGTTGCTCTCACAGGTGTTACAAATCAGAGCTTGTGAAGGTTTGGTAAGCAAGTAGTCCTGCTAGATCTTTTGGTGGTCTTATCACCATCCATTATATGCTTCTGACCTGTGTACAAGGGGCATGATTCTGTAGTTTCACTCTGGTAGTGACCAACTTTACCAGTGTAAGGAGGGAGGCAATGTCAGGCTTTCCAATATACTGTGCCACAGGGATGGACTCTCTTACCAATTTTATTCAACAAGTAAAAGTATATAAAGCTATTGGGAGAGATCTTTTAACAGTTTGGGGGTTTGGATCCTCAGTATGCAGAATACTCACTATATATCTCTATTGCACACTAAGAGTTGTGTCTTGACTCACGTTCTGGAGGCTCGAAACAGGGGTGACCTTGGACAAGGGTCTGGATGGAGAGAAAGAAGTTGAGATTTAACCCTGGCAAGGTGAAATAGCTCCTGATTCAGAACCTAATCCAACACAGGCTCAAGTTGAACTTCTGTTTCCCATAGTGAACTTGAGTTACAATCTAAGGGTTCTACTGGACTCTTAGCTTCAATCAATCAATCAGAATAGAGCTGGAAGGGACCTTGGAGGTCTTCTACTCCAACCCCCTGCTCAAGCAGCAAACCCTATACCATTTCAGACAAGTGACTGTCCAGTCTCTTCTAAAAAACCTCCAGTAATGAAGCACCCACAACTTCTGATGGAAAACTGTTCCACAACCTGTTTGAGACTTGTGTTAGAACAGTAAATACTGAAAACAGTCACCCATACCTGACCTCTTATGTATGGAATACTGTAATTTAAAATATTTACAGCTTTACATGGGGAAGCCCTTGAAGATCACTCAGAAGCTTGAGGATGAAAAATACTATGACTCACATACTAATAAGAATAATCCAGTACTGCCCTATAATACTAGCACTATGGCAACTGAAATCTCTGCTGCAGCTTTTCTATACAATGTCTTACATCAGAAATAAAATCTACACTCTCACTCTTGACAAAGTAAACCACAACCTACTTCTTGGTAAGCTAAAATAATGTGAGATAGATAGCATCATCACCAGATGGATTTGTAACTGGCTGATGAATCACACTCAGTGTGTGTAGTCCTCTATGAAACTACATCAACATAGAAGGAAATACCCAGTGGGGTGCCCCAAGGTTCCATTTTAGGCCCAGTACTCTTCCACATCTTCATAAATGATTTAGATGAGGGAAAAGGAGGGGGACTCATCAAGTTTGCAGACACTAAACTGGCAGGAATAGCTAGATGATAGGCTCAAAATCCAGATGGCTCTCGACAGGCTTGAACGCTGGGCCTATCTAACAAAATGAAATCAAAAGAAAAATCAAATGTACAGGCACAGAGTAGGTGAAACCTGGCTCAATAGCAGTAAGTGTGAGAGGGATCTTGGAGTCCTAGTGGATAATCATTTAAATATGACCCAGCAATGTGTGGCAGCAGCCAAAAAAACCAACATAATCCTAGGTTGTATTAACAGAGGAATAGAATCAAGATCATGTGAAGTATCAGTACCGCTTTATTAAGTTTTAGTAAGACCACACTTACAATACTGCATCCAGTTTTGATCACCATATTATAAAGAAAAATACAGAGACTCCGGAAAGAGTACAGAAAAGAGCAACAAATATGATTAGAGGGGTGGAGGCTAATACTTGAAGAATGGTTGCAGGAACTGGGTTTGTCTAGTCTAGTAAAAAGAAGGGCTAGGGATGACTTGATAGTATTCCCATATTTGAGGGGCTGCCACAAAAAGAGGGGATCAACCCATTTTCCAAAGCACTAGAACAGACATGTCAAACACAAGGCCCGGGGGCCAGATTCGGCCCGCGAAGTGATTTCATGCGGCCCGCGAAGCCATCCTGGAAATAGTGAGGGAACGGCCCCCACTGCCTTGGCCCTGGCCCAGAGACCCTCCTTCTGCCAGACACCCTCAGATCTGTCCCACTCCTGCCCAGGCCCCCATAGGCACCCTTGATGCGAACGATATAGAGCTGGCCACGCCCACCCAGTAGGCCATACGCACTCTAGCCACACCCACCCAGTAGGCCACACCCACCCGGCCCCCTGAGGGCAACCGCAATGCTGATGCGGCCCTCAGTGAAATTGAGTTTGACACCCCTGCACTAGAAGGTAAGACAAGAAACAGTGGATGGAAACTAATCAAGGAGAAAAGCAATCTAAAACTGAGGAGAAATTTCCTAACAGTAAAAAGAATTAACCAGTGGAATGGCTTGCCTTCAGAAGTTGTGGGTGCTCCATCACTGGAGGCTTTTAAGAAGCGATTAGACAGCCCCTTATCTGGGACGGTATGGGAGCTCCTGCTTGAGCAGGAGATAGGACTATAAGACCTCCAAGGTCCCTTCCAGCTCTGTTATTCTGATATTCATGAATTTGTTAAACACTCATCTAAAAAAAACAAAAAAACCTTTGCCGATTTAAGAGTTACCTTGTGGCAAGATGGGTGGCAAACAAATTTCATAAATAAATTTAATAAAGAAGAGTTATTGAAGCGTTATTAGAACTAGTTATTGAATTGATAATGGAATAGTATTGTTATTATATTGCTATTTGTATTAGTGGATGCTTAGTGAATGCCAGAGGTTCTCAACCTTGGTGGCGAATGTGCACATCTGGAATGAAAAGAGCATATTAAACTGCTTGTCGTGGTGAGTGGTGAGTACAGCTGTGGAAAACACGACTAATTACTTTTTCCCCCCACTAAAAACAAACAGGCAAGTTGTACCACATTCTCCTTTCTAAGAAGACATTTTACTTTTCAGAATTACTTCTTCCCATCTGGCCAGGCCAGGATCACTTTGAAACAAAATGCTCTAGCCATTAATTTACCTGCTAACAATGGCCTGGATATATGTGAAGCCTAAAGACAAATACAGTCTCTTTGAAAGTAATGGTTTGTTTCTTAACATACTACCTTGCATTTGGTGCGGTACTATAATTAAAAGAATATAAACAAAACCAAATAACTTAGGAAGAGTTGGCCCATCGACCTCATACTGGAATGCAGTTTACGCCATAATGGATTTTTTTGGAAGTAGAATAGATTTAAAATAAAAATATGGATCATCTGGAGAACTCAGTGTCTTTCTGCCCATTATATTGAACAAAAAAGAAAAGGTAAAAAAATGACAAGTCTGTTATTTATTTATTTATTTATTTATTTATTTAATTTATATACCGCCCTTCTCTCAAGAGACTCAGGGTGGTTAACAGGGCAATACATAAAAACAGGTACAAAAAAATTAAAATTATTAAAACATGATTAAACACTGCCCATAATAATACAAATTTAAAATTAAAATCATAGTAACAATCCCACCCCGTCCCATCAGGCCAGGCCCGCTTCGTTAAAGAGATGGGTTTTAAGGTTAATTCCTTTGCTAAATTTTGTTTGGGAAGGAAATACAATTCTTGCAATTTATTATCTCGTGGTGCCTACAGATACAGTGCTGATGTTTTGAAAGAAAACTTTCTTTCTAGTCCTCAAATTATGACCACAGTTAGAACTAGAACTTCCATCACTAAAGCACTGTGGTCAGTGAGTCATGCCTGATTTTTTTGCTGTGGTTGCTAAGCGAATCCAATTTTCCCCCATTGGTTTGCTCGTTGTAAGCTAGCTGTGAAGGTCACAAATGGCTGTTACATGATCCTGGGATGCTGCAATCTTTGTAACTACATGTCAGTTGCCAAATTTTGATCACCTGACCATGGGGAAGCTCAAAAGACCAATCACTTTTTTTCAGCAGCAACAGATCTACAAACAGTTGTTAAACAAATGGCTATAAGTCAAGGATTGCAATACCTCTGCAGAAGGAAAAAAACAATAGCATTTATATCAGTGTCGCTCTGAGATCTGCAAAATTATCCTTGGAAGATGTGTAAGGAATCTGGTGCCCATGGGCCTGAAAAGGTCTATTGGCACCTCCTCCCTTGCAGGAGAGGAGAGGAGAGGAGAGGAGAGGAGAGGAGAGGAGAGGAGAGGAGAGGAGAGGAGAGGAGAGGAGAGATGGGTTCCAATTAAATTGAAGGAAGAATCAACTGGACACCAGGAAGAGTTTTCTAATGTCAATATGTCTACGAGAATGGAGGAGTCTGTCTCAGGAAGTGGTGGGTTTTCCCAAATGGAGGAATTTAAACTACGGGTGGCCCTCTGTGTGGCTCCTGAGAACAGACGCTCTCCAAGGAAAGCCCACAACTAGATTTACCTTATGACCATTTTTCACATTTACAACCACTGCAGCAGCCCCATGGTCATGTGATCAAAATTCAGGGGCTTGACAACTGACTCATATTTATTATGGTTGCAGTGTCCTGGGGAGGGAGGAAATCATGTGATCCCCTTTTGCAACCATCTGACAAGCAAAGCCAATAGGGAAGCCAGTTTCACTTAACAACTGTGTTACTAACATAACAACTGTAGTGATTGGCTTACCAACTATAGCAAGAAAGATCGTGAAATGGGCGAAACTCACTTAAAAACTGCCCTGCTTAGCAAAAAAAAAATTCTGAGGTTGACTGTGGTCATAAGTCGAGGACTATCTGTAGTCAGTGGCAAGATTTCCATGTGGCTAGTGTAGAATAATATTCTCTCCCACAAAACTGGGTCATTATGCAAGTCTTCTGGCGTAATGTTATCAGGCATATTGTCAAGAGTTAACAAATATCCACTCCACCCATGAAAGGAACAACTGTTTGGCAATTTTATTAGCTTTGTATGAACTGTGATGGAAAATATTTGACTATGTCTTTTGAATGTCTAAGGGCAGGTTTTTGAAATACACACACACAAACACACACGTGTGTGTGTTGTATGTGTGTGTGTGTGTGTGTGTATATATATATATATATATATATATATATATATATATATATATATATATATATATATATATATATATATATATATATATATATATATATATATATATATATATATAGTTATTTTATTTAATTATTTTAACTGTTTTTAACTCTTGTATTGTATTGATGTTTTTAAATACTTTGTAAACCACCCTGAGTCCTACGGGAAAAGGGAGGTATATAAATTCAATAAACTTAAACTTAAACTATATATATACAGTGCTTTTTTTGTAAAAGAAAAAGGTGCCGGAACTCACACATGTCATACAACCTGCCTTGCCTACCCTACAAGGTTCCATCCAAAAAAGGTGCCAGAACTCTGTTCTGAGCATTCTATGAGAAAAAAAGCCCTTTATGTATATGTGTGTGTGTGTGTATGTATATATATATATATATATATATATATATATATATATATATATATATATATATATATATATATATATATATATATATATATATATATATATATATATATATATATATATATATATATGTTGTGTATATACAGTGTATATATAGTATATATATATATATATATATATATATATATATATATATATATATATATATATATATATATATATATATATATATATATATGAAAAGGGACGCGGTGGCTCAGTGGGTTAGGACGCTGAGCTTGTCGATCAGAAGGTCGGCAGTTTGGCGGGTCGAATCCCGAGTGCCGCGTAACAGAGTGAGCGCCTGTTACTCGTCCCAGCTTCTGCCCACCTAGCAGTTCGAAAGCACGTAAAAATGCAAGTAGAAAAATAGGGACCACTCCGGTGGGAAGGTAACAGCGTTCCGTGCGCCTTTGGCGTCTAGTCATGCCGGCCACATGACCACGGAGACGTCCTCGGACAAGCGCTGGCTCTTCGGCTTTGAAACGGAGATGAGCACCGGCCCCTAGAGTCGGAAACGACTAGCACACATGTGCGGGGGAACCTTTACCTTTTACCTATATATATATATATATAGTGTGTGTGTGTGTGTGTGTGTACATATATATTATATATACAGTACATATACATCACACACAGAGACATATGTATATGTATCAGAGCTTGTATCAGAGAATGCTTGAACAATTTCAAGCAAGGCTACCTGTTCAAAACTCTATTAGGTGAAACCTACCTGTAATAAAGTAGTTCAAGAAGCATTAGCCTGCCAAAAGAAACTATGTCAAAGGAAACTATGTTTGGAATGTGGTAGATCATATTATTCGTGCCTGCTCTGCTATTAGCTAAAAAGACGCTGCCTCAAATGGCAAATTCTTCATGAACCTTCTCCTTCAACTTTTAAAACAATTGTGAAATCCTCAGCTGCTATAAAATGGCCCAGATTTACCATACGGTGACCCTGTCTGTTATCTTGTTTGATGATGGAAATGACACCACAAATGACTTCGAAAAGCTAGGAAGATTTCCACCCTTAAAAGTTATATGGTAATTTATCCTGAGTGCATTCAGCCTTAGAGTGACACAATGATGCCTCGTGGTGATATAAATCAGTACTCTGAAATGATTTCTGTTATCTAAATAACCCCGAGAGGCGGTTGTATTTTAAAATGAGAAATTGCTGCAGAGATAAGAGAAAAGACAGACGTTTTTCAAGGGCCACCAGAGAAGGCAAATGCTCAAACAGAATATTTTTCTTAATTTATTTATATTTATACACCTTACAATTTTATAAATAACTCAAGGCAGCAAACCCATCCAGAATACCTTCCTCCTCTGATTTTCCCCACAACACTGTTGAGAGAGAGTGACTGGCCCAAAGATTCCCAGTTGCTTTTCATAGCTAAAGCAGCACTCAAATTCACTGTCTCCTGCCTTCTAGCCTGGTGCCTTAACTACTAAACCAAACTAGCTCTATTCCTGAGCTCAGGTTTACAAAGGAAATGCATGATTGAAGAAAATATAGACTTGGTGCTGCCAGGTCTATTGTTCAGACTCATATTTTCTGCTCCACCTAAGGCTTTTGCATCCATCTCGGCAGAGTTGGATATGCCAATTCTCCTTGTGCATCCATGCCATTAAGTCTTTAGTAACTGTGTGTCATCTCTTACAAGAGGCTATTAAGTGCTGAATTCAGCCTGTCTTTTAGACGTTTACCAACATTTATCCTATGGCAACTGGCTTAGCCTCACCCAGAAGATGCCCACAAGATGCCCACAGTGTGTGGTTAAAAACATCAAGTTGGCAGCTGTGACGGTGCCACCAAAGCTCCACCCTTGTTAAAAATGTGCCATGCACAATAAATTGCACCATTGTGTCCCCCCCACCTGGGCTTTACATGCCACACCTTGCAGACAGCCCTGTATTCCAGCTGTTTATGCATCGCTCATATCCTGAAGATTATGAGCAGGCCTGAACAGGGCCTTAGCATCCTGGAATAATCCTAGACATAGTTTAAGGATAATTGAATTTAACTGTTGATTTGGGTTTTAATTACAGGTAATCCTCAACTTCCAATCGGATGCTCAGGGATCATTTGAAGTTGCAACAGATCTCCCACAGCTACTTAAGATCTGGTTTCAAAGTTGTGACTGCTGCCCATCATCACACGATTGCATTTTGGGTGCTTGGCAACCAGGCCCACTTTTACAGGTGTTTGCAGGATCCTGCTCTCAGGTGACCACAATTTATGACTTTCTTTTCCTGCTGGAAATCAGACACCCAGCAAAAGACAACCACTGGGTCCAAAGATCTGCTTAACGACTGCTGCATTCACTTAATGTCTCTGACACTCGCTTAACCACTGTGGTAATTTACTTAACATCTGCTGCAAAAAAAAGATAATAAAATCGGGCATGGTCACATGGTGACCCACTTGGAAATTCCATCACTTGGAAACTGGCTAATATTTAGGATGGTTGCAGTGCCCTGGGATCATGTGATCCCCTTCTGTGACCTTCTGACAAGCAAAGTCAACACAGAAGTCAGGTTCACTTAACGGCTGTGTTACTAACTTAAGAACTGCAATGATTCACTTAACAACTGTGGCAAGAAAGAGAGACTTGGGGCCAGTTTCTCTTTCTTGGCCCTACAATGGAGAGGCAAAGGTAAACCATTGCCAAAATCTTCAGCCTCTTGCTTGAGCACCTGGCCAGAAATCAGTGCTGACTTGAAGCCACAAGCCCTCTTCGTACAGGTATACTTAAGTGGCAGCCAAACCCCAATTTAAGGTGGCACCATATTTATTACAGCCATTGAAAGTCCCATGTGAAGGCCCATGGAGCTCCCCAATTGTTTCCATTACTGTAACTAGTTCCCAATGTCTTAAAAACCTAGAATGGTGATCTCCAATACAGATAGTCCTTGTCTTATAACTATTTGCTTAGTGACCAAAGTTATGGCGGCACTAAAAAAAATGACTTATAAACATTTTTCACACTGATGACCATTGTGGCATCCTTGGGATCTCAAGATCAAAATTCGGACATTTGGCAACTGGCTCATCTTTATGACAGCTGCAATGCCCTGGGGCCATGTAATCACCTTTTGTGATCTTCTGACCAGCAAAGGTAATGGGAAAGCCAGATTCACTTAACAACTGTGGCAAGAAAGGTCATAAAACGGGGCAAAACTCACTTAACCCGTCTTGCTTAGCAGTGAAAATGTTGGGCTCAACTGTGATCATAAGTCGAGGACTACCTGTATTGGTGTTTTCATGTCAAACCCAGTTATGTTTTCTATGTTGCCTTTTTTAAGTTATTGTAAACCACCCAAGTATAGTGCAACATTGTGTTGCAGGTCCTATTTGTGCAACAAACACAAACACTGGTTAGCCATTGTAGAATGGGTGCAACTATTTCAAAAGAATGAAATAGGGCAGATGCCATGGTGCTTGCAAAAAGAACCAAGAAACGCTTTCAAAGCAGCTCTACTAACCTTGAAAAAGATTTGCTTTCTTAAAGGATTCAAAAAGAGGCTCTTCACACAGGCCCCTCTATCTTTGAAGGCATCTCTTTGGAAGGATTTGTGCAGCCTTAATTCTTAAATACTTTGGGAATCTTCAAAGAGCGAGGAAAGAGAGAAATAATTCAGAGAGAATGATGGTGAAATCTGTCTCCTTTTCGAGGAGAACCCCGGTGTTTTGATGGTCTGCATCCACACATTTATTATTAGAAGAATGTTTCTTAAATTGTCATCTGAGGACTCCTAGGGAGTCATTCAAATCCCTCCTTTAAGAAAGCAAATTAGTGAAGATATTTGCAAACATTTAAAACAATGCCACTCTTCTCACCATTTTTTTCTTGTTAAAAGATGTAGGGTTTTTCGTGAAAAAAATATTTTATGTTAATATTGAATGGGATTACTATTATTATTTTGATATCATTCAAAAAAAACAGTGTACAAATGCATCAATTTTATTTTTTCATATGCTAAATCTTATCAGTATTTATTTATTTATTTATTTATTTATTTATTTATTTATTTATTTTATTTATTTTATTGCATTTATATACCGCCCTATTCCCGAAGGACTCAGGGCGGTTTACAGGGTAATTAAAAACCAAAATACAAAAGTTAAAAACAAATTTTTAAAAAAATTATATATGTCCCTGCATAAATAAAACCCCAGTTAAATAAAATTAATCCTCAGCCTGGGCCAGAGAGCTCAAAGAGCCAGGTCTTCAGGCCCCGGCGGAATGAACGGAGGTCGGGGGCAGTCCTCAGCTCCACTGGCAGCTGGTTCCAAAGGGCAGGCGCCCCCACTGAGAAGGCCCTATCCCTGGGTGTTACCCGCCAGCAATCTCTTACCAGTGGCACCCTGAGAAGACCCTCCCTGTGGGAGCGCACTGGACGAAGGGAACTTGATGCCAGCAGCAGGTGTTCCCTCAGATATCCCGGACCCAAGCCATTCAGGGCTTTATAGGTCATCACCAGCACCTTGAATCTCACCCGGAGGGCAACTGGAAGCCAATGCAGCTCGTGGAGTAGAGGTGTTACATGGGAGTATTGGGAAACCCCCAGTATAAACCATGCAAAGCTCCTTCATTATTTTTAAAAACAAGAAAATAATTTTAAGAAACACTGTATTAGGGCATTGCCACACACTATTTCCTCAAGCATGAGAAATTTCAGGAGCAGTTATACAAACTTACAAAAGGTGCATTAAATCAGATCAAAGGGAAGCATACAGCTAGAATGAAGGCACCTTGTGAGAATTTTGTGAGAATTCAGTCTAAGCTAAGCAGCAACCAGGAGGGAAAGTAAGAGAAGAAGTACAGAGTATCATAAAACCTACAATGAACTAGTTAAAAGGAATGTCCCAGGAAATACATTCTCCTTGCCCTACTACCGTAGTAGTAGACAGTGGACTTTGGTCCCAGGGAGAGTTCTCAGAATTCAGATATATATTTAAAGCAGTGCCTTGAGGAAGCCAAATGCTGGCAGAGTGCCATCCAGCTACATTTTTGTGGGTTCGTATTGTTGCTTTGAAGGACCTGCTATCTAGCAATATGGAGAACTGGGCATTTCATGAGTGCTGTTGGGGTTACATGGATGTGTCCAGTAGCTGTGTGGAAACGTTCTTCATTTATGTTTTCCCAGTTGGGCCATCATTTTGCACATAGTTCTGGTTAGTATATTTCAGGACACCAGTAAAACAAAAACAAGGCTCTAATGCTGGTTATGGTGGAAGGAATGAGAAGAAGAAGATGACCAACAGCAAGTTACAATGGCAAGATTGCACCTTGGAAGACCCGAAAGAAGACCTATCATGTTAGGGGTAGATCAACACGGAGAAAGTCTACCTACGTAATTGCTAAGAATCAACAATGATTTGATGGCACAAAATCAATAAAAAAGACCGATTCTATGTTTTTGCCCAGTGGTAATGAATGGCTAAAAGGGACGTGGTGGCTCAGTGGATTAGGACGCTGAGCTTGTCGATTAGAAGGTGGGCAGTTTGGCGGGTCGAATCCCGAGTGCTGCGTAGCAGAGTGAGCGCCTGTTACTCATCCCAGCTTCTGCCAACCTAGCAGTTCGAAAGCACGTAAAAATGCAAGTAGAAAAATAGGGACCACTCCGGTGGGAAAGTAACGGCGTTCCGTGCGCCTTTGGCGTCTAGTCATGCCGGCCACATGACCATGGCAGACGTACTCGGACAAGCGCTGGCTCTTCGGCTGTGAAACGGAGATGAGCACCGGCCCCTAGAGTCAGAAAACGACTAGCACGCGTGTGCGGGGGAACCTTTCCCTTTAATGAATGGCTGGGATAGTTGGACCATAAGGACGGTTGGGCAGAGAAGAATTGATGCTTTTGAATTGTGGTGCTAGAGAAGACTCTCTAAAGTCCCTTGGACTGCAAGACAAACAGGTCTGTCAATCCTAAAGGAAATCAACCCTGACTCTTCTTTGGAAGGACAGGTACTGAAGCTGAAACTCAGATATTTCGGCCACCAAATGAGCAGAGACGACTCATTGGAAAAGACCCTTATGCTGGGAAAGATGGAAGGCAAAAGGAGAAGGGGGCGGCAGAGGATGAGACAGCTAGCTAGTGTCACTGATGTAATGAACATGAATGTGGACAAACTCCAGGAGAGAGTGGCAGACCGGGGGAGGGTGGAGGAGGAGGGGCTGGCATGCTGTGGGTTCATGGGGAGAATTGGACATGGCTTAGTGACTGAACAACAAAAAAGCTTCTTAGTCCCCTTTCACTCACACTAATCAGCAAGGAGTCTCTAAAATCAGAGATATCAAGGCCGAACCTGACTTTTTGCACCCAAAGTCCTTGGACTCTTTCTGAGCCCCCAATGTTCCCGTGTGCCTCCTCTCCTTGAGATGTTTCCTGAGTGTGAGGGTTCCACAGTCAACCTCCAAAAGATGAGAAAAGCACATAGCCACTTGCTAACAAACTTTCCTGTTGACTGTGCAAAAGAACATAAAGAACAGCATCTGCCAAAGCTCACAATCTTTCAGACAGCAACAGACTATATGTACATAAAAGGCTATGTTGGGGGGTCAGAGAGAGGCAGTGCAGATAAGAGAGTAGCTTCAGAGGACGCCAGATGGAAAAACCACACAGCATTCTTTTTCTACACCACAAAAGCTTGTAAGCTGCCCTGAGTCTTCGGAGAAGGGCGGGATATAAATGGAATTAAAATAAAATAAATAAATAAAATAAAAGGAAGATCAAGTTAGCCTTCTTCTCTGCAGAGTGGATGAACAATCTAGATTTGTATCAAGATGGTGACACGATGGGAGGAGACTGAACCTAGATGTGGCAGTGCGCCTTCAATACACCTGTGTCTGTAAGGGCTACTGAGATGTTTAGGAGCCTGTAAATTTCTGGTATAGCATGGTTCTTTGAAAAAACAGCCTGTCATATTACTGTGTTTGAATTATATTTAACTCCAGGAAGTTTCAGTGTCGGGAAGCAATCTCAGGACATCAACAAAATATATTTATTTAGTCCTACCTCCAAAGTGCTGGAGGCAGTTTATATGCAATAATTAACACCGTTTAGGAAATTATCCTGAGTGGAGGCTGGATTCTCTAAGCCCTAAGCTCATCATCTAGCCTAGTCCTTCTTGGCCTGGTGTTCTTCAGATCATTTTAGAGTACATCTCCCAAAAGTTAAAATGGGCTTGGCCCAATCCTGGGCACCTAGAGGGCATCAAGTTGTAATGGTTGTTTCTTCTCAACTTTCAGGATAGGAAAAAGACGACTTTGTCTTTCATGAGTTAGCCAAAGATCTACCTCATCCAAATTCGGCTGTTAGGATACCTATATCTTATGAAATCATTTGCAAACTAGTATCCAAAGTTAGTCAGGTTACAAGGCTGCAGTCTAAGAGGATGGATGAACCAGGACGAAAACATAGATCACTTCTCCACAAGTCCTTTGGGATAGTTCAAACTCATTATCAAAATGTCAAATGAGTCCAGGAACTGAGATGGTTCATTGCTGTAGCTTTACTATGACATATACAAAATCTTAGCAACTGAACCTTTTTTCCCCCTCAAAGAATTATATACATCCCATTCCCCCCCCTAAATAGGAGTTACCCATTCACCCTCTTACATTATTCTTTTATCCCACCAGAGCGTGGAAGTACAATTAGTCCTCAATTCACAACTGGATTTGAAGTTCCGACAGTTTCTCTCCCCACCCCAAAATCAAATGACCCCATTTTGGGGGCTTGGAGGAGTTGGGAGCCATTCTGCAGCCATTTGCAGTGCTCGCAGTCATGTGACCACGAAGTTACAGGGGGAAAAAATGCCCCATAGCGAAAAACGAGTTTACTTATTGACTGCAGTGGTTCACTTAACCAGCACAAAAACTATTGTAAAATTGGGTACAGTCGTATGTGACCCTACTACTGTTAACTACTGTCACAAGTTATGACTGAAATTGTGGGCTCAGTTATAGGTATTCCTCAACTTACAGCCACAACTGAGCTCCAAATTTCCATTGCTAAGCAAGACAGTGGTTAAGTGACTTTGGCCCCATTTTATGACCTTTCTTGCCACAGTTGTTAAGTGAATCTGGCTTCCCCATTGCTAGTCAGAAGGTCACAAAAGGTGCTTACATGGCTCCGGGACACTGCAACTGTCATAAAGATGAGCCAGTTGCCAAATGTCCAAATTTTGATCTTGAGATCGCAAGGATGCTGCAATGGTCATAAGTGTGGAAAATGGTCGTAAGTCATTTTTTTCCAGTGCCGTTGTAACTTTGGTGACTAAACAAATAGTTGTAAGTCTGTATTCCGTTCTATGCTTTTAAGACATTGGGAACAAGAGACAGCAATGGAAACAATTGGGGAACTCCACGGCCTTTCACATGGGGCTTTCAAAAGCCATAACATGGTGCCACCTTAAATTGGGCTTGGCTGCCACTTAAGTATACCAGTACAAAGAGCTGCTTGTGCCTTCAGGTCAGCCCTGATTTCCGGCCAGGTGCTCCCGCAAGATCCAGAAGATTCCGGCAGTGGTTTTTGCCTTGGCCAAGAAAGAGGGACTGGCCCCAAGTCACCCTTTTCTCTGTCATATGTATCTGAATGAAAAAGAAGCAACTGGCCTAGCTCAGGAAATTTGACGGGATAAACTTAGTTAGCTCTTGGATAGGAGACCACCAGTAAATTTCACAGCTGTGGGCTAGAGGGGGGAGTCCAAAAGACATGCCGGAACTCCTTCCCTGTTGAGAACAAGGCAGCATGGTCTGTGTCGTCCCAAAAAGTGAAGCTAGAGCAAACCTTTACACCCATGAAGAAAGAAATACACACCCACACACCCACAACGTTAGTCTATAGCTGCCATGGAGCGCAGAGTGCATTTCTTTCCAGATTAAGCACAGATGGAAAATACAGATTTCCTAGAAGTTTTAGCTGCCTTGCTGGCACTCTTCCCTTCCTCAGAAGAGTTCAGTAGCGCCCCCATATTCTCCCTTGACTCGCTTCTCGTCTCCTTTCCCACAACCAGGAGCCGCGCGCCGCCTTCCCCGGCGAATCCCCGCAAAGGAGGCGACCTTCGGAGGCAAAGCCGTGGCTGGACTTTGATAGGAGACTTTCAATTCCGCCGCCCGCCCCATTCCCATTCAGCCCGGAAAGATTTTTGCCTTCTTTCTGAGCCTAGCCTACCTCGCCGGGTTGTTGTGGCTTGGGGAGGGTGGGGGAGAGAGAGAAGAAAAGCGCGTGAGAATAGAAAGCAATCAGCGGGGAAACGCACCACCCATAGCTTGAGAGTAGCCGGGAGACACTGCCTTGCAGCGACCCACCTGCTTTCTACCCCATCCGAGCTCGGCCTGGCGTCCTGCCGCTTCTGGCTCTTACCTGGGCGGTCTGTTTGCCGACGGTACTCCCCGCGACCTGGGCCGCTCCTTCTCCTACTTCTTCTCCCGGCCGCGGAGTTCCTGCCGGATCTTTCCGTTCACTTCGGAGCTGGGCGGCTCCTCCCCGGCGCCCGCCCTCCCTCCCTCCCTCCCTCCGAGCCCGGCTGGACTTCTTCACCCGGGCTCCGCAGCGGCTGGCGTTTCTTGAACCGCTGAGCGGGAGGAATTGGCCAAAGCGCTGAGTTCACACGTGCAACGAGACGCGCGTGTTCGGAGATTCGGACTCTGGAACTGGGGTTGCGAGCGGCTCGTTGTGAATTTGTAAAAGAAACCTAGTTGCCCGCTTCATTCCTCCCGTCCCTCTATCTTCCCATTCAACAGGGAGGGTCATTTAAAGGTCTCACATGTGTGCCCCTGGTGCTGAAATAAGTCAGTTTTCTGAGTTCCCGTGATACATCCGTTGGATTAACACAATACGCAGGGTCTCCTGCTTGGTTGTGGGTGGGTTGAAAAAGATAACCTACAAGAGCCCTTCTAACTCTGTTATTCTATTCAATATACTAAATCCAGTTTAGCAAAATGCAGTTGCACAATATACTATGAAAAGGGTTCTGTTCCCACAATAACCCAACCCCATCTTACTAGGGGGAGCAAATTGTGAAGCCCCAGCAGGTGAGCCATCAACTCACTACATGACTTGGCTTTGCAGGGTATTCTAGCTTAAAATGCTAGTGGCTTGTTTGGACTTCAGCACTGAGTTATACTACAGCCTGCTCTCTCCCTCCCTCCCTCAATCCTTCCCTCTCTCCTCATCTTTCTCCATCTATCCTTCCTTCCTTCCTTCCTTCCTTCTCACTCACTGTCATCTATCTATCCCTCCCTCCCTCCAAGTTATAGGAATAGAGTAGAGTAGAGTAGAGTAGAGTAGAGTAGAGTAGAATAGAATAGAATAGAATAGAATAGAATAGAATAGAATAGAATAGAATAGAATAGAATAGAATAGAATAGAATAGAATAGAATAAGAATAGAATAGAATAGAATAGAATAGAATAGAATAGAATAGAATAGAATAGAATAGAATAGAATAGAATAGAAATAGTCCAGCCCCCTCCTCAAGCAGGGGTATATGTATTATTCTCAAAAGTGTGAAATGCACATTAGAAACTCTACACCCTGGGAGGTCAGAATCCACCTCTTCCTTTTCGGCATTGCTCTGATTTCCAGGGGCAGGGATGGAGGAGAAGAAGAAAGAACACAAGTCCTCGACTTATGACTGTAATGGATATAATGACTTAGGACGTTATGGTCATGAATCGTGACATTTGCAAAGTGGACCATCGACATGATCCATCTCTTTTTACAACCTTTCTTTGCTGTGGTTGTTAAGCAAACCAATTGTTCACTATGGACCGATTTTGCCAAAAATCAGAAGTAAATGCTTGATTTCTATGAAAAAGTCATAAAACATAGTTGTGGGACTGTGGGTCACTGCAAATGACCGTAAATGTGGGCCAGCTGCCAAGTGCCCAAAATGCAGTTACATGACCGGGTGACAGCCATCAGAACTTTAGGAACAGGTCATAAATATTCCTGGGGCAATCTGTCATAACTTCAAACAGTCACTAAGTGACAGGTCATATGTCAAGGACTACCTGAACAGGAACAACCCAGGTTTGTTTATTGATTGCTCCTAAGAAGGAGCCGCACTGCCCCATCAGTGCGGATAAAATCAGAAAAATGCCTTCAGAAGGGAAACACTAGCACAAAAGTGGCTTTATTCCAGTTGTCTTTCTCAATAAAAATGCAAGGCATTATTTATTTATGTACAGTCCAGTCAACTTTGGGAAGCTCACAGCATAAAAATAAAACAGCAAATAAAACAAAATATTAAATCCTGTTAACAACAAATATATTATTATGCGCCCAACCAGGGATTACCCAACCAGCCTTATCCAAAGCCTTGGAGAAGGGTCAATTTTTAAGCTTTTCAGAATGGGATCAGCCCAGTTTTTGTGAAGAATCACATTTCACAGGGCAGGTGCCACCACAGAGAAGGCACCTTTCCAGAGTCCTGTAGATAGCACAACTTAATTGAAGGAAGCTGGAGCTAGAGCAGAGTGAACACTAGTAAAAACAAATTGCACTCCTGCAAATTAAGTTTTAATTGGCTTTTTAATAGTTCTCCTTTTAGTTGCTTATCGGGAACTATTGTGTTCTGTTTTTAAGTGTATGAGCCACCCAGAGTCATGTATGTGAAATGGACAGCGCTATAAACAGAATGGATGGATGTATAATATGAAGGTACTAAAATTATTGCTTTGCAAAAGGCATGCTTTTATATGGGAAGTATTCAGTGGTGGGATTCAAATATGTGAACAACCGGTTCTCTGTGCGGATGCCACTTCCGGAAGTCTATTCTGGGCCTCGGCAACCAAAAATTAGCTACCGATTCTGCCAAACTGGTGCAAACCGGCTGAATCCCACAACTGGAAGTATTTTTGTCTGTGGCATCCTGTATCTGAACCATCTAAGAATTGTCAGTAATCCTTAGATTGCTTTGAGTAATAGCAGTTATAGGAGGAGCAGGATTTTAACCATTGCTACTAATACAGTAGTTTCACTAGGTAGGTGGTTGTCCTGAAGCAAATTCCAACCAATGGAATTTGTGCATGCAAATTTGTTCAAAAAGAAAAACAAATTGATTGGTTCAGCTGCTGTCATATTCACAGTCCATTCCATTACCAAGTGCACTTACTATTGGTAGATGTTTTCATGCTTGTCATATCTTTTTTTAAAAAATCTTTAAAATAAACTATATAAATTCCTTCGTTGAAAACTGTGCTTAATAGGTTTGTGGAAAGCTATCTTCCAGGCATTAATCAGAACAAACTGTTTTGTTATGTTCTAAAATACCTTTATCTATTTAACAGCAACAAGAAGAAGAAGAAGAATATGTTGGAAGGGACCTTGGAGGTCATCTAGTCCAATCCCCTGCTCAGGCAGGAAACCCTATACCATTTCAGACAAATGACTGTCCAGTCTCTTCTTAAAAACATCCAGTGTTGGAGCATTCACCGCTTCTGGAGGCAGGTTGTTCCACTGGGTAATTGTTCTAACTGTCAGGAAGTTTCTCCTTAGTTCTAGGTTGCTTCTCTCCTTGACTAGTTTCCATCCGTTGCTTCTTGTTCTGCTTTCAGGCGCTTTGGAGAATAGCTTGACTCCCTCTTCTTTGTGGCAGCCCCTGAGATATATTTTAAGCAGAAAGAGCTTTGATTCCAAAAATGCAAATAATTGGCACATGAAACTTAATAATAATAAAAAAATCTATGTTCTTTAGAAAGTTATTTCTGTTTGGGCCACTCCTTATGTGTCCTGGGGAAGTAAAATCAGATTTAAATCTCCTTCTTTGATTTGTAAATACAGGAAAGGCGGGGCTTGGTGTCAAAGTCCATTGCCACTGGTATATGAGCCTGGAAGGCTGCAGATTGAAGAAAGCAGATCCTGCACTCCATCTTCCATGTCAGTTTTGTTCCAAGAATAATTTTATATGTGCAAAAAAAAAGCACATCTTAGTTCCCAGAAAATACACACAGGTAGTTCTCAACTTGCATCCATGCAGGTAATCTTTGACTCACGACCACGTTTGAGAGCAAACTTTCTGTTGCTAAGCAAGATGATTGTTAAGTGAGTTTGTTCCATTTTACAACTTTTCTTGCCATAGTTGTTAAGTGAATCACTGCAGTTGTTAAGTTAGTAACCTGGTTGTTAAGTGAATCTGGCTTCCCTATTGACTTTGCTTGTCAGATGGTTGCAAAAGGGGATCATGTGACCCCGGGGCACTGCAACCGTCATAAATATGAGTTGGCTGCCAAGTGTCTGCCTTTTGATCACATGACCAGAGGGATGCTACAATGATCATTTATGTGCTATTGTAATTTCAAACTGTCACTAAATGAATGGTTGTAAGTTGAGAACTGCCTGTAATTGGGACCTGAGTTTATGTTGCTAAGCCAAACAGTTGTTCGTGTGTGGCACCTGATTTTACAACTGTTTTGCCATGGATATTATGCAAATCATTGCTCTTCTAAAGGGAATCATGTAGTCATTAAGTGAATCCAGCTTCCCCTGTTGACTTTGATTGACACATGTCAGCTGGGAAGGTTGCAATTGCTGATCGCATGACCCCAGGATGCTGCATCCATTGTAAATGCATGCCGAATTTTAATCACGTAACCGTGACAATGCTGTAATGTTTTTTAAGTAAGTACATAGGTCACTTTTTTCAAGACCATTGAACTTTGAACTTTCACTAAAGAAATAGTTGCAAGTCAAGGACTATCTGTAGAGAGATCAGTTCATTTACCTCAAGCACATTCCAAGGATAAGGTGCAGGCTAACAGTAGAAGCCGTTACCTCTAATGGTTACACTTTCTCATTGGGTGTAACATCTAGAACAGTGTGTCTCCACCTTGGCGACCTTAAGATGTGTGGACTTCAGCTCCTAGGATGGCTGCCTGAGGAATTCTGAGAGTTGAAATCCACACATCTGTAGCTGGCTGACAAACCGTACTCAACGACTAGTCCTCAATGGCACTACATCCACATGGAGAGAAGCAAGCAGTGGGGTACCACAAGGTTCCGTCTTAGGCCCAGTACTCTTCAATATCATCATCAATGACTTAGATGAGGGAATTGAAGGGGAACACATCAAATTTTCAGATGACACCAAAGTGGCAGGAGTAGCCAACACCCCAGAAGACAAACTCAGGATCCAAAAAGGTCTTGACAAACTTGAACAATGGGCCCTATCCAACAAAATGAGTTTCAATGTGGAGAAAAGCAAAGTTTTACACTTAGGCAGGAAAAATCAAAGGTACAAGTACAGATTGGTGAGACCTGGCTTAAAAACAGTGACTGTGAGAGGGACCTTGGAGTCCTAGTGGATGATCACTTGACTATGAGCCAGCAGTGTGCAGCAGCAGCCAAATAAGCTAATACAATCCTGGGTTGTACACAAAGAGGCATAGAATCAAGATCATGCGAAATATTAGTACTGCCTTATAAAACTTTGAAACTAAACATTAAGAAAACTAAGTTCATGGCATCCGGCCCTCTCAATTCCTGGCAAATAGATTGGGAAGAAATGGAGGTAGTGACAGATTTTATTTTCCTGGGCTCCAAGATCACTGCAGATGGAGACTCTAGCCAAGAAATTAAAAGACGCTTGCTCCTGGGGAGGAAAGCCATGGCAAATCTAGACAACACACTAAAAAGCAGAGACATCACCCTGTCAACAAAAGTGCGTATAGTCAAGGCTATGGTCTTCCCAGTTGCAATGTATGGCTGTGAAATTTGGACCATAAGAAAGGCCGAGCACCAAAGAATTGAGGCCTTTGAGCTATGGTGCTGGAGAAGACTCCTGCGAGTCCCTTGGACTGCAAGGCGATCAAACCGGTCAGTCCTAGAGGAGATCAACCCTGACTGCTCTTAAGAAGGCCAGATCCTGAAGCTAAAACTCAAATACTTTGGCCACCTAATGAGAAGGAAGGACTCACTGGAGAAGAGCCTAATGCTGGGAAAGGTTGAGGGCAAGAGAAGAAGGGGACGACAGAGAATGAGGTGGCTGGATGGAGTCACTGAAGCAGTAGGCATGAGCTTAAATGGACTCCAGAAGATGGTAGAGGACAGGAAGGCCTGGAGGAATGTTGTCCATAGGGTCGCGATGAGTCGGACATGACTTCGCAGCTAACAACAACAAGACCACACCTGGAATACTACAGCCAATTTTGGCCACCATATCACAAAAAAGATGTTGAGAGTTTGGAAAAAATTCAGAGAAGAACAACTAAGATGATCGAAGGCCTGGAGACTAAAATATACGAAGAATGACTGCAGGGCTTGGGTTTCGCTAGCCTAAAGAAAAGAAGAAATAGAGGAGAGTAGTGTTGCAGTATCTGAGGGGCTGCCATTCTATTCTATTCTACTCTACTCTACTCTACTCTACTCTACTCTACTCTACTCTACTCTACTCTACTCTACTCTGTTCTGTTCTATTCTATTCTATTCTATTCTATTCTATTCTATTCTATTCTATTCTATTCTATTCTATTCTATTCTATTCTATTCTATTCCCAGCTCTGGAGCTGAAAGAATACAGTAGATGGGCAGGAACACAAAAATTAAAAAGATTCCATAGCGTCTGATGGCGTGACTGGCAAAGCTCAGAAGTTGACTTGAGTCAAATTATGTGTCAAATGAAAGCAAAAACTCGAGGGCTTTTTTAAATGTTTCAAATTCTCTTCCTACTCTAAATATAGTGATTATTTGTATTTATAATCAGAAGTTGTATTGCAATTTCTTCCAATCTTTCTGTGTGATAGTTCTAATCTCATGAGCATTCCTCTAATCACACAATTTTCCTCATGGTGCCTAATTTTCTTCTTTCAAGTAGCTAAATAGGCTGATATTTGAGGTATAACTGTGTAGAAGAGGCAGCATGGATGATAATATTATCACACAGGGTTTCGATAATTATTTTGTTAGACATTTTATATTCACAGTTATGCACATCCAAACATATACCACACACTCTCTTAATTATATATATTATACACACACATACCCAGACATTTAAGTGAGTATGTGTGTATGTATGTGCATATATGTGTGTGTATATGTATGTGTGTGTATCACAAGTTCATTTTTATAAGAAAATTATTATAAAATTATTGTTGTAAAAATTATATAGGGATTATATTATATGTATATATACATATATATACACATACATGTTATATATGTGTGTGTGTATACACATACAGTATAATCACTATATAATTTTTTATAATAATTTTCCTATAAAAAAACAATTTCAAGGATTTCAGGAACCAGAAAGCTAAGAAAACAAACTAGAAGGTTCTTAACTAACTATGACCTTTTTATGTAAATAAGTAAAAGGAAAATAAAGAAAATAAAAAGGCTGTGTTTAGTCCTATCTTAACAACAATTAGAGGAGAAGTGGGATTTGTGATACATCTAAAAAACTGGAACAGTTACAGTCACACTGTTATGACCTCCCTTTTTAGACCCTATCCTGCAGAGTAGTTACGTGTCCTCAGGATTTCAGTTTCTTGATTCTCTTTTTCTCAGGTTTCCTCAATGATCTGCCCCCATTGACATTGGGATGGGCTTTCCTTTCCTTTCAGTGTGTGGCTCACATATTTTTGGCTCTGATTCTCTGATGTGCCGAAAGCTGTTTTTTTGGTATGGACCGTGTTGTTCGAACCACATAAGCACCATCACAGACTGTTGAAACCAATTTCTTTGCAGAGCAATTGAGTTTCTATTCCTAGGAAATTTGGCATAGGATGTTCCTATGTTCTTTATATCTAAAAGATGCATATTTAAGACATGAGATACTGTGTCTTAGAATGATGTAATTGATGGAAAGACTATAATTTCCTAAGTAGGCTACTGCCTCATTAATTAGATAAGATATTATCTGGAATACCTACTATGACTCATATTTCCTCCTGTGCTTACACATCCATGAGGCGGCTTCCATATCTGTTTGGATCAGGTAATTATATCTTAGATGTGGAGTTTTGGTGCTCTCTGAACTTGGCTGTTTGCTTGCAGTTGTTTCATTGCCCAAGTAGGTAAAATAATAATAATAATAATAATAATAATAATAATAATAATAATAATAACAACAACAACAACAACAACAACAACAAAACAACAAACAACAAACAACAAACAACAAACAACAAACAACAAACAACAACAACAACAACAACAACAACAACAACAACAATAATAATAATAATAATAATAATAATAATAATAATAATAATAATAATAATAATAATAATAATAATATATTGGAAGGGACCTTGGAGGTCATCTAGTCCAATCCCCTGCTAAGGCAGGAAACCCTATACCATTTCAGGCAAATGGCTGTCCAGTCTCTTCCTAAAAACATCCAGTGTTGGAGCATTCACCGCTTCTGGAGGCAGGTTGTTCCACTGATTAATTGTTCTAACTGTCAGGAAGTTTCTCCTTAGTTCTAGGTTGCTTCTCTCCTTGACTAGTTTCCATCCATTGCTTCTTGTCCTGCTTTCAGGTGCTTTGGAGAATAGCTTGACTCCCTCTTCTTTGTGGCAGCCCCTGAGATATTGGAACACTGCTATCATGTCACCCCTCACCCTTCTCTTCATTAAACTAGACATACCCAATTCCAGCAACTGTTCCCTATATGTTTTAGCCTCCAGTCCCCCAATCATCTTTGTTGTTCTTCTCTGTACCCTTTCTAGAGTCTCGACATCTTTTTTACATCGTGGTGACCAAAACTGGATGCAGTATTCCAGGTGTGGCCTTACCAAAGCATTGTAAAGTGGTATTAGTACTTCACTTGATCTTGATTCTATCCCTCTGTTAATGCAGCCTAGCACTGTGTTGGCTTTTTTCAATCTTCTTCATCAGTTTTCCTCTATTGAAATTATATCCGAGATGCACGTTGGTAAGATATTGGAGGTGGGAATGTGTACGTTTCAGGATAATATCCACTTTCTTGATTTTGTTTTTTGTTGAATTCAGAATACCTTCCAAATGTGGCCAAATTAGAGATGAACAAAAAAAAAGACTATGGTTATCAGAAGGAAAGAAATGATACCATTTGCCAAAAATAAAAAAATAAATAAATGCCATCATAGCATGATTTGCCAGGATTATATGGAATGTGCTGGAGTCTATCATTTACCATGCAGCAGCTGACACAGAAAAAATACTTTGAAGCAAAAATATGATCAGCTAAAAAAATATATATGCGTAGAAAAATTTGTACCTTTAAAATGCGTATTATGAAAGCTGAGCACAGATGACAAATAGTTGCAAGTAACAACTATGTGGATTCTTAAAATTTAACTAATTAATTAATTTGCTTTGCCACCCATCTTAATCAATGCCTCTGGGCAACTTAACATTTCAATAATATTACCATTAAAATACTAAAAACATTTTAAAACAATAAAAAAATAAACATCCAAATTAAATATACATAGCAGCCAAGATACTTGTGGCCAGTTAGCAATGCAGCCAGAAAAATATCTAAACATCTGAGAGGCAGGAAAAGATTTGGATTGATTGGTAGATCCCTGGAATAAAGTATTCTCAGCATGACTCCTGATCAGCTGATGTATCCTAGTTGCCAGCCCTGATGTTTTTCTCATGATAAGCTAGCTCAATGATGAGGAGCATATGACTCTCCATATGCTGCTGAGTTAGATCTCAGCATCCTTCTCCACTCATGTGATGCTTGGAGTAGTGGAGAATTAAAGTTCTGCAGCATCTTGACTGCCGAGGATTTCGGCTACTTCAATACTTACTACTAGTTAAATACACATTGCAGATCCACCAGCTCCCAAACCATCATGGAACTAATCTATCATCCTGTTGTTTTAGTATTCCACTGATAAATCCCATAGATGATTTCTGACATCTGGCAATGCACATAAACCGCAAACTAGAGGTAATTACTCAGTCTTGAGAGGTTAGACTAAGACAATGGTTTTGAAAAATGCTCAGCATTAAATGACTTGTTCAAGGAATGAAAATATTAGCAATAGCACTTAGACTTATATACCACTTCACAGTGCATAATATTTTTATTATTTTTTTATTTTATTTCATTATTTTTTCTTTATTTTTATTTTTTATGTTATTTTTATTATTTTTATTTTATTGTTGATTGTTGAGCAACAATGATCTCTCTTATCTTTTATCAGTACAGTGCATTCAATCTACAGTAGTTTTCCCCAGCTGGACCCTTTTCCTAAATTCTCAGAATTATGGAACGTGGTATATGTATATGAGAAGCACTGCATTGAGGAAAGCTATAGAATCCCATTGCGCCTCCTCCTTAAGGCCTTCCAGAAGTAGCTGTCACTACCAATTACATCTGAACAATCATCTTTATGGGGGGGAAAAACTGTCTTCCCACCACTAAGGTGGGAAGGTAACAGCATTCCGTGCACCTTTGGGGTCTAGTCATGCCGGCCACATGACCACGGAAATGTCCTCGGACAAGCGCTGGCTCTTCGGCTTTGAAACGGAGATAAGCACCGCCCCCTAGAGTCGGAAACGACTAGCAAGCATGTGCGGGGGAACCTTTACCTTTTATATGCAAAATATGTGCATTGAAATTAGAAAACAAGATGTGCTGGACTGTGTCTAGGAATGGGGAGTTGATATGATGAACTATTGCAAGAGTCTCCAAACCTGGCAACTTTAAGACTTGTGGACTTCAGCTTCCAGAATTCTGGGAGTTGAAGTTCACAAGTCTTAAAGTTGCCAGATTTGGAGAACCCTGGACTGTACAATGAAGCAGCAATTTCCCAGGAAGAAAAGAGGACACTGCGGGCAGGGGGGGGGAGAGAGAAAAGAGACAGCACAGTGCAGAGTTGGATCAGAGCCAGAGGATGAAATTTAGGACAGTCACTGTTTAGAATCTCCCAGGATATATCCGTTAGGGTTAGAGTAGTAGACAGACTTTTTAAATACATAGTTTATTCATTGATTTGTCTTACAACCATATCAAGAATATAAAACAAAAGTAAAATACAGGATTTAATTCCAGGGTGAAATAGCTTAAAGAAAATAAGCAATAAAATGCATGTGTGGTAAATACAAAGAATCAACATTCACAAGTCCTCAAGTTGCCAATTCATATATCATCTTTATAGCAGGTGTCCCCAATCCCCAGGCTGCGGACTGTTCAGAACCAGGCTGTGCAAAAGTAGTGAGTGTGTGCACATAGCTGCACATGCGCGAGTGGCGGGCACGCATGCCCTCTGCTCGTGTAAATGGAGCTTCGTACGCATGCCCATCACTCGCATTCTCCCCACCCTGCCTGTCCACCAAGCTGGAAAAGTTGGAGACTACTGCTTTACAGGGTATCCCAATTTGTTCTATGTGACAACCTTTTAGATTAACTGCCTTACTTTTAAACTTAGCAGTTCTGCTCACAAGGTAAAACAGGATCTCTAAACTTGGCAACTTTTAAGACTTGTGGACTTCAGCTCACAGAATTCCCCAGCCAGTATTGCTGGGTGAAGAATTCTGGAAGCTGAAGTCCACAAGTCTTAAAATCGTCAAATTTGGGGATCCCTGATGGATAGATTTCCCAGGAGGCAATAGAAGAAACTGCCATTCAGATCACAGTGGGCTGTTCTTTCAAGTAGGGATGTTAAGTATCTAAACCTAAGACGGGCATATCATTGTCAATCAAACCAAATATGAACAATATCTTGTTTGCTGGCTGGGGTACTGCATATACCCATCCTCTCATGATATGGCAGGTGGTGGAAGTGCCCATGAAATCCAAAAACTAAAATCTGGCTTTCAAAGACGCCCTTCTTGCAAATTAAAGTTATCTGGCAAGATAAAGAACTAAGCCTTGGCTGGATTGTTCTATGACATTCTTGGGTTGGATCTGACATCAAGCTGCCATTTCCTTGAAGGAAGATTTGCAAAGAGAAAGTCCTCCATCAGACAGGCCTGAATTTAAAATGTTGCCTCCCTTAAAAAGGCAACAGTGAAAGACATCCTTCACCTACTGACATCATAGAAGTAGTGTCTCTGTACTTCTGTTATCTCGCATAATTATCTTTCTTTGGCAACTCTGGATGTTCACTCTCTTCCACTGGTTTGTTAGAAGTTAAAGGACCTCTGATCTGCTCCCCTTTTTTAGTAGTCCAACTTCTGAGCAGCCTCAGAATAAACATTCAATCCTTAACACTGCATATCACTGGCCCCATCAAAGGAATCCCTCCAGGATAAAGGGAGACACCAGAGATGAAACCTACATATCTGGGAGCAATCTTCCTTTCCAGATTTCACACACATCTCATGATCAAAGCCCAAATCTTGAGCATCCCAAAAGTGCACATCTGCACAGGAAGGACACATATTAAAACCAGCACATACACAAACCAAGAAAAAAATCTCTTTGTTCTTGGGAATAAAATGAATCTCTTTTCTCACAATATGTCTGGATTTCCTTTTTAAAAAAAATTGTTGTGCCACCCCAGATTTCCGGAACTCCAGATTATTCTTCTAACAGGTTTCAATGGAAATAAAAATTGAATAATGAAAAGTCGTCCTAAGGTCTGTGAAGAAATGAATAAAAGGAACGTGGATCCCTCCTTAGGACTCTTCAGTGTATTTTTGATTGCACTGGTATGCATCAGTAAGAGCCTCCTTTATCCTACTGAACTCCTTCCTCAAGCTCACAGGGGGGAAAAATAGAGTTTTAAATGAACTTCAAAGCCAGACAAGATTGTCATTACTGCTTACTGCAATTATTTAGCCCTTGAACGTATGGTGTTTCTTTGACAGACATTAATTATTCATATTACTGTTCACATGATAAGAAGGAACATTCTATGACAAGCTCTGTACCTGACCAAGTTATCAAATGCAAATTAGTCAAATGAATCAGACCAATATTAAGTTAAAAAAAATCACTGAGAAAATGATAATAATTTGTCCAAGAAGGTCCCCAGCCAGATACGGTAGTAAAATGCTTGTAGTGTGAGACGTATGACTGATTCCTAAGTTCTCAATCATATCAACAGGAAGGATGTCTCAAATTAGATATTACTTACTGGCTTTGCTCAAATCATTGACTCTGAAATGCATCTGCCTTTTTCTTATTGGGAGCAGACATGAGAGATTGGACACTTGGACCTGGAACAATCTTTCAGACATTAGATTGATCCTTACTTCATGACCTTTATAAGGCTCTGAAGACACAGCTTTGCCACCTGGCCTGAGATTCTGCCTGAATGCTACAGCCTGTTCAAATAGCTGTACTGAATGTTGTTGAATGTTTTATAACTCAGCTCATGATTGTATTTTATGGTTTTTAAGATGGTTTTTTAAAGATGAATTTATAGGGCTTTGTTTTTACATCTTTTCATGTTGTATTTTGTTTACTGTTTTGGTTGTGTTTTAACTGCTATGAACCATACAGAGTCATAAATTTGAGATGGGCCTCTATAAGAATTGAACTAATCAGTAAATCAATAATAAACAGAAGGAGATCCTGACAAGGGAGCTTTTTCCCTGTAGCCATTGTTTAATCCTGGCAGGTAATTGCTGTCCTAGGTCCCTCTGTTATAAGCTAGAAATGATGGCTTATGCTTATGAATGTTGGGATTTATTTGTCCAAGCTCCAAACTTTTTGCTCACTACTTTAGAAAGGGTAATCCCGAGCACATCATTCAAAACTCAAGAAGGTTTCTCAGCCCATGGAATTTTGGACCCCTCTGTTTTAAGGACTAAGGACCACCAGGTGAGGAAAAATGTCCTTTGAGTTTGGTTGGAATGTAGAAGCTGTTGAAATGGGAGAATGAAAGGACTAATTTTATACTTCCCCAGAGAAAAAGAATAGGACCAAGGAAAGGATTTCAAGATAGACATCAGAAGGAACCTCCTAACTGTAGATGTAGAAGCCATTAGCCAGTAGAAGAGGTAGCCAAATGTGATAGTTTTCCTTCCCTGAAGATCTTCAAACAGTGACTAGAGGATCACTTATCATACATGTGTTACTATGCCGAGCACTAGGTGTTGGACTATTAACTTCTAATGTCTTTTCCACTTATATATTTTTATGATTCTATGATCTGGTTATCAAAAAAAATCCCTTTGCCAAACCAAGTATTCCTCAATGGGTTTTCTTGTGTTTTTTTTCCTATCATTAATTCTACTTTTAGACTGATTCTCAAAAATGTATTGCTCTTCATTGACCTCTGGTGTATTAATTATTTGCTTTGATTATAATTATATTAGTTAATTGTTTGACTTTTTTGGAAACTGCCTAGAGTGCTATATTGTGGAAAGGAGCCATATGCCAGTAATAATAAATTATAATCATCGTGTGGATGGTGATACTCTTGGATAAAGCTTGAGTTGATCCTAAGCTATCAACATTTGCTGAACATTTTTCAGAAGGAAATACATTATAATAATAATTTTTATTAGTGCACAAATTTAAGTTCATTCAAAATCTATACATGGTAGCCCCCTGAGTTACCAATCACTCTATTTTATCTTACAAGGTTAGTAAAAACAAGTATGTTTTTAAAAATATCCACAGGAGAGTAGCACAACACAAACTAGTTTCAAATTGTATAGTTTTATTGCCTTCGATCAGGAATCTTCAACTCAAATTGTTACAAATGGTGCAACTCTGAAGCCTTTTTATACAATTATACAAAAGGCTTTAGTGAATCAAAAATGAAGAAAATTAAGAGTATCACAATATGCCATTAAGCATAGATTTATTATATTTTTAAAAGTTACTGCAATATGGACCCATTTCAGTTTGGCTTACTTGCACCTGGTAGTACTTTCATTACTCACAACACCAATATTTGGTCTTATTATTGTACTGATATGTTTTCAAGACCAGCTTTCACAAAATACTGTTGCAGGCTGCTGAAAATGGTGAGCCACTCTGAAATCCAGCTAAATCCTTTAACGGGACCAGTGAACAGATCATAAACTAGCTGAGCTCTTTAAATATAGAATATTAATTTCACCTTCTTCCATTGTCTCCAAAACTAGAGAATCAGTGCATTTTCAACTATTCAAATTAAACAAAGCCAGAGTCTAATGTAGGAAAGGCCACTCTGTAAACTTGGAGGTCAATGTTTATAATTAGCTGATGACATATCATGATGAATAAAGAAACAGAGGGGTGGTAAATAGTAGCACTCAGACTTTCAGATGACACCTGTTCTTCCTCAGAGGAGGGCAATTCCATCTGTTCGGTAGATCTGCCTTGTTTAAGGAAGCCCTAGCCTTGTAAACAGCTTGTCAGAGGCTGTGGAGGAACATGACAAGGGCATGTGATTGATGAACATATCACTGACTAACTAGTTCAGCTTATCATTGCTGCGATAAGGGTATCCCTTTGAGTTTGATGTGACAGAGCCGGAGATGTATGTAGGAACCACGGAACGACAAGTGAGATGCCGAAGCAACTGATGAATGTGTCTGCTCATATGGACACAGTTTAAGCCAGATTTCTCCAACGTCCCTGCTATGACAAAAGATACTCCATGGGGCTGCCCTTGAAGGCCACCCAAAGCTGAATTGTGGTGGTGTTGGCAGGGGTGGGCCTGTCTTTGTGTGCCCATGTAACACTTGCTTTGTGAGCTGTGCAGGTTGCCGGTTTGCTTCGGGGTATAAATCAAAATGCTAGTGGTTTGTTATAAAGCTCTACTTGACATAGGGGCTGGTTACTTGAGGGATCACCTATTCCCTATATTATCTGTCTGACTGCTTCATTCTGGCAGGGTTGTTGTGCTCTGGGTTCCTTTGATTAAACACACATTGATTAAACATGAAGTGTTAATACCACTGTCAATGTTGCAATGCCTTGGTAAGGCCACACTTGGAATACTGCATCCAGTTTTGGTCACCATGATGTAAAAAAGATGTTGAGACTCTAGAAAGGTGCAGAGAAGAGCAACAAAGATGATTAGGGGACTGGAGGCTAAACATATAAGGAACAGTTGCTGGAATTGGGTATGTCTAGTTTAATGAAGAGAACAATGAGGGGGGACATGATAGCAGTGTTCCAAAATCTCAGGGGCTGCCACAAAGAAGAGGGAGTCAAGCTATTTTTCAAAGCACCTGAAGGCAGGACAAGAAGCAATGGATGGAAACTAACCAAAGAGAGAAGCCACTTAGAACTAAGGAGAAATTTCCTGAAAGTTAGAACAATTAACCAGTGGGACCACTTGCCTCCAAAAGTTGTGAATGCTCCAATACTGTAGGTTTTTAAGAAGAGATTGGACAACCATTTGTCTGAAATAGTATAGGGTTTCCTGCCTGAGCTGGGGGCTGGACTAGAAGACTTCTAAGGTCCCTTCCAACTCTATTATTCTATTCTGTTCTGTTCTGTTCTGTTCCCTTCCCTTCCCTTCCCTTCCCTTCCCTTCCCTTCCCTTCCCTTCCCTTCCTTTCCCTTCCCTTCCCTTCCCTTCCCTTCCCTTCCCTTCCCTTCCCTTCCATTCCATTCCATTCTATTCTATTCAAACATTGGGATCCAGGAACTACCTATTCTCTGAAACAGCTCTGTGGAATGAGGTGCTCTTTGACGTCTAAATGCCTCCCACCCTGCTGGTGTTTCAAAGGGTCCTGAAGACTGACATTACTACCGTTGCAGCATTCCTGTGGTCATGTGATCAAAATTCAAGCACTTGGCAACCAGCATATATTTACATCGGTTGCCCTGTCCTGGGGTCATGTGGTCACCTTTTGCGACCTTCTGACAAGCAAAGTCAATGGGGAAGCCAGATTTACTTAATAGCTGTTTTAGTAACTTAACACCTGCAAGTGATTCAGTTAATGACTGTGGCCATAAAGGTCATAAAACAGGGCAAATTTCAATTAACAGTTCTCTTACGTAGCAACAGAAATGTTGGTCTCAATTGTGATTGTAAGTGAAGAACTACAAGTGCTAAAAACTGTAAAGAGCCTTGGTGGAGCAGTGGGCTAATGCCTCCTTAAGTAACACCAGCTGCCTGCAATTAGTGCAGGTTCGCATCCCACCAGGCTCAAGGTTGACTCAGCCTTCCATCCTTCCGAGGTAGGTAAAATGAGGACCCAGATTGTTGGGGGCAATTAAGCTGACTTTGTAATAATGCCGCTTGCGGGGGTGTGTGAAAGCCCTAATAAGCAGGCATATACATAGAATGAAGGCTACTGCTAAGCTTGTAAGCCGCCCTGAGTCTTCGGAGAAGGGCGGGATATAAATGGAATTAAAATAAATAAATAAATAAATAAACATGCAATTGTTTTTATTTGCATTATGTCTCTGGATAAATAGAAATGACATATAGTGCTGGAGTCCCTGTTCATGATGCTTTCTGTGATAGAGTTTGTTGAACTTCTCCAGTCCAAGTCCCAACCTCCTCTGCTTATGGGGCTCCCTCGAAGCTTGCATTTAGATATCTTATATTAAAATGTACTATAGATACAATAAACCCAAATTATTTGTTTGTGTGTGGAAAAGTCACCATTGATTTCATACTTTACCCTAGGTTATAGTGTGGTTTGCTAGCTTGGGTCTTAACATTTATTTATTTTATTTTATTTTAATTCCATTTATATCCCGCCCTTCTCCGAAGACTCAGGGCGGCTTACAAGCTTAGCAGTAGCCTTCATTCTATGTATATGCCTGCTTATTAGGGCTTTCACACACACCCCAAGCGGCATTATTACAAAGTAATAATAAACATAATATATTACAAATATAATAATACATAATATACATAATATATTACCCCAAGCGGCATTATTACAAAGTAATAATAAACATAATATATGGACTCAGCCATTCTGGCTTATAAAATGTGGTACCTTGATTAGAATAATGTGTGAAGGCAAACATTTGTGCTTTATTAAACCAAGTAAATCAGGGGTTAGCATTATATATGCACCAGATCCAAGTGTGCGGAATAGCTGTCATAACACCATGATCATGGAGAACTTGTATTAACTTTCATCATCAAACTCCATCAAGACCCATAAAGGTCATTCAATTGTTGCAATGTTACCCATCCAATTATTTCAACAAGGTTTCTATTGATTCCATTTACTGGAGCAGTGTAATAGTAGTTTTATTTGATGGATGAACTCAAATTGAACATGAATTACTTCCCTCTAGACCTCCAGCAGGCAAACTGCCAGAACGTCACACATTGGCTCTAGCATGGAGAAATACCAGCGTCATTCGCCTGCTTGAATATTGCCACGATCTGATGATGAAATGGCCTTCAACCCTTGAACTGGCTCTCATCCCTGAGGAAGAACGTTGCCTTCAGTGTTTTAAGAGAGATAAAATTAGATAGTGGCTGTATCGCTCAGAACCAATGCTAAGGGGAAAAAAATCTTTTTGTTAACCAGGATTTCTGAAAATTATAAACCCAACATCTTTTCAGGACAACTAATTGGGGAAAGCATCTAAGGAGAACCCAAAGGTTCAAGAGGCAAACTGGACTTCCTTGTTTTTCTTTGATGACATTTCGCTTCTTTTCCAAGAAGCTTCTTCAGTTCTGACTGGATGGTGGGGAAATGGAAGGATTTATATTCCTTTCAGACAGCTGGCCATTTGCATTCTTTCAGAGAGAGTCATTGAGGCCACTTGGAGGTTTATCTGTGTCCTCAGGGTCACCTGAGTGGTGCACATGGCTGTGGAGCCTTCTTGGAACTGCTGAAAGGACCGTGCTGTGGAGATGGGCTTTCTGCAGACATCCTGGATGGGCCTGTCCTACAACCCTCATAAAATATGAGTCAGTTGCCAAGTGTCTTAATTTTGATCACATGACGATGGGGACGCTGCAATGTTTCCAAGTATGAAAAACTGTCACAAGTTACTTATTCAGTGCTGTTGTAACTTTGAACGGTCACTTAATAAACTGTTGTAAGTCAAGGACTACCTCTGTTATATGTGAGCATCCCAGGTAACCTTCAGTGGGCTTTAATGCAGTTCCTTTTAGACTAGCTTACCTTCCAGTTTTCCTGGTTTCTATCTGCTCATTATGAAAGCAATTTTCATTTTCCAACTTTCCCAATGAAAGCCGCTGTTCCCCAACTGTTGCCTAAAGAGAACAAAAGATCAAAATACCTTTCCACCAGCAATCAACATCCAGATAAACATAGATTTAACTCCAAGATTAACATCAGACTAACCATCAAGAAGTAAACAATACCCCAATCAAGGAATTGCCAAACAAGGTAACAGAGAACAGCTCAACCAAAGAATCTAGAAAACAACTCTCACCAACTCTGGCAGGGCACTAGAATATAAACTGAGAGCAAATCTCATGCCTCACGATAGCACTGATGATGTTACCTAGTTTAGGTAAAGAAACGTCTGCAAGAAAACAACCAAGTTCAGAGACCCCCCCCCATTGTTTCATCTTTTTTAATTTTTGTATTTTGTTTTTCAACATGTACTGCCCTGTTCACCGCCCTGAGTCCTTCGGGAGAAGGGCGGTATACAAATAAAATAATAAATAAATTAATAAATAAATATTCCCCTTTTTTGTTGTTGTTGTCATTGTTAGTTGCGAAGTCGTGTCCGACCCATCGCGACCCCATGGACAACGTTCCTCCAGGCCTTCCTGTCCTCTACCATCTTCTGGAGTCCATTTAGGCTCATGCCTACTGCTTCAGTGACTCCATCCAGCCACCTCATTCTCTGTCGTCCCCTTCTTCTATTGCCCTCAATCTTTCCCAGCATTAGGCTCTTCTCCAGTGAGTCCTTCCTTCTCATTAGGTGGCCAAAGTATTTCAGTTTCAGCTTCAGGATCTGGCCTTCTAAAGAGCAGTCAGGGTTGATTTCCTCTAGGACTGACCGGTTTGAACACCTTGCAATCCAAGGGAATATTCTCCTTTATTGTTGCCTAAATATCATGAGATGCTCAGCAACCCTCCCCCCTCCTTAGCCCTTAGACCACCAACAGGAAACATTGATCTGAGCTGAGTTTGGAGTGCCAGAGCTCAATCGGGAGTGTGTGGAGGAATAATATGATCACAGTGCTTCTTGAACATGTGTAGCAACTTTTTCTTTTAATGGCTGTTATTAGCTGCTAAAATCCAGCAAGAAAGGTTTCTTGCAGAAATATGCCCAATTGGCAGTCCTGGTGAAAAATCTGGTCATTTGCACAAACCACATTTGGTGACAAGAATATTGCTAGTAGTACTATATCATATAATTTACCCCACTCCCTTTTACTTAGGAATTTAGAATAAGTCAGAGATTTAGTCCAACCAAAAGCAACAGCAGGAGGCCAACTGAGAAACAGGTACAAAGAGATCTTATGAAGAGACTTCCCAAAATTTATCTCTCATGATTTGCCCTAGTAGTCAAACTGCTGATGGGCACAAAGAGATGCTACCATGCCCATTGTGGCATATTGGCAGTGGTGGGATTCAAATATACGAACAACCAGTTCTCTGTGTGGACGCCGCTTCCAGAAGTCCATTCTGGGCCTGGGCAACAAAAAATTAGCTACCGGTTCTGCCGAAATGGTGCGAAGCGGCTGAATCCCACCACCGCATATTGGTGAGCAAGTACAAAAGAGAAGAGAGGAAGGAATAATTGAAGATAAGTCTCTCTTAATCATCTGGATGAAACAGCCGAATAGAAATACAGCTCTTGAAACAGATTATCTCAGAGCATTGCATTCTCTTTTAGTCTGGATATTTAATGCTTTTGTGGCCCTGGCTGGAACATTAGATTTTTGTAATGCTTGGGAGATCATTTCATGTCCAGCATCACAATAAGGATTAGAGTTCAATAAAACCTCATCCCTTTTTTTGTGTGTTCGAGATTGCTGGTGAAACTCTTCTGCTTAGCCCATAATGTGACCATGCACTGCCACCTAATGTTGATTTCCTCAAAGTACAGGGGAAATCTCAACTAAACAGGGAGGGGGAAAGCGCTGTTATTAGTTTTAGCAGCAGAGATGATTCATCCCTGTAAGCTGAAAAGCCCTGGCTCCCAAGCTCCTGAGACATATGATGGGTTTCTTCCATTTTAAAAAGTTAGCTGAAAAAGAATAGGCAACACTTAAGAATAATAAAAGAGCCAGTTTGGTCTAGTGGTTAAGACGCTGGCCTAGAAACCAGGAGACTGTGAGTTCTAGTCCCATTTTAAGCATACAAGCCAGCTGGGTGACTTTGGGCCGGTCTCTCTCAGCTCATCTCACCTGACAGGTTTGTTGTTGTGGGGAAAATAGGAGGATGGTTTTGCAGACTGAATCTGTATCCATCTTGGATCTGAGATAAAATCCTTAGAAATGAAATTAACAGAGACCAAAGCAGGGCTTTCACTGAAGGCCAACATTTTGCTCTCTCAGTGACTGGTCTCAAGGTTTGACTCTGTTTTCCTAAAACTTTAAGATAGACAGATTGAAGCTGATCACCTGACAGTTTAAAAGAGATTAAAGTTTCCATTAGCAAAGTATACAGTCTAGCCCAGGGGTAGGCAACCTTGGCTCTTTTAGCATAGCTGACTCAGGAATTCTGGGAATTGAAGTCCACAAGTCATAAAAGAGCCAAGGTTGCCTACCCCTGGTTTAGCCTTTCCCAATGTTAACACCTTCTGGATGCATTTCAACTGGCTGAGGTGAGCTAGGCAAGCTGATAGAGGTTATTTCTCCTTTTGCATGCCTTACATCAGCGATCCCCAACCTGTGGGCTGCAGCCCACTAGAGGCCCATGGCCTGCAGGCCACCAGGCCACAGGACAGACTGGCTAGTGTGCGACATGTGCGTGCATACCCCTCACTTGTGCTACCGCTGCAGCATGGGGCACAAAAACAGGACGCTGCACCACAGAATGCAGAAAAAGGGCTGCTGCTGTGCCTCAGGGCGTGAAAATGGGCCACTGCCATGCCTCAATGCGTGAAAACAGGACACAGACGCCGCACCTCGGGGTGTGAAAATGGGCCACTGTCGCACTGCGGGGCTTGAAAATGAATGCCACCACGCTGCGGGATGCAAAAATTGGCCACTGCCATGCCACAGGGCATGAAAATGGGCACCGTCACACTGCGGGGCACAAAAACAGGCCACCGCCATGCTGCAAGGTGCAAAAATAGACACCGCCACACCATGGGGGTCTGGAAACGGACCACTGCCATGCTATCTATCTATCTATCTATCTATCTATCTATCTATCTATCTATCTATCTATCTATCTATCCTGTTCCTTTCTGTTCTGTTCTATAGAAATTGACAGAATTCTTTCTCTTCCTTCTATCCCTGGTCAGGGTAGGTAATCATGATTTAGAAGGATCTGATATAAACATGATCTCACATTCTGATCCCTCTGCATAATTGACTTTTCTTTTATTGATTGATTCAGGTGTTCATGCTTTAATTGCTGGAATTATATTTATATCACGATGCTGAAAACCATCGTATTTAGTCTAAAGACTCACATCTACAACAGCTTTTGCTCCACTTTACAGCGGAAGCAGTGATTAATTGTATTAAATGATGTAGCTGGGTTTTGCTCGGTCTTGGAAAAAAGTATTCCAGACTTTTTATTATTATTATTTTCCAACTCGGCAAGTTTCATACAATCACCTGCTGTTACTAAGAAGCTTTTGCTTCAGGGAAAACATCCTCAATTTACGACCACACCTGAGCCCAAAATGTATCCTTCTAAGTGTGAGAAATTTGTTAAGTGAGTTTAGCCCCTTTAATGATCTTTTTCTTCCCACATTTATTAAGGGAATCACTGCAGTTCTTAAATTGGTAACCTGGTTATTAAGTAAATCTGGTTTCCCCATTGACTTTGCTTGTCAGAAGGCCCCAAGGGGTGATCACGTGACCACAGCACAGTACAACGGTAATAAATGTGAGTCAGTTGTCAAGCATCTGAATGTAAATCACATGACTATGACAATTCTGCAATGGTCACACAGTAGTGGCCAAAATTGTGGAAACCTTTTGGGACAAGTGTATTTTTGAGGTTTGATGGCTAATAACATTTTTTTGGAGTAGTACCATAAAATTATATATCAATGGAAAGATAATTTAATCAGGAATGTAATGCAACATAGTTTGTTCAATTAGCTGTACTGTATTCTATGAAAAGTTATAGCCAAATAACCAGAAAAAGGAAGCACAACTTGCTTAGGTTGATATCAGGTAGCTTTCCTTCATCTGATTGTAGCCAATGAGCACGAGTGTTTAGAGAGCCAATCAGGTGTCATCTTGTTTTGGCAATGAGCCAATCAGATCACAGTAGGATTCAGTTATTGATGTCATATATTGAAGCTGAGAGGAGGACCTTTGTCAGTATGTTATGTGATCACTATCGGGTTGGTTGGGGTTTTTTCTTTCATTTAGTGAGCTTGTTAAACGTTATAAAATTAAAGTAATGGTGCAAAGAGTTGACTGGTTGTCCAGAAAGCGATGTAAAATAGTATTATTAAGTGAACAAGGCTACAGTTATAAAGAAATTAGAAGAAAAATTGGTTGAAACTTAACCAAAGGTGGCGTTTCTACTGTACACTTTTCCCAAAAGGTTTCCACAATTTTGGAAGAGCTGTGATGGCTCAGTGGTTAGAATGCAGTATTGCAGGCTAACTCTGCTCACAGCCAGGAGGTCAATCCTGACTAGCTCAAGGTTGACTCAGCCTACCATTCTTCTAAGCCAGGCATGTCAAACCCGTGATGTCAAGTGACGTTGTGTGATGTATCACAACTTTTTCTCCATTGCCAGCAATGGGGTGGGTCCGGTTTCGGCATGACACTTCCAGCTCACGGGCCAGCAGTTCAACATGTCTGTTCTAAGGTCTGTAAAATGAGGACCCAGATTGTTGGGGGCAATATGCTGACTGTGTAAACTACTCAAGAGAGTGCTGTAAAGCAATGGTCCCTTTCAGCTCTGCATATTGGCAGCAGCAGTGGGGGAGAGGGGATGGTTTCACGCATGTGCCCACCACTTGTGCAAATGGAGCTTCACACACTTCCCCCCTGCTTGCATCTATCTATCCATCCATCCATCCATCTATATATATATATATCATCTATCTATCTATCTATCTATCTATCTATCTATCTATCTATCTATCTATCATCTATCTCTGTATCCATCTATCATGTCTTTTATTCATCTATCATCTATCTATCCGTCTATTTGTTTGTTTGACTGGCTCTCTCTCTCTTCTCTCTCTCTCTCTCTCTCCTTCTCCTCCTCTGTCTATCCATCTTTCATCTGGCTGTCTATTCACGTAATACACACACACACACACACACACACACACACGTGTGTGTGTGTGTGTGTGTGTGTGTGAAGTATTTATCAAGTCTTTTGAGTACCTTGCTGGTTAAATCATCTTTCCTGTTTCAGCCTAACCCAAGGCTATCTGCAGGCTATAGTCACAACTTACGACAGTTCATTATTTGTGTGGCTTTGAATAATTTACATATATATATATATATATATATATATATATATATATATATATATATATAGTATATATATAAATTTGTCTGTCTGTCTGCCTGCCTGCCTGCCTGCCTGCCTATCTATCATCTATCTGTCTATTCATCTATCATCTATCTATCCAGCTATCTATTTATTTGTCTCTTTGTCTGGATCTCTCTCTCTTCTTTCTCTCTCTGTGTATCCATCTATCATCTGTCTGTCTATTCATCTATTATATATCTATCCATTTGTCTATCTATTTGTTTGTCTGGATCTCTGTCTCTCTCATCTAATCTATTATCTCTCTATCAGATCATTTTGAAAAGTAATCTTTACATGGGATTATACACAAACACAATGAAACTCCCTTTTGAAGATCCTGCCTGGTTACAGTGACTTCAACAAAAGAAAGCAATAAATTCTTTAGCAGCCTCCTCTTTTGCAGTACAGATCCAATGGATGCCACCCATCCAAGCACTTGCCAATATGCTAAGTTAAGACAACTTTACTATCATCTTCTCTAATGGGAAGTGTTGCCTCAGCAGGAGCAAATGAGTTTCTCTGCAGGCTTAGCATTTCCCCGATACAGGCCAGGGTGCTGAAGCAGTTCAGATAATGAAATGAAATGAATTTTAAGTTGCAATAGAAATGCTGTTTAGTGAACCTGAAGATACGAATCTGCATTCTGGGTAAAGCAAACAGCACAGATATTTGCGCCTTTAAAACAGTATTTCCCAAAATGAGAGGAATATTTACCACCCAAAGCATGCCCAAGAAATGCTAATGAATGACAACCCAGTGGTATTGTACAGGGAATGAGAACAAGTGTGGAGAAGAAATTGGACAGAAATGGGAGGCTTCAAATGCTCACTGAGAGTGCAATTGTTACAATGCGATACTAGCAGTTCTCATGCAACTTAGACTAGGGTTATGCAAGCATTTTGTCCCTAGTAGACCTAATGGGCACTCTACTAGGAATGTATCCACACATGCATACATTTGCACAGGTGTTTGCATAATGTACATCCTCATGTATCCATGCCTTTTAGAATAAACAATATTAACAGAACATACCACCGTCATGCATTCATATATGTGAACAGGAATCTGAAATCAGATCTTTCTAATCCAGATCAGGCAAATCAACTGGCACACACTACGCCCATTGTATTGATCGCAGCCCAATTAAATATGTGTGTTTGGTGGTTTAACATAAGAAATCATCTTGTCAAGTTGTTCTACAATTTGCTGAGAGAATGTATCTGAAGAGCTTTATTTTAACTAAAGAAGGAAATAAATATATTTAATAAATTAAATATTAAAACACTTAAGAACACTTAATTCTCTCCATGCTGTTTAATGTCTATTACCCATATAGTTATAGCTGTAGTATTATTATTTATCCTTCTTATTATCTTCTTTATTCACTCTTGTATTGGCATTATTACTACTACTATTATTCTGTTGCTTTGATTGTACACTGAGTGCTTCTGTACCAGAGACAAATTCCTTATCAGAATAACAGAATAACAGAGGTGGAAGAACCTTGGAGGTCTTCTAGTCCAACCCCCTGCTCAAGCAGTAAACACTATAATGTTTCAGACAACTTCTGGAGGTTCCACTGGTGAATTGTTCTCACTACCAGGAAATTTCTCCTTAGTTCTAGGTTGCTTCTCTCCTTGATTAGTTTCCATCCATTGCTTCTTGTCCTGACTTCAGGTGCTTTGGAGAATAGCTTGATTCCCCCTACTTTGTGGCAGCCCCTTAGACATTATAATTAGATAGCTACTGGAATTAGATAATGAAATTAGATAGACATTAGATCGTGTCTAATCACACTTGGCCAAATAAAGTATTCAATTCAATCCAATTCAAATTTTATCATCAAAAAGATTAAGTTGTTATTCTTTTTAGGACTATTCCTTCATATTTCCAGATTCAAGTAGTTTTTGCAGTCTGTCCTCATAAGGAAGCTATTAATCCTTAATGCAGTTATATTTTTGTTGTTGTTGTTGAATAGCCAGCTTGCTACAGATCAGGATGCTTGATTGGGAGTGTCTGGCCCAGGCTTTCATACTTGGCTTCTGTATTTGAGAGAAAACCTGGATCTGCCTATTCCTGGTTCAGCATCTTAACCACTACTGTGTTCCAGACTGGCTGCCTGGAACAAACAAAAGAATATTTTTCTAAAATAAAGATTTATGATAGTATGAACAGGTTTTATTCCAATACAAAAATGAATATGAATGATGGCTCTCTTCCTTTCCCAAAATGATTAAACTCACATGCACAAAGTTTCTCTGTCATATTATGAGATAATTATTGTAATTAGCAACTTAATGTGAATCTAGAAGCAATTTTCTTTTTTTTTCTTTTCCTCTCCCTCCCTTCCTCTCTCTCTCTTTTCTTGGAAAACTAAATTAATTCCCTCGGAAACTGATGAGAATTTTTCAAACTAGAAATAAATGTCAGTAATAAATCAAGAGATAAGGGAATGGGAGAGATTATTCTGCAATTAAAGTTTACAAATTAATTCCATTTCAAATCCTTGGAGCTTAATGCCCCCCAAAAAAATTACAAAACACAAAATAGGTTTATAAAAGCCAGTAGCTAAATCTGCACAGGAAGTCTGTTTGGATTAAAACAAATACAGCAGAAAGGGTTCTGGAAACACGCAGGCAGTAATCAATATTGATCTGCATATTAACAATTCAAGAGATTTAAATGCTACTTTTTTCAAATTGACATTTATATTAAACCAAAGCAGAAAACCTACAACAATAGCTGAATTGGAATCTGGACAGGTGACTGGGAAGTAGATGAGCATACTTTCCGTTTTACCCTGATGAATATAAATTTCATTAGCTGATAATTAAAAGGAAATTATACAGACATTACACTTACCGCCAATAGCATAAGTGCTGAAGCTATATAGTGCCACAATTTCAGTTCCCTGATTGCTGTTCTCCCTCATGCTCTTTTTTTTGTCATTTTGGTTACCAAAGCAACCAAATATAAATAATGAACTTTGTCGCTCTAAAAATGAAGTATTGATGTGTTGGTAGGTTATTAAGGCTTAGTGCTGCTGCATAAAACAATAATGTTAAACATTATTAGTTTTTTAATTATGCCAGTTAATTAGAATTGCTCCTGTTAATTGCCTGTGATTCATCTATGATTTTTCTTCAAGGTGGAAGAACTTTTGGAAAGGGCCCCTCCCAATTTTAAACATTTTATATTTTATATACATGCATGCAACTTTTCTTTCTGTATTTCTCTCATACGTGCACATGTACATGGTCACCCACAGGCAAGCAGACATGTATATTTGTGGGTGAGAGACATGGTTTGGCAAAATGAATTCTCCACTACGCTTAAAAGACTGAAGCTGGGCTGTGAATCCCACAGTGTCCACACAGGGGTGTCAAAATCTACAAGACAATTGTGTGGCATTGCAATCAAAGGTCTGCCTGTGTTTGGATATGGAGCACACGCAAAACTGATTGACTGATTGATTGATTGATTGATTGATTGATTGATTGATTGATTGATCTTGCAAACTGAACATAGGATAACAGAATTAAAAGGGACCTTGGAGGTCTTCTAGTCCAACCCCCTGCTCGAGCAGGTGACCCTATACCATTTCAGACAAATGGCTGTCCAGTCTCTTCTTAAAAGACTCCAACAATGGAGCACCCACCACTTCTGATGTGCTCTGCATATAAGTTAAATAGGCAGGGCGAGAGTATACAGCCTTGCCGGACTCCTTTCCCAATTTTGAACCAATCAGTGGTTCCGTGTCCAGTTCTCACTGTTGCTTCTTGGCCCACATATAGGTTTCTCAAGAGACAAATAAGATGGTCTGGTACGCCCATCTCTTTAAGAACTTGCCACAGTTTGTTATGATCCACACAATCAAAGGCTTTGGCATAGTCAATGAAGCAGAAGTAAATGTTTTTCTGGAACTCTCTAGTTTTCTCCATGATCCAGCGTATATTGGCAATTTGATCTCTAGTTCCTCTGCCTCTTCGAAATCCTGACTGTACTTCTGGTAGTTCTCGATTCACATACTGCTGGAATCTAGCTTGTAGGATTTTAAGCATAACTTTACTAGCATGAGAAATTAGTGCAATGGTGCGATAGTTTGAACATTCTTTGGCACTGCCTTTCTTTGGAATTGGAATGTAAACTGATCTTTTCCAATCCTGTGGCCAGTGTTGAGTTTTCCAAATTTGCTGGCAAATTGACTGTAGCACTTTTACTGCATCATCTTTTAAGATTTTGAATAGCTCAGCTGGAATACTGTCACCTCCACTAGCTTTGTTGTTGCTCAGCTTTTCTAAGGCCCACTTCACATTCTAGGATGTCTGGCTCGAGGTCAGTGACCACCTCATTGTGATTATCAGGGATGTCAAGCTCATTCTTGTTCTTCTGTGTAATTTTGCCATCTCTTCTTAATCTCTTCTGCCTCTGTTAGGTCCCTGCCATTTTGGTCCTTTATCATGCCCATTTTTGCATTAAACGTTCCCTTCATCTCTCCAATTTTCTTGAAAAGATCTCTGGTCCTCCCTATTCTATTGTTTTCTTCTATTTCTTTGCACTGTTCATTTAAGAAGGCATTCTTATCTCTTCTAGCTATTCTCTGGAATTCTGCATTCAATTGGGCATATCTATGTTTTTCTCCCTTGCCTTTCGCTTCCCTCCTTTCCTTAGCTATTTGCAAAGCTTCCTCAGACAGCCATTTTGCTTTCTTGCATTTCTTTTTCTTTGGGATGGTTTTGGTTGCTACCTGTTGTACAATGTCGCGAACCTCTGTCCATAGTTCTTCAGGCACTCTGTCTATCAGATCTAATTCCTTAAATCTATTTGTCACCTCTACTGTATATTCAACAGGGATATGATTTAATTCATACCTGAGTGGCCTAGTGCTTTTCCCTACTTTCTTCAGTTTAAGCTTAAACTTTGCAAGGAGAAGCTCATGGTCTGAGCCACAGTCAGCTCCTGGTCTTGTTTTTACTGACTGTATAGAGCTTCTCCATCTTTGGCTGCAGAGCATATAGTCAATCTGATTTCTGTGATGACCGTCTGGTGATGTCCATGTGTAGAGCCGTCTCTTGGGTTGTTGGAAAAGAGTGTTTGCTATGACCATCGTATTCTCTTGACAAAATTCTATCAGCCTGTGCCCTGCTTCATTTTGTACTCCAAGGCCAAACTTGCCTGTTATTCCGGTTATCTTTTGGCTTCCTACTTTAGCATTCCAATCCCCCATGACGATAAGGACATCATTTTTTGGTGTTAGTTCTATAAGGTGCTGTAGGGCTTCATAGAACCGGTCAATTTCATCCTCTTCAGCACCGGTGGTTGGGGCATAGACTTGGACTACTGTGATATTGAATGGTTTGCCTTGGATTCGAACTGAGATCATTCTGTCATTTTGAGGATTGTATCCCAGTATTGCTTTTCCTACTCTTTTATTGACTATGAAGGCTACTCCATTTCTTCTGAGGGATTCTTGCCCGCAGTAGTATACCTGGTGGTCATCTGAATTAAATTCACCCATTCCTGTCCATTTTAGTTCGCTGATTCCTAAGATGTCGATGTTCAGTCTTGTCATCTCTTGTTTGATCACATCCAGCTTTCCTTGATTCATGGATCTTACATTCCAGGTTCCTATGGAGAAAAAGTCTTTACAGCATCGGACTTTCCTTTCACCACCAGACACATCCACAGCTGAGCGTCCTTTCGGCTTTGGCCCAGTCGCTTCATTCTTTCTGGCGCTACTAGTACTAGCCCCCTGCTCTTCCCCAGTAGCATATTGGATGCCTTCCGACCTGAGGGGCTCATCTTCCAGCATCATATCGTTTTGCCTTTTGGTACTGTCCACAGGGTTTTCATGGCAAAGATACTGGAGTGGGTTGCCATTTCCTTCTCCAGTGTATCATGTTTTGTCAGAACTCTCTGCTATGACCTTTTCGTCTTGGGTGGCCCTACACGGCATAGCTTATAGCTTCATTGAATTACGCAAGCCCCTTCGCCATGACAAGGCAGTAATCCATGAAGGGGCATACACGCATAACATTTTATTAAAAAGCAGTTAAAGTAAATATATAGTCTGTGTGAGTATATATAGTAGATAATATATATTGGGTATATATGATCTGGGTATGTATAGATAATCTAAATAGGTGTATAGAAAATCTGTGTGTCATTGTGTGGGTATATACACATACATACATCTGCACAAAGACACACAGATTATCTATATATCTATTTAATCACTGATTGAAGCATATATACATTTATGTATATATCTATATCTTGGGAGAGTGTTATGATTGGCTTCTGTTCCAAGATATGTCCAAAGCAAAATTTTCAGGCTGCTATGATATGATAAATGAAACTGTAGCTCCCATCATTCAGCAGGTTAGTTTCAAACAAGGATTTGACTGACTTGTCAATCAAACAGGATCTGACTGCCATGTTGCAGTCCTGACAAAGAATGGAATTTGGCAGGAAAGGAGATGGGACTTAGTCCAGCCTGACAAAAAAACAGGGGACAATGCCTCTCCTGAAGTCACTGAACTACAGTTCCCAGCATAGCTTCCCTATTGGCCAAGCTGGCTGAGTTCCGATCTTGATCTCTGTACCCCAAGGAAAAGATTATTAGCTCCATTTGCACCTGGACAGCAAATGAATCCCATTGCTTCATCAATCATAAAATAGCGATTAGTAGGCAATGATCCGTCAATAATGAAATAGCTTCAGTAATTAGTACTAATATACCACATGCTTATATTGATTGAAATGCATGTGTGTAGCTGAACACTAATGAATTTAGAAATATGTTGAGATATCGACAACCCCCCCTACTGCTTTGGGGCAAAGGCAGTTATATTAGCACAGGGTTGCAACCTTCTATTATGTTGATATTTGCAGAGCACAGCTAGGAATATTCTGCAAGTGCTAGTTTGGATTGACAGAGCTTCAGAAAGCATCGGAAAAAGGAACACGCAGCCTTCCAGAGGTGTGGTGATGACAACTCCCTGCATTTCCAGGACAATCAATTGGGGAAAGCTGGACTGCAGCTCTTTAACACCTGCTCTTCAAAGAAACATTATATTATTTGAGTTTGCTTGGAAATCTTTCAGTTAAAGTGGAACATAATAAAGAATAACAGAGTTGGAAGGGACTTTGGGGGTCTTCTAGTTCAACTCCCTGCTCAAAAAGGAGACCCTCTATCATTTCAGACAAACAGTTTTGTTTTTTTTAATCCCATTTATATCCCGCCCTTCTCCGAAGACTCAGGGCGGCTTACAATCTAAAGCACAAATCAATGTGCTTAGCAATAGCCTTCATTCTATGTATATGCCTGCTTATTAGGGCTTTCGCCCCCCCCCAAGCGGCATTTTTACAAAGTCAGTTTATTGCCCCCAACAATCTGGGTCCTCATTTTACCTACCTCGGAAGGATGGAAGGCTGAGTCAACCTTGAGCCTGGTGGGACTCGAACCTGCACTAATTGCAGGCAGCTGGTGTTACTTAGGGAGGCATTAGCCCACTGCTCCACCAAGGCTCTTGTCCAATCTCTTCTTAAAAACCTCCAGTGATGCAGTACCTACAACTTCAGAAGGCAAGCTGCTCCACTGATGAATTGGAAATTAAGGAAATTCGGCCTTAGTTCTAGGTTGCTTCTCTGCTTGATAATTTTTCCATCTGTTACTTCTTGTCCTGATCTCAGGCGCTTTGGAGAATAGGTTGACCCCCTCTTCTTTGTGACAGCCCTTTAGTCAATAAACTGCAGGAATAATCCAGCGTCCAAACAATTTTGCTAGCTAGCCTTTTTGTTTTAATAAAATTTCAATATTTTAATAAGAACAGGAAAAAAACAACAACACAAAACCCTGCTTGATCATTCCACCCACCCACTCTGGTCGTCTCTGACCGCTGATATCTCTCCAGGTTCTCCATTAGAAATTCTTGCCTATCACCTACTTCCTGCTCCTTTTGATGAAGATGTTGGGTACTGAACCCCCCCAAACACAGAGCAGTTGTTTTGCTGTTGCTGAATGATCTTCCCAGTCATTCTGGTATCAGAGTAACAGCACCAATTAACAGAGGGGAAGTCCCAAATTATTCAAAGACATATAGAAGAGGGAATGATCATACTGTACAGGTTGTCCTTTATTTATTTATTTATTTATTTAATTATTATTTGGATTTGTATATCGCCCCTCTCCCGAAAGACTCGGGGCGGTGTACAGGGCAATTAAAACACTATATACAACACATAATATATAAAAATTAAAATAAATTAAACAAGTAGCCCTGAACAATAAAACACATTCTAAAATTTAAAATTTAAAAAATTAAATCTAAAATCCCAGTCCCTCAGTCCAGGCTGGCAAGTTCGAATAGCCAAGTCTTCAGGTCGCGGCAGAAAGAGCGAAGGTCGGGAGCCATCCGGAGCTCAACAGGGAGCTGATTCCAGAGGGCAGGCGCGCCCACAGAGAATGCTCTCCCCCTGGGGGCCGCCAGTCGACATTCCCTGATCGATGGCACCCTGAGGAGGCCCTCTCTGTGGGAGCGCACAGGACAATGGGAAGTTAACGCTGGCAAAAGGTACTCCCGTAAATAACCCGGACACATGCCATTATGACCAGTCGCTTAGCAACATTCAAAGCTACAGTGGACTGCCCAAAGGAGAGTTAGGACCTCAATTCAAAGCTCTGAGGGCTGCTTCCCATGACTCCACACACACACACACACACACACACACACACCCCGATGAAGTGATCATATTTTGGGAGCTCAGCAACCGATCCCATGGTCACATGACCCAATTTCCAGCATATTGTTGTGATTCAGGGTCAGCCTGTGGGTTCGGCAGTTGGGTCGGACGACTCAGAGGAGGAGGAGGGGGGTGTTGAAGAGCTTGCTGAGGGGGTTGGAGAGCTTGCTGATGAGAGCCCTCAGCCAGGCCCCTCCCACCTGGTCACGACGCAGACCCAGCTGTGTGAGCCTGACAGCGTGGATGAAGATGACCCACAGCTGGCCCTGTTCAAGGACGCCCAACGCAGGAGGCAGTCAATCAGGAGTAAACAGAGGAAGGCAATGGGGCACCTCGGAAGGAGGCAGAGAGAAGCCACGCCCTGAACTGTATAAAAGGGGAATGCGTGGGAGGGCTGGTTTGCTGAAGGCAACCGCTTGAATAGCTCCTGTTTCATGGTTTGTGTCTTGTTTTGCTCTGTTTTATGTTAATAAATTTGGCAGGCTTAGTTCCAGCCTCTTGCCGTTTATAAAGGGGTTGTCCCTGCCTTTTCTGCAGGGCCAGTAGCAGGCTGGTACAAAACACATATTTTGCCAGACACCAGCAATAACATCTGACTGTTCTGAACCAGCCTGCTACCGGCCTTGCAATAAGGCAAACCCCTGTTCAAACAGTAGAGACTGGAGAGCGTCTGAGGCTGGGAAGCGTCTGCCAAGATTTATTACTCAAACAACAGAACAAAACACTGGAACTTGAATACTCAAACGGAAGGGTTGCTTTCAGCAACCAGCCCTTCCCCAAACACTCCTTTTATTTAGAGTTCAGGGCGTGGCCTCCCTGTGCCTCCTCCCGAGGAGTCCCACAGCCTTTCTCTGTTTGTTCCTGCTCGACTGCCTCCTGCGTCGGGCGTCCTTGAACAGGGCCAGCTGTGGGTCATCATCCTCCGCACTATCGGGCTCACGCAGCTGAGAAGAGGGCCCCGGCTGGGGGCTCTGCAAAGCCTCCAAGCCATCATCAGCCAGTTCGTCTTCCACACCCTCCTCCTCCCCCTCATCTGAGTCATCCGAGACATCTGAGCCGGCTGCCGGACCCACAGGCTGGCCCTGAGTCACAACACTGGCAAAAAGTGCCCATTAAGGAGAATGGATTTGCTTAATGACTGCAGTGATCACTTAATGACCATGTTCTTTGCTGTAATGATGTAAAAATCAGGTGAGTCAGGTGGGTGTCTCAACTTACAACCATAACAACATATGAAATTTTGGACTCCATTATGGTTGTAAGTTAAGGATTCAGTGTTTTGATTCTTCTGCCCCTGCACTCCGCCTCAGAGTACTACTACTACCCCTTTTTCTCATCCCACCCCACCCGTCTTTCAAACATAGCTTGAAGATACAGAGATAGTCCTCGACTTTCAGTCACAGCTGAGCTCAAAATATCTATTGTTAACAGGGCTTTTTTCCTCATAGAACGCTCAGAACGGAGTTCTGGCACCTTTTTTGGATGGAACCTTGTAGCGTAGGCAAGGCGGGTTGTATGACATGTGTGAGTTCCGGCACCTTTTTCTTTTACAAAAAAAACAACACTGATTGTTAAGCAAAACAATCGTTAAGTGAGTTTTTGCTCCATTTTGCAACCTTTCTGGCACAGTTCTTAAATGAATCGCTGCAGCTGTTAAGTGAATCTGGCTTCCCCATTGATTCTGCTTGTCAGAAGGTCACAAAAGGGGAATCACATGACCCTGAGGCACAGCAACTGTCATAAATACATGTCAGTTGCCAAGTGGCTGGATTTTGATCACGTGACCATGGGGATGCTGCAACGGTCGTAAGTGTGAAAAACGGTCCCAAGTCACTTTTTTCAGTACCACTGTAACTTGGAACAGTCACTAAAAGAATGGTTATAACTCAAGGGTTACTGGCACTCTGTTATCAGTATTACAATCTACATTCTTCAGATTAGGAATATCAAGTCTGGCCTGTAAAAATCTGGAGGGTCACTTAAGGGCAGCTGAGGAGAAACATTTCTCTGTGCTCTCCAGAAATTAGCTGGATTTTTTTTCAACTGCAGTGCTGCCAGCAGTGCAGTATGAGATTCTCATACTCCACCACAGCAAAACATTGGCATCATGACATCAGCTCCAGAACCTGACTCTGAATCCATATAAAGGGTTTGTAAAAAGGTAAAGGTAAAGGTTCCCCCGCACATGCGTGCTAGTCGTTTCCAACTCTAGGGGCCGGTGCTCATCTCCGTTTCAAAGCCGAAAAGCCAGTGCTTGTCTGAGGATGTCTCCGTGGTCATGTGGCTGGCATGACTAGACGCCAAAGGTGCATGGAATGCTGTTACCTTCCCACCGTAGTGGTCCCTATTTTTCTACTTGCATTTTTACGTGCTTTCGAACTGCTAGGTTGGCAGAAGCTGGGACAAGTAACAGGCGCTCACTCTGTTACGCGGCACTCGGGATTTGACCCGCCAAACTGCTGACCTTCTGATCGACAAGCTCAGCGTCCTAACCCACTGAGCCACCGTGTCCCTAAAGGGTTTGTAGGTTGCTTCAATTTCAGAATATAGAACTTAGAATAACAGAGTTGGAAGGAACCGTGGAGGCCATCTAGTCCAAACCATTGCTCAAGCAGGAGACTCTATACCATTTAAGACAAGCAGCTGTCCAGTCTCTTCTTAAAAGCCTCCGAAGCACCCACAACTTCTGAAGGCAAGCCCTTCCACTGGTTACAGTAATTGTTCTCACTGTTAGGAAATTTCTCCTTAGTTCTAGGTTGCTTGTCTCCTTGATTAGTTTCTGTCCATTGTCTTCTTGTCTTCTCTTACCTTCTTGGTGCTTTGGTTGACCCACTCATCTCTGTAGTAGCCCCTCAAATATGGGAACACTGCTCTCATATCTCCCCTAATTCTTCTTTTTACTAGACCAGACAAACCCAATTTCCTACAACAGTTCTTCATATGTTTTAGCCTCCATTCTCCTAATCATCTTTGTTGCTCTTGTCTCCACTCTTTCCAGAGTCTCAACATCTTTTTTATATCATGGTGACCAAAACTGGATGCAATATTCCGAGTGTGGCCATGCTACGGCTTTGTAAAGCGGTACTAATACTTCACATAATCTTGATTCTATTCATTTACTAAAACAGACTACGATTTGCATTGGCTTTTTAAACTGCTGCCCCATGCTGTTGGCTCATATTTAAGTGATTGTCCCCTTGGACTCCAAGATCTCTCTCACAGTTGATGTCCTATTTCTGCAGCATTCCTGACTGGCCAATTAGAAGGGTCAGGTGCTGCAGGAACATCTGGCCAGTTGACTCACTCACCAATCCAATCCTCCAAGAAAAAGAGTTGGGGGAAACAGAGTGGCTGAAATAGTAAGCTTCCTGTTTCAAAAGTCACAGCCAAAGATGGAGGCACCAGAACAAATGTCGGAAGCCATCTGATTGCTGTTGCCTGACCAGTGTGAAGGTCTAATGATATATGGAAGTCTTATTTCTTGGTGCAAGGATGCATGAGTTATTCAGCATTTTAATGGAGGGAAGAGTATAAAGTGTATTATATGTGTATAGTTCATTAAGTGTTTCATAACTTAAGGTAAAAGCGTTGACAGCCGGCCATGAGGTAAAGCGTTTGACAGCCGAACACGAGGGAGTTTTGACAGCTGTCAAAACTCCCGACTTACGCAGGTGCACTAGTTGACAGCTCGCAGCTGTCAAAGCAACACATGCCGCCAGCACGAGGAGCCGAGCTGTCAGGCGTTCCGCAGAGCGGATTGGAGGAGAAGCGAAGCGGGAAAAAGACCGGCCGGTGATTGGACCAGACGACCAGCGCCAGACTATAAAAAGCCGAAAGGCTCCTGTTATTGTTGCTCTGTTCTAATAAATCTGTTAACGTTACCAGCTGTCTTGAGTGGTCTGTTCCAGCCACTTTACTGGCGACGAAGGTGGGATCCGCTTCCAGAGCTGAAGTCACGGCCAGGAAGAGTCCTCGGCCGGCAGAGCTAGTCACTGGAAGTTTTAACTTCCACAGGGAAGCGGACCACCGAGCCCAGACAGCATGGCGAATTTTGGACGAGTGAGGGAATTCGACACTCACCACCCCGAGCGATGGGAGTCGCATCTGGGGCAGGTCGAGGGGTTCCTCCTCGTCAGCAAAATTACAGATGACAGAGCCAAGGCAGCAGCACTTCTATACATCAGCGGTCCACCCGTCTACGATGCTGCTGTCGGGCTATTCAGCCCCGTGCCGATCAGAGAGGTTCCATATTCCGAACTCGTCGACCGGCTCAGCAAGCACTACATGCCGGCCCGCTCAGAACTGTACTGGCGGGTACAGTTCGCCCAGCGAAGGCAGCGGCCGGATGAAGCCGCAAACGACTTCATCGCGGGAGTCCGGCACGCTGCGCGGAGCTGCAACTTCCCAGACTTAGAAGACCGGATCCGGGACCAAGTGGTCATCGGCCTGAGAGACGAACGCCTCAAGAAAAAAATCACGTCAAAGCCGGAGATGACACTCGCCCAGGTCTCCCGAGAGATCTTGGCGTATGAAGATAATCACAAGAAGTCCCTCAACCGAACAGCAATGGAACCTCAAGGCAGCGTCCATCAGGACGAAGCATCTTTCAGCGACGAAGAGTCCATAGACCTGACAGACACCGACGCGATACAACGCCGAATGGAGAGTAGGCAATATAGACGAAGTGACAACAACGTGCGTCCCAACCCAAGAAACTTCACCTCAGCTCTAAGAGAACAACGAAACTCCTGCGCCAGCTGTGGGGGCAACCATGCCCGGGCAAATTGCCGGTTCCGGAGCGCTAAATGCCATAATTGTGGCAAGACCGGCCACATTAAACCCGTCTGCAGAGGCCGTCCCCGTGACAACCTGCATGAAGTGGAGGCGACCCCCCCAGGTACGATCACCCACCGAGCCAGTAAGGGAAAGCCCCCAGAGATATTAGTGGAGACAGTAGGTGAGGTGCACAACTTGAGCCCTAAGGTAAAAATTAAAACTAAGCTACAGGGAGTTTTTTGTGACATGGAGGTGGACTCAGGTTCAGCGGTAACCCTAATTTCGTTAAAAACGTTTAGGGAAATCTGCAGGCGCAGTAAAAAAACAATACCGTTAGAAAACCCACAGGTTCAGTTAGCCGACTACCAGAAAACACCGATCCAACTCAAAGGCAAGGCTAGGGTCTGGGTAGAGTACAAAAAGTTCAAGGGACCTCTAGAAGTAATTGTCACCCAAGGGGATCGCACTAATCTAATAGGGTTAAACTGGTTCAGCCCCTTAGGAATTGCCATTACCGGCGTCAATGCAGTACAAACTTCAAACCTCGAGGCCGTCTGCAGAAAATATGCAGACGTTTTCGACGGTTCCTTAGGCAAATATACAGGACCTCCCATTGCTCTTAACTTAAACCCCGCCATACAACCCATCAAAATTAGGGCCAGGAGGGTCCCCTTCGCTCTCAAACAAAAAATTGAGGACGAACTGGAACGCCTTGTCAAGCTGGGAGTGCTAGAACCTACTGATGGGGGCAGTTGGGAAACCCCCATCGTAACACCAGTAAAACCTAATGGTCAAATTAGAATATGCGCGGACTATAAGGGGACCCTAAACTTAGCGCTAAATGCCCACTCTTACCCCATTCCAGCAGTAAGGGACGTCCTAGCTTCTATTCGCTCCGGCGCCATTTTTGCGAAATTAGACCTCACGCAGGCGTATTTGCAGTTGCCTGTGACCGATGACACCGCGGTCGCCCAGACAATTGTCACGCACCGCGGAGCATTTAAAGTGACAAGACTGCAATTTGGTATCTCGACCGCCCCAGGCATATTCCAAAGCATTATGGAAAAAACATTAAAAGGAATTCCCGGGGTCTCCCCTTACTTTGACGATGTACTCATCGCCGGAGAAACAGAAGCCATTCTAGCTGACAGGCTGTCAGCTGTCCTAGAGCGATTCAGAACTGCTGGATTTAAACTAAAAAGAGAAAAGTGCTCTATAGGAGTTCCCTCTACGGAATTCCTTGGGTACAAAATTGACGCCCAGGGCATCCACCCTACAAACGACAAACTGGAAGCCATTCAAGCAGCCCCCAGCCCCAAAAACAAACAGGAACTACAGGCGTTTTTAGGACTATTAAATTTTTATCACGCCTTCCTTCCCCACAAGGCTACTATTGCAGAGCCGCTGCATAGGTTATTAGACAAGGGAAGCCCCTGGACCTGGGCAAAAGTGCATGAGAATAGTTTTCAGTCACTTAAGACCATCATTTGTAAAAGCTCCACCATCACCTTATTCCAGGAGGACGCCCCTATCTGCATTGCGTGCGATGCGTCCCCATACGGAATAGGAGCCGTCTTGAGCCACCTGGACCAGGACGACTCTCAAAGACCCATCGCATTCTATTCCCGGACCCTAACTAAAACAGAAAGAAATTACGCTCAAATTGATAGGGAAGCTTTAGCCATCGTCGCCGGGGTTAAAAAATTTCATGACTATCTGTATGGCAGACCCTTCACTATATTCACCGATCACAAACCCCTATTAGGCATATTCACCTGGGACAAAACAACCCCACAAATATTATCGCCGAGAATCCTGCATTGGTCAACCTTTTTATCTGCATACTCCTACAAATTAATATACAAGCCAGGCAGGGAACTAGGACATGCAGACTGTCTAAGCAGGCTCCCTATACAACGCCACGACCCAGATCCAGCACCCGCCGGCAACGTATTGGCTATCAATGAATTACCAGAATTCCCCCTGACAGCAAAAATCATTGCTGACAACTCCGCAAAGGATAAAACACTCAGCAGGGTCCTGCAATGGGTCACAACAGGATGGCCACACAAATGCCCAGAGGAAACGTTCCGCCCTTTTTTTTCAAAACAACTAGAACTAACCTCCCACTTAGGCTGCCTACTATGGGGAAATAGAGTGGTGATACCACACATAAACATACAGCAAACATTAAAAACCCTGCACGAAGGGCACCCGGGGATGGTGAAAATGAAGCTACTTGCTAGAAGTTATGTATGGTGGCCAGGAATCGATAAGGACATAGAACAACATGTAGGGGGATGCTATACTTGTCAATTAACGAGAAGCGAACCACCCCATGCCCCAGTCCATAAATGGGAAACAACAAAAAACCCATGGTCCCGTATCCACCTAGATTTTGCGGGACCAATCCATGGGCAGAATTTCTTAATAATTGTAGATAGTTTTTCTAAATGGCTCGAGGTGATACCCCTAAATAAAATAACAACATACTCCACTATACAAGCACTTAGAAAAGTTTTCGCAACCCATGGCCTCCCAGACGTCATAGTTTCAGATAACGGCCCACAATTCACCTCTCGTGAATTTCAGATGTTCGCTTCGAGGAACTGTATTAGACTGGTGACGTCAGCGCCCTTCCACCCATCGACTAATGGCATGGCAGAAATTAGGGTGAGGTCAACTAAAGAGGCACTCAATAAATTCATAAAAGGGAACTGGCACCGACGCCTCAGCCAATTCCTCCTTGCCCAACACACCACACCCGGCACCACCACGGGAAAATCACCAGCTGAGCTACGATGGGGACGGAGGCTAATAACGAGATTAGACAGACTGCATCCTGATAGAACTGCTAATGACCAAGAACTTCCAACATCCGCACCGCGAACCTTCACCCCAGGCCAAATCATCTGGGCACGAAATTACACAGGCAACCAAAAATGGATTCAAGGGGTCATAATAAAGCAAACCGGACCCATCTCATACTTAATTCATTCAGACACACTTGGCCAACTACGATGACATGTAGACCAACTACGAATCCGCAAACCACAAAACACACCCCCACCATCTCAACAACCCCCTTTACCCCCCTTCATACCAAGTGTTCCGCCAACCGATGACGCCCTGCCACAACAACCGCAGGAGGAAGGAGAACTCGGGAATGAGGCTGCCCCACGTCGATCCAGCCGATCGAGAAAACCACCGGGTTACTTACAGGACTATGAATGGGGAGGAAGCAACAAACAAACACACGGGGGTGGAAACGATCCAGGGGAAGGGTAAGGGGTGTATTATATGTGTATAGTTCATTAAGTGTTTCATAACTTAAGGTAAAAGCGTTGACAGCCGGCCATGAGGTAAAGCGTTTGACAGCCGAACACGAGGGAGTTTTGACAGCTGTCAAAACTCCCGACTTACGCAGGCGCACTAGTTGACAGCTCGCAGCTGTCAAAGCAACACATGCCGCCAGCACGAGGAGCCGAGCTGTCAGGCGTTCCGCAGAGCGGATTGGAGGAGAAGCGAAGCGGGAAAAAGACCGGCCGGTGATTGGACCAGACGACCAGCGCCAGACTATAAAAAGCCGAAAGGCTCCTGTTATTGTTGCTCTGTTCTAATAAATCTGTTAATGTTACCAGCTGTCTTGAGTGGTCTGTTCCAGCCACTTTATAAAGGCTTTTGGTTTACCCAAAGGTGTTTTTTTAAATCACGGAGTCTCCTTGTGTGATGCCACCACAGACCACTACTTGGGTTATAGTGGCTGACTGGGTTAAACATGTAATGGGAACAGAGGCTCTTATGGACTCATATTCCATAACAATCTCCAAATGTAGCTTTACAGGCAATCGTCAGCTTACAACAGTTCATTTAGTGACTGTTCAAAGTTACAATGTCACCGAAAAAAAGTGACTTATGACCATTTTCCACACTTATGACAATTGCAGCATCCCCATGGTCACATGATCAAAATTCAGATGCTGGGCAACTGATTCATATTTATGGCAGTTGCCATGTCCTGGGATCACATGATCACATGTTTGTGACCTTCAGACAAGCAACGTCAATGGGGAAGCCAGATTCACTTAGCAACTGTGTTACTAGCTTCATAATTGCAGCGATTCACTTAACAACTGTGGCCAAGAAAGGTCACAAAATAGAGCAAAAATCACTTAACATCTGTCTCGTTGTTGTTAGCTGCGAAGTCGTGTCCGACCCATCGCGACCCTATGGACAACGTTCCTCCAGGCCTTCCTGTCCTCTACCATCTTCTGGAGTCCATTTAAGCTCACGCTGAAGCTAAAACATCTGTCTCACTTAGCAACAAAACATTTGGGCTTAATTGTGGTTGCAAGTCAAGGACTACCTGTACTGGGTCTTTCCTTATCCTTCTCAACTTTGTCCACCCTTCCCTTCTGGGTATCAGCAAACTCCTGCCCCTTTCCAAAATTAATCCTCATTTTACGAAGGATGACAGAAAGGAGCCCCAGATTTTGGACACTGGCCTCAATCCCATGTTGGTCTCTTTCTCACCATTCTCCCATGCTCTTGATGCATTCACATACAATTATAATATAACTGAATCTGAGGAAAAAATGTCTGGGTATTGAGGTGTCCTTGGAATCTCTGCCTGTTCCCATATTCTCTATTAATTAATTCCTCAATGCCACTGTCATGGTACCACTCCTCCACTAAGCACCTGTGCAAAGAACACACCACCGTAGCACCATAAAAAAATGCAAACAGACATTGTTTATAACACATAATCTTTGGATTCAGCTTGCTACGACTTTTGGTGACAAACGTTTGGTTCAACTAGATGTGTCAGAAATAACTGTGTATTAGCAGGTTGATTAACCAGCTATTTCAAGGCTAAATTTAACTGTCTATTGTTGCTAACAGAAAATTCTTGATGCTGATGAAAGATCATTCAGCTTTGATAGGAGCTTTGTGGTTTAGTCGCTTTAAGATTTATCTCCCACCCCTACCCCAGGCTGCATATTTCTTTTCAGACAACAAATGAGGGGATTGCAAAGGAGATTTAAGATGCAAGAGTTGCTATTAGCTCCTGATTTGCTCTGGAAATTTCAAAGCTTTGGCAGAACTCAGTCCAAGAATAACTCAGAGAGATAAAAGAATTCCTTTGCCCTTGTCTTGTGCTGAAATCACCCTTTCAATTTCTAAACCTGTTCTTTTCCCCTGGAAAAGAAGCTCCTGCGTTTTTACCTTATGATAAGCATGCTTGGGACTATCCTTTTCCTTTACTGTATTTGAATTTCTGTGTCATGGTTCCAATAAATGAGACAGTTCAAACAAAATGCAGGCATTGTTTATCTAAAAAGTCTTAGTAATGAAACGAAACATTGGCACTCGTGGAGTGATGCCAGAATGCTGCAAACATTGACATTCTGAGCTTGTTGTTGTTGTTGTTGTTGTTGTTGTTGTTGTTGTGAAGTGACTGAGAGTGCCCATCTATACCAATGACTGCATCTCTAAGGATTCCTCTGTTAAAATACTGAAGTTTGCAGAAGATACAACAGTTATTGGTCTCATTCAAGATGGTGATGAGTCTGCATATAAACGGGAGGTCAAACAGCTAGTCCTATGATGCAGCTGGAACAATCTGGAGCTGAACATGCTTAAAATTGTAGAGATGAGAGTGGATTTTAGGAAGAGCCCTCCTACTCTACTACTTCTTACTATGTTTGACAGCACAGTATCAGCAGTAGTATTCTTCAAGTTTTGGGATTCTAGATTTGAAATGGAAAACTATCATTAGAAGGAGTCCCTGCAGATTTTACTCTGCTAATCATTGCCAACTATAGAGGGTGGTGCTCATCTCTGTTTCAAGGCCATTGAGCCAGCACTGTCCGAACACATTTGCGCAGTCATGTGGCCAGCATGACATCATGGAGCACTGTTACCTTCCCACTGAACGGGTAACTATTTATCTACTCACATTTGCATACTTTCAAACTGCTAGGTTGGCAGGAGCAAGGACAGGAGTGGTGTGCTCAGCTCCTGAAGCTGGGCTGCTGGCTTTCCAGGCCACAAGCCCAGCATCTTAACCATTGAGACATCATGCTCCTCCTCCTAACATTAGAACCATCATTAAAATGGCACAACAAAAAAGTATTCTTCCTGCATCAATTGCAATCAGCCTGTCTTCTACTGAAGACCTGTATTTTGTGCAGGTCAGAAGGAGGGCTAAGAAAATATTTACAGACCCCTTGCATCCCGGACATAAACTATTTTAACTGCTCCCCTCCAGATGCCCCTATAGAGCATTGCATGTCAAAACAACTCATATATACAGGGACATCTCCCCCCCCCCCCGTGTCATTATTCTGCTGAACACCTAATCCTCACAGTTTTGATTTATGTCTAAGTATATTTACTCAAGTTGTATGGCTGTATTATTAATATTACTCTTATCATATTCATTACTACCTTCTCTTATTGGTATCATATTATGACTACCATTACTCTGTTGCTTTGCATGTACTTTGAGAGCTTCTGCACCAGAGAAAAATGTGTTGGCTATGTTTGGCCAAAAAAAATATTCTAATTCTAATTTTAATGTACGTATCCCCTTCTTCCTAGATTCAAGCTGGTTTGTCTTCTCTATTCACCAGGCTTCAATATTCTCTTGCTGCAATATTTTTAGGGAGTTTAATCTTTCCCCCCCATTTCTTTGGATAGCACTGCAAAGAAGAAAAAATAAGTGACCTTGATAGTTACAACCCAATTCATTTTTCGACACCAGGGGTTGGGGTCAACTTTAAGATCCGTGGACTTCAACTGCCAGAGTTCTTCAGAATTCCAGAAGTCTTAAGGTTGCCAAGCTTGAATGCTCTTGTTCTGCACCAAACCAAGGGTGAATTCATTGTTCCATGTGTGTCGTACAATCCAGACAAATGGCTCGCTGCAATTAACTGTGGCAAAGTTGTGCTCATGTCACAACTTTGTTGTTCAGAGAACAAAACTTTTAGAACTGTTGAAAAGGGATGGTCTCCATTTCATCGCTGTGACCGATTTCAAAGTTCAACAAGCCTCGGGATTATTTTGGAAGTAAATACTGCTGTGCTGCTGGCTGCTGTTACAAGTTGGGCAATCAATTTTCTTTCATCATGCAACACTGAAAAGTAAATTTTTAGAATCACTGATTTAGGAGGGTAGAGATACATACATTTTTGAATGTACCATCTCCTCTCTTTTAAACATACTCGTCATCCAATCCTGGGGATTATTTACAAGCAATTGCCAGATTTGTATTCTGATCAATCCTTCCACCCCCCCCACCCCCCGCCACAGACAAGAAGATGGTTTTCAGCCTCTTTTTTATAATCTGGTTGATTGGCAAATTTGACTGAGAGGAAGTATAATCATGGCTGATTTTGCTTGTTGCTGACTCAAAAGATGCATCAAGGAGGACAAGTAATCCATTTATGCCCATTCTTGAAATATTTTTTTAAATAAAAATATCCTTAGCTTTTCTTTTATTGTGCATTAGTATTTACATTACAAAGGTCCTGCGTTTCTCTACATTTGGAGTTATAGGCAGAACATCAGAGTCTTTACGAGAGGATTGAAAAGTTTCCTATACGCTACAAGCAATTATTTCAGGATACTGAAAAAGATCCAAGAAATTGCAACTTTGTCTCTCTGTTCTGAGGAAGCTTTGGATTTTGGTTTCCATAGCAGTCTCCAATGTCATCTTGCAGATCTCTAAATTAGCTTTTTGGATTCTGGACATTGGAGTACTTATTTTCATCATTCATTAATTTATTCTCATACAAAAGCCATTATTGTTTGATGAAACTGAATTGTTGCAGTTTCAATTTTAGGGTATGAGGTGCAGGGACTCAGTGGCTGAATGATGCTAGAAATGGTCTCTGCTCCAGCAGTTCGAGTTCTAGCACTGTGTGTTGGGTGAGCTCCCATCACTCACCTCAGCTTCAGTCCATCTAACAGTTCAAAAGCATGTTCTATGCAAGTAGATGAATAAGTACCAGTTCGATGGGGAGATAAGTTGGTGCTCATCTGAGTGCCGCATGATGAGGTGAGCTCCTGTTACTCACCCCAGCTCCTGCCCACCTAGCAGTTCAAAAGCATGGAAATGTGAGTACATAAATAGGTGCCACTTTGGTGGGAAGGTAATGCATTCTGTGAGCTTCAGCAGATAGTCATGCTGGCCACATGACCATGGAAAGGGTCTTCAGGTAACATTAGCTCTCTCAGCTAAGAAATGGAGATGAGCACCATATCCTAGAGTCATTCAGGAAACAAGAGTAAAAAAGGAAAGAAGCAAGTTAGTTCAGAATGAGCTGTAAACTTCTAGATTTTTCTTAATACGACGAAGAAATCAAGATATGTCACCAAACTCCTCAGAATAACAATCATCTTCCTGATTGCCATTGCACACTCAAAAGCCTGCTCCCAGGACATGAGAAGAGCTAGGCCTACAAAATTTATCTCAATTTCTTTTCTGTGTTTCCCTGCTGTTTCAAGATACAATAATTGCTGTTTTGATTTAACAGAGTCTACTGCTCAAAGTAGAAAGAGCCATTATTCAAAAAAAAACAATCCAAGCTGTGTCAAATATCAAAATTACCTTTCCAGCAGAGATATATACAAATATATCTATTGAGTCTTCACTCAATTTGATTAAGTATGTTGTGTGAACATAGCCGCTGTCTCCGTGTAACTGTCTGTGGTTGATTCTCTTGGATTCTCTTGGATTCCTCCAGCAGCTGAGAGGAAGAGCAGCAACTAGAGAGAGAGAAAAAAACAACCAATGATTGCATTCTACTTGAAGCAGGCTTCGGAAATCCACAAACAAAGTTAAGCAACACGATGGCGCTATGTCAACGGGGTTCAAGAAGCAGGGGAAAAAAAGTAAAAGAAGGTGAAGCTTTTCTTGCTTGGCAATCAAGTGAAGACTAAAGGATCAGCTGTTAAATTTCTGTAAGCTTTTTTGCTTTGAAAAACACAGGAGCAGAGCCAACTCTTGTTACAAATCTTTTTTTTTTTGTGAAGAGCAATAGCAGCTGGATTGGGATAAAGGACTTGATGAAACTCGTCCAGAAGAGCTAGAGCTTAGTGTGAAAATCTTGGCAGAATTGCCACTTCTCTAACCTTAGATTCAGACTCTGAAGAAACAAGACAGTCACCAAGCCTGCAAGAGAAATTCTGCCTTTGGGATGAAAGAAGGGGCGGAAACCTAGGAAGGGTATCTTGGGAACTGTGGCTTATTCACTAGTAGTCCATTTCTTTTAATTAGACCGGCAACCACAATTCATTCTAAACAATGCTATTTCAGTTTAGAGATGATCAGGCTCTTCTGGAATAAAACCCTAGGAGCTCATTTAAATACTGGAGCAACATCAATATTAGCCTGACCTAGATCTGTGCCTTGAACCCAATCCTTGTTCTGAGCTTCAGAATACTGTAACTTGCTTTCTAATTGAACTTTGACAGCTCTTGGTGCCCAAGCTGTTATGTATATAGATGTATATAGTTGGGTGATCATATTAGCAATGGCCACTGACACCACCAGGTGGCGCTATACTGCAACAGGATTGGCTGGCCCGCGGACAGCGGGAAATTCAGTTAAAGGGATTGGCCTGGGGTGTACCTCGCCAGGTATGTAAGGGATCAGGCAGCCCTTTGTTCCCAGTTAAGTCTGACCACAATAAAGAGCTGATATGCTGCACTCATCTGCCTGGCGTCTTTCCATGTGGTCCACGTGGTCCAAAACCACTACACAATACAAGCCATGAAATGTCTATGGAGATTCTCAGCCATCCAGGTCATGGCTGTCCCAAAGGTGCTTTTTTTTCAAAAAGAAACTGGACTTTGTTTTTTTCCTTGAAGTTGTTTTACTTCTCATCCAAGAAGCTTCTTCAGTTCTGACTGTGTGGTGGAGGATGGAAGGATTTATATTCTTTGCAAGGAAGATATACTTGCAATATATTGCAAGGAATATAAATCCTTCCACCCTCCACCATTCGGTCAGAACTGAAGAAACTTCTTGGATGAGAAGTAAAAGATCTTCACCAAGATGTAAAAAAGATGTCGAGACTCTAGAAAGAGTGCAGAGAAGAGCAACAAAGATGATTAGAGGACTGGAAGCTAAAACATATAAGGAACGGTTGCTGGAATTGGGTATGTCTAGTTTAATGAAGAGAAGGACGAAGGGTGACATGATAGCAGTGTTCCAATATCTCAGGGGCTGCCACAAAGAAGAGGGAGTCAAGCTATTCTCCAAAGGACCTGAAAGCAGGACAAGAAGCAAAGGATGGAAACTAGTCAAGGAGAGAAGCAACCTAGAACTAAGGAGAAACTTCCTGACAGTTAGAAAAATTAACCAGTGGAACAACCTGCCTCCAGAGGTGGTGAATGCTCCAACACTGGAGGTTTTTAAGAAGAGACTGGACAGCCATTTGCCTGAAATGATATAAGGTTTCCTGCCTGAGCAGGGGGTTGGACTAGATGACCTCCAAGGTCCCTTCCAACTACTACTACTACTTCTTCTTCTTCTTCTTCTTCTTCTTCTTCTTATTATTATTATTATTATTATTATTATTATTATTATTATTATTATTATTATTATTATTATTATTATTAACATTACACTTTGCTACTATATTGTCACATCTGTTTTGCTTTGAGTCTGGAGCCCTATTTTGATCACACTCTTGCCAAATGATTTAGCATTTAGTTCTTGTTTTGGTTCAAGATTTTCTGATTGGGGTTTCTGGTACTGCTATTTGAGACTTAAGATAGGAGAGTCTACCCACAGACAGCAGCTTAACCATCTGAGTAGGAACTGTTTAGCTTCCTGTTAAATTTGCTATTTTGCTCTACAGTTTTAAGATTCTGTCTTATGAAAATGCTGCTCTTCTTCTGATAGCACCTTCTTCCACACATTGTATCTGCAATTGCTGTCTCTTTTTCTGTCAGTCTTTATACCTTTTTGTCTAAAAACAAAGAGAAACAAAGATCCTAATTATACCCACAATGATTATTCTCTGAAGAAGTCCCCAGTAATTAAATTTTAAAGAAAGAAATTATTTAATGAGCTTTTTTTCTGCAGTTACAGCCAAGAAATACATATTCATGGAGATAGTGATTAAGATGAAATGGTTCTAATTTGTATGACTTGATAAAAGCCCTTACTTTACAACTGTATTTTTTTAATAATTGTGTAATTACCCAGAGAAAGATCCCTGTAAATATCACTTGTTTCTGAGGAGAATGGAGGACAGAGATGTGTTTATCTCAAGACATCTCCAATGCTTCTTATATCAGTTAAAAAGCCAATACTTATCTCTGAATGTCACAAAAATATGCACACTGGGTTCAAAAATCCAGGTGCTGGTTGTTACTAGTGCTTGACTGTTTTTATACTTGATAGCTGGATTTTTGGAGAAAATGGCCACCTGCTTCTACTATTTTTCTTTTCCAATCTACATTTCCCCAACCTGATGCCCTCTAGATGTATTTATATTGCAAATCCCAGAATTCCAAACTGGCTTCCATCTGGAATTCTGGGCACAATAATTCCAAAATTTGGGAGAATAAATGGATGTCAGGTGCAAAGGTTCAGGACCATACATTAAGTTCTAGCACAGAAGAGTTATTATTCAAGCCTATACACAAGAATCTAGCTAACTAACAGCGCTAAATAGACAGTAGATAAGGGTCAAATGAATTCAAGGAGAACTGGATTTGGATCACTTACAGTATAACAATGCAAGGACTCTAAACTGATGGCACATTTAATGCCACCCCTTAGCTCTGCCTGCTCTTCTACTACAGATTGAGGAAGGTATTTCAGTATTAATCCCAGCTAATGGTTCGTTCATCTTCCTTGTTGCCTTTTTAAATCCATAGTATTATTGAATCCCTTCCTCTTAGATTATAAATGTGGTGACTTTCCAAAATACATGCATGCTATGTGCTTCAGCATTTTGTGTTTATTTTTATCTTCTCCTTTACCCTTTAATTTGCTGCCCTTTGGATCTGTGATATCAATGCCAAAAGTGCATTGCCAGCTTATCCTATCTAAAGATAAGGCCGGTTCTGGATGGGGAAGGGTAGAGTGATAAAGTTGGGAAGGGACCATTATTAAGCCAAATAGCCCAGTCTGACCATCTGCTCTGTGTGACAAAAAACAATCGTAGGAATTATGGGATGTCCCAGTACAGTAAAAGTAGCGGGTTCATGCCATTGAGAACAATGCTACTGCATTAGTCCAACAGTCCTAGGAGGATAACTTTAGAAATAAATTCTCAACAATTAATAATAAGTGCTTTTTCACCCCCAAAGTTGCTTCCCCAAACATCTCTATGTTGAGCTAAATAACGACAAAAAAACCCTGTTTTTGTTGAGGTATCTTGCCTAGTTGCCTAGACAGGATTTTGATCTCTTGGAAATAAGGAGATTAAAAGTTATTTACTGACCTGTAAAAGGACTTGAACTGCCAAAAATGAAAGGTGAGTGCAAAGAGCAAGAAGAGAAGCTTAGTTAATAGAGTAACTGAATATCACAGATGATCTGATGGTCTGTTGATTCTATGCCTTCTTCATAGCAACCCCAATTTTAACCAGTACTCAACCTTTTGGGCTTGATAATTCACCCTTTTAATGCTGAGGCCCAGTGGTGGGATTCAGCCAGTTTGCACCACTTCGGCAGAACCGGTAGCTAGTTTTTTGTTGCCCAGGCCCAGAATGGACTTCCGGAAGTGGCATCCACACAGAGAACAGGTTGTTCACATACTTGAATCCCACCACTGCTGAGGTCATATCAAGAAATGTTGATTTACCAGAAAGCCATCAGAAGAATCCTACCCAAAGATTCTTCTTACTAGCATTTGTGCCACACTGTTATTGAAAATGTAAGAGCTCAAAGACCCATGGTCAAAAGATAGATGAGGTCATTTTTTAAATTAAAGGCTGTGCACCTGAAAATAGATGCTAATCTAATGATTTCTATATCCTTGGAGAAACCCCAAGGAATCTGTTTTTAGCCATGTTTAAAGCCTAAACAAACCACATAAGAACACAATGGTTCTCATGGTTAGGAAGCTGGTTTGACAAGCAGCAAGCCTGCATATGAGTCCTGAGTCTGATGGGGTGGGGTGAGCTCTCATCCTTCGCTCAAGCTCCTACTGGGGACATGAAAGGACTCCCAACTGGATGTCCCCTGGGCAACAATGATGACACCAGCTAATCCTTTCAACCCTGAAGTACCTTGTTGCTTCCAACACAAGTACAATGTGACCACATGGGCATTCTTGCCGTTTTTGTAAGAACATCCGTCCTACATTTTAGATTCATACCCTCATCAGTTTTCCCCAAAGCAAACTAAATTATCATCTCTTCACTTATAAATCTGGAATTTATCTATTAATTTTGAAGGGTGTTACAAACAAGATCACGCGAAGTATTAGTACCACTTTAGAAAACCCTAGTAAGATCACACCTGGAATACTGCAGCCAATTTTGGTCACCATAGCACAAAAAATATGTTGAGAGTTTGGAAAAAGAATTCAGAGAAGAGCAACTAAGATGATCAAAGGCCTGGAGACTAAAACATATGAAGAACGGCTGCAGGACTTGGGTTTGTCTAGTCTAAAGAAAAGAAGAAATAGGGGAGACATGATAGCGATATTCCAGTATTCGACGGGCTGCCACCAAGAAGAGAGGGTCACATTATTCACCAAAGCACCAGAGGGCAGGACAAGAAACAATGGTTGGAAAGTGATCAAAGAGAGAAGCAACCTGGAATTAAGGAGAAACTTTGTGACAGTGAGGACAATTAACCAGTGGAACAGCTTGCCTCCAGAAATCGTGGGCACTCCATCGCTGGAGTTTTTTAAAAAGAGACTAGTCAGTCACTTGTCTGAGATGGTATAGGTTCTCCTGCTTGAGCAGGGGGCTGGACTAGAAGACCTCCAAGGTCCCTTCCAGCTCTATTCTATAATAATAATAATAATAATAATAATAATAATAATAATAATAATAATAATAATAATAATAATAATAATAATAATAATAATAATAATAATAATAATAATAATAAAACGCAATTTGAGAAACAGAATGTTGAATTGCATGTTTTTCTGTGGATTCTTGCAATCCATTTATATCACATTTGGGAAGGGAGCTATTTCTCTTACCACACATTCTCCCAATTACATATGCCCTGTGCATTCAGTGTTAAAAGTGGTATTTTTCTCTGATTGAGATTCCTAAGTAGGTTTTAATAATAATACTACTGCTATAATCTGTAGAGAGGAGACAAAATTTAAGTGAAGTTACAGAAGGGATAATTAAATAGGGAGAAAATATGTTAGTGCTGATTTTTCAAGCAAGGTTGCAGGTGAGTCTCTGAATATCTATTTTGCCTCCTGCACCATGATTGCATTTGGTAAATCCCTAGGTATGTTTTCAAAACATATTGTTCTCTTTTATTATATATAGTGAGAGATGAGGATAATCAAGTTGTGTAGCAACTTGCATTCATTTTGCCTGTAGTGTAATACATTTAAGGTTTCAATAAAATTGCATTTAATTCTACTTGAAATTTACCAGTAAAGCCATTTGCACACACAAACACACAGAGACACACACAGACACACACACACACAGACACACACACCACAAAAACATGCCTTTTTTCTTTCTGAAGTTCTTTTGCAACTTTTTCTGTCCCGGGTTGCCTGCAGAATGTTTGTTGAAGATAATTTAAGAGAAATAGATTCATAGGTCTCCTGAAAACTGTATATCCAAGGAGCATCATACGTGCATTTCAAATTAGCTGATTTTCCATACAAAAAGTGAAGCACAAATCATCTTGACACACTCCATAACAGAACAGGTATTTTTCTTCGTCCCAGGTTCAATTTACTCCTTGAAAGAGTTAGGAACAGGAGAGCTGAAAGAATCAATAGCTATACTCCTAATGCCCATGCAAGGCAAGAAAACTGAAGTATATAACTTCCTGTATAAACCCATAAAGATAAATTAAAAAAAATTCAGCTGATGCCTCTCTCGATTCCTCAGAAAAGTCTTCTCCAATCCAGACATCTTTCAGTTGTGTGAATCTCAACCTTTAAAACCTTCAGCAATGACCAAAAAAGCGCACACAACTTGGAGAGTGCTATGGTTAGGGAAGATTGACTTGCAGTCTACATTTTTATACACTGGTTTCTCATCTGAGGTCTTATTGTAGAATGGCAATGAAAGCTGACAGGAGGGAAGTTCAAAAGTAACGTGAGGAAAATATTACTTCACAGAAAGAGTAGTGGAAGCTCGCAACCAATTTCCAGCAGACGTAGTGGGTCAATCATCAGTAACTAAGTTTGAACATGTTTGGGATAAACGTATTCTATTATTCAGTGGAAATAAAATAAATAAAATAGATAAAGTAATACATGAACAAAGAAATTAAAAAGAAAACAAAAACAAACAAAAAAACTCAAAGACTAAACTTGATGGACCACTGGATCTTTTTCTGCCCTCAGTTTTCTACGTTTCTATGATGTTGCTTTCATATTTTTTTTATTGGTTCATTATTTTCCTTTGCTTTATTTAATGAATATTTTCCTTTTTTCACTGTATTTATTGACAGGTGTTCTGGATACAAATATGCAACAGCAATCACTATATTCCAATGTCTGCCCATCTCACCAGAGTCACTTAAGTGAGATGGGTGGTGTAGAAATGTCATAAATAAAATAAAATAAAATAAAATAAAATAATAAAATAATATAATAAAATAAAATAATAAAATAATAAAATAAAATAAAATAAAATAAAATAATAAAATAAAATAAAATAAAATAAAATAAAATAAAATAAAATAAATAAAATAAAATAATAAAATAAAATAAAATAAAATAAAATAAAATAAAATAAAATAAAATAAAATAAAATAAATAAAATAAAATAAAATAAAATAAAATAAAATAAAATAAAATAAAATAATAAAATAAAATAATAAAATAAAATAATAAAATAAAATAAATAAAATTAAAAAATGTCAAATTGACTGGCATGATTTCTCTGCATGCATTTTAGAACACTGATATAAAACCCCACTGGCACCTTGTCCGGGTCTCCCCCTGGAATTTTAGATGGCTTAACAAATTCTACAATGTACAATGAGAAGACACTTGCCTCCTACTCAGAAGGATGAGATTCAGTCTCAGGCAGTGACAGATGTTTCTCTATCAGGGCGCAAACAGAAAATACCTGCTGCGAACTCCTTGTAGGTGTCAGGAAGGGTATCTGGCCAGTAAATGTTCAACTGCATTCAGTTGCCCCAACTCCACCCTGATAAAAAGGGATTGTGGGATATGATTACGGGAAAGAAAAACAAATTCTACAATGCCATAACCCTATTTGGACAACTTCAGTTTCCAGAATGCTCCAGAAAGAGGGCACTATTGTTTAATCAATCCACTACAATCTATAATGTAGGTGACTGACTGCAATGGTTTTCAACAGTATATTTTCTTTAGATTTATATTAACTACAATCATTTCACCATCTCACCTCTGTAACAGGTGACAAGGTCTTCATCAACACTTCCAAAATATATGTAAGTTAAATGCCTTCAGAATGAACTTGTTGTAAACATAAAACATATTTTGGAGTATAAGAAGATATCAGATTCTTGGACAGTTAATGCTGTTCAAATATTGACCCAAAGGTGCTTTTTTTTCAAGAGGCAACTGGACTTTCTTTGTTTTTCCATGAAGACATTTTGCCTCTCATCCAAGAAGCTTCTTCAGTTCTGTGAGAAGCGAAATGTCTTCAAGGAAAGTCCACTCTTTTTCTTTCAAAACAACGTCTACAGTAATTATTTCATCTATACATGCTCCAGTTGCATATCCAGTTCCATTACAATTTCAAATAACAATAATGGATTCATATAAACACCTCTTTTCAAATTCTAAATCCTGATTTATTTATCTGTCCCTGAAGGAGTTGTTCCAGATGCACAAAGATACACAGTTTTTAGACAATGGCACATATTTGCATCACTTAAAAGTGAGCCACAGATGTGTTCATGTGAATGGAGCTTGTCCATGTCATCAAAGTAATGTATAGGGTTTCCTGCCTGTGCAGGGTGTTGGACTAGAAGACCTTCAAGGTCCCTTCCAATTCTGTTATTACTATTACTATTATTACTAATCAATCTCAACTAAGTCACACCTCAACAGGTGTCACTTATGTCATCATCAAAAGGAAACCAATCAATTATTAAAAAATAATGAGAATTGTAGCAACTTTTACAAGTTCAGATTCCAGACTTTATAAGGCTTTCCTAGTGATCTGGGAGACCATTCTAGAATTGGCAGCACCAAATTTGAATTAAATAATTAAATGAGAACTAAAATCTGCAAGGATTGTATGAATATAAAATGGGATAAATCTCGTACATGGAAAGCAATGCTTTCTTTGGATTAAACTATGCGGAATGACTTTGTTGAGGAAGAATTGTGCATACTCATGCAACCAAATAATTGAATGGTACTCCAGGGCTTACTGAGATGAGGGCGGCCAGCTCTGTAATTTGGGAAGTCAGGAGTGATCAGCTTTATAATAAATCGGATGCCTTTTAAGCCACATGCAATAACAGAATATATTTGTTGAAGCATAACTTTATGTACAGACTGCATGACGCTCAACATAAGCCCAGAGAGAGTACAAATATTAATGCGCAGAGCCATGTTTCTTACAGTTGGGTAAATGTTTTTGTTTTGTAGATCCATGTTTTTATGAATACTAGTTACTCTGAGTGCTCCAACTAAGCAAAAACAAGATAACCCAAATAAATATAGAGTCAAAGGGCAGAATATAAATTCAATGAATAGGAAGCCAAGATGTAAATCAAATCAGTACATCAACTGCCCCACTGTGGTCATAACAGAATAACAGTGTTGGAAGGGACCTTTGAGGTCTTCTAATCCAACCCCCTGCTCAGGCAGGAAATCATATACCATTTCAGACAAATGTTTATCCAATCTCTTCTTTAAAACTTCCAGTGTTGGACCATTCACAGCTTCTGGAGGCAGGTTGTTCCACTGATTAATTGTTCTGTCAGGAAATTTCTCCTTAGTTCTAGGTTGCTTCTCTCCCTGACTAGTTTCCATCCGTTGCTTCTTGTCCTGCCTTCAGGTGCTTTGGAGAATAGCTTGACTCCCTCTTCTTTGTGGCAGCCCCTGAGATATTGGAAGACTGCTATCTAATTACCCTAGTCCTTCTCTTCATTAAATTAGACATACCAAATTCCAGCAACCATTCCTTACATGTTTTAGCCTCCAGTCCCCTAATCATGTTTGGTTTATCTTATCTGTACTCTTTCTAGAGTCTCAACATATCTTTTACATTGTGGTGACCAAAGCTGGATGCAGTACTCCAAGTGTGGCCTTACCAAGGCATTGTAAAGTGGTATTAACACTTCACGTGATCTTGATTCTATCCCCCTGTTAATGCAGCCTAGCACTTCATTGGCCTTTTTGGGCAGCTGCAGTCATGTTCCATTTAGGTGGAAATTAGCTCTATGTTAAGCATTACAGGTGGCCCTTGACCTACGACCACAATTGGGCCAGAATTTCCATTACTAAACAAGGCAATTGTTGAGTTACACCCAGTATCATGACTTTTTTTGCCACAGTTGTTAACCGAATCACTGCAGTTGTTAAGTGAACCGTGCAGTCATTAAGCAAATCTGGCTTCCCCCATTGACTTTGCTTGTTGGAAGACAGCAAATCATTGAGCTCAGGATGTTGCAACCATGATAAATACATTCAGGTTGTCAAGTGTCTGAATTTGATCATGTGACCACGGGGAGGCTGTAATGGTCTTAAGTGTGAAGATTGCTCATAAATCACTCTTTTCAGAGCTATTGTAACTTTGAACAGACACTAAACAAAAGGTTGTAATTTGAGTCAATACTACCTCTTCTTCAGCTCTGACTGGATGGTGGGGAATGGCAGGATTTATATTCCTTGCAGACAGCTGGTCATTTGCATTCTTTGAGAAATGAGGGTTAAGTTAAAGAGAGAGAAAGAGAAATGAGGGTTAGACAAGGATTTTTTTTAAGAATGCTAAAGCAGACTTCCAAGAGCTAAACTCAACTCTTAAAGCTGTGGTGTCACATTGATACCATTTTGGGGGTTAAAGTTAATAAAATGGTTTGGCATTTCCTTCTTCCCAACTGCTGTGAAAGGCATGGCATAGAAAGCTCTACCAATGGCACTAAGCTGGCACTATGTGAAACTCTTTGAAAAACCCACAGTCGTTCTAACAGGCAAAAGTTATAATATCTTTGGCTCATACATTTTCCCAATTTATTTGATTGTACAAGGCTACCGAGCCAATGTCAAACTAGATTACTGGGTCTAAAAAAATCTATAAATGATTGTTATAAAAAGAAAACCAGTCCCCATATTATAGTGGTTTATTCTTTCATTAGATCACAACAGAATATCTTTGACCAAATATTCCCCTTGAGACTGCTTTTGATGATTTATGGATACATTTTTCCTCTTATCTAGCAGCTGGGAAAGCAAACATTTTCACCCCAAAAGATAGGAATACGTGACATTCACCCCAACTCTGTGGAATAAAGAACAATCAGCACACATTTGTACCGAACCCAGAAAACTATGCTTGCATTTTTGATTTATTAAGTCATTCTACAAGCTACAATTTCAACATGAAAGAAATTGGTCAAGTGTGGAGAGGTATCAGAATGGATTTTGTTCCAGGCACATTCAGTAAATCCTCATAAGCTTGTCCTTTGTTGGGTCTTGGTAATATAGTAAACAGAGAGCTGTAAACCTTTCAGAATCAGGTTAACAGTTCAAGTAAAACAGAATTGGCAAAGAGTAAATTGGAATTTATTGTTGCCAAAAATAAATGACTTATCTCTCTTTCAAAATTCAGTTCCTGGAATCTCTAAACTATACTAACTCACATGTAGTCTTCAGTCTCTAAACTCATGTAATCCTCTTCTTAGCTCATTCAAGACTATCCTGAATCCAGGACCATCCAAATTGGTGGATTGTATGAGGCTTGAGACAATAAAAAGGAACATACTTCCTCTCACAAAGTACCCCTGAATTGTCATATTCACTGATTCAAAGACTTAATTCACAAAAAGCGCTTAATATAAAATACGGTTTGGTTTGGTTTGATTTGAGGAGGAGGAGGGGGTGTTGTGTGTGTGTCTTCAAGTCATTCTTGATTCCTCACAACTGCCTAGAAATAATTTGGCCTTGTCTTCTTCTTAGCTCTGAGAAGTATGACTGGCCCAAGATCACCCATCTGTGCCAGGATGGGACTAGAACTCATAGTCATCTGGTTCTGGCCCAGTGTCCTTAACCACTACATTGAATTTGGGAAAACCAATGTGCAGACCGTATGACATCCATCCCAACTCTGCTTTATTACTAAAATAGTTTAAAAAAGATCTAATTGAAAATGAAGTCTGGCCACACCTGTACAAACTACTGAATGAAGATAGGCTAGCTTTGGAGAAAAGACAGGTACTCCTCAACTTACAGTGGTTTGTTTAGTGACCATTTGAAGTTACAGCGGCATTGAAAAAGTGACCTATGACCATTTTTCACACTTAGGACCGTGGCAGCATTCCTATGGTCACCTGATTTATATTCGGATGCTTGATAACTGCCTCACATTTATGACGGTTGCAGTGTCCCCGGGTCATGTGATCCCTTTTTGTGACCTTCTGAGAAACAAAGTGAATGGGGAGGCCAGAGAACCGGATTACTAATTTAAGAAATGTAGTGATTCACTTAACAACTGTGGCGAGAAAAATTGCAAAAGGAGGCAAAACTCACTTAACAAATTTCTCACTTAGCGGCACAAAGTTTGGGCTCAGTTGTGGTTGTAAGTTGAGGATTGCCTGTATATGTTAAAGTACATTGTTGAGTTGGAATAAATATATTCAATACATATTAAAAACAACCTAAATTTGACGTGCCAATAATGATCTCATTACTCATGTAAATTAGTTTTATCTCACTATTACTCTCACTAAAAAAAAAGGATTGAATATTTTGGTAATTTCAAAAAAAAACTCCAAAGTCTGTTTAATTATGGCAATAGACAATCAAAGTCTGATATTTAACACATCATTTCCAAATATTATAAAACATTCTGCAACCTCCACTTAAGAGTAACATGAGTTACTGCTTGTTTTAAACCAAGTGAAAATAGCTTCTGTTTGACTTCTACAGAAGGCTCTCTGCTTTTACCACTTTGCTACTAATAAAAAGTAATTATAAATGATTTAATTAAAATTCATAATTCATCAGTAGTCTAATTATTTAGGCAGTTAAGTACCACATGCTATAAAGATTTTACTCTTTATTCTATCTGCTCCCATTAAGCCTAAATAAATACAAAATACATAAATAAATTTGCCCAGTTAAGATCTACCTTTATGGCATTGTTAGTGTACTCCAGATGATTTACTGGAGAATGCATATCAGAGAACTTCCTCAAAGGAGACAATTATAATCGTACTGGATGTGCAGCCATCTTGATTATGTTAATGTTTTCTACTATGGCTTTGCTTGATTATGTACAGGTAGTGTTGTGTTAGTTAAGTTTAAGTCTTAAGTTTAAGTTAAGTTCCCGAAAAGATATAAACCAATTTTGAAATTCTGATGGCTGCACACACACACACACACACACATTTTTACAATCACACTGTCACATTTTGGATGCTTGACAACCAGCTCACTTTTACGGCTGTGTGTCCCACAGTTACGTGACTGTGATTTTTGGCCTTTTTTTGCCAATTTCTAGCATTTACTTCAAGTTTCTGCCAAAAAATGGCCAGTGGATTGTTGTTGTTGTTGTTGTTGTTGTTAGCTGCGAAGTCGTGTCCGACCCATCGCGACCCTATGGACAACATTCCTCCAGGCCTTCCTGTCTTCTACCATCTTCTGGAGTCCATTTAAGCTCACGCCTACTGCTTCAGTGACTCCATCCAGCCACCTCATTCTCTGTCGTCCCCTTCTTCTATTGCCCTCAATCTTTCCCAGCATTAGGCTCTTCTCCAGCGAGTCCTTCCTTCTCAGTAGGTGGCCAAAGTATTTGAGTTTTAGCTTCAGGATCTGGCCTTCTAAAGAGCAGTAAGGGTTGATCTCCTCTAGGACTGACCGGTTTGATCGCCTTGCAGTCCAAGGGACTCGCAGGAGTCTTCTCCAGCACCATAGTTCAAAGGCCTCAATTCTTTGGCGCTCAGCCTTTCTTATGGTCCAACTTTCACTGCCATACATTGCAACTGGGAAGACCATAGCCTTGACTATACGCACTTTTGTTGACAGGGTGATGTCTCTGCTTTTTTTTTTTTTTTTTTTTTTTTATTGAAAAGTTTTAAAAATACAGTTTTCCTTTAAAAAACCCCCTTCCCCCTCCCTACCTCCCCTCCCTACCTCCCCCCTTCCCCCCCTCCCCCCCTCCCTCCTCCCCCCCCACCTCCCCCTAACCCCCCTCCCCCCCCCGGACTTCCCAGAGCTAAATACAAGGTATATATATATAAAAAGGCAATCATAAACAACCATATACTAACAACTATAAATTCTAAAATCCATCACTCTCTAACTTATATAGGATCAAACAAAACTTAGCATTATTAAATATATATAGAAGACAAAATAAAAAAAGAAAAAAGAAAACGAAAGAAGACTTATTCAAATGCTAGATAAAACTTCTTGACCCTATACTTATTCTGGATAAACTCAATCCATTTTCTCCATTCCATAATATAATGTTCTTGCGAGTAATCTTTCAAATAGGCCGAAATCTTCGCCATCTCTGCCAAGTCGGAAACCTTTAAAATCCACTCTTGTATAGTCGGCAGTTCCTCTTTCTTCCAATATTGGCCTATCAAAAGTCTTGCTGCCGTAACTAAATTCAACATCAACTTAGAGTCCACAACTGTAGCGTCAACAATTATTCCCAACAAAAAAAATTGCGGACAAAACTTTATCCTCCGTTTAAAAATCTTCTGCATATTCCACCAGACTTTTATCCAAAAAGCCTTGACCTTTTTACATGTCCACCATATGTGAAAATATGTTGCCTCTTCATCACCACACCTCCAACATTTAGGCTGATAATTCGGATACATACTTGCAAGCTTTTTAGGATCTAGATGCCATCTATAAAACATTTTGTAAAAGTTCTCTCTTAAACTTTGAGCTTGAGTGAATTTTACATTCCTCACCCAGATCTTTTCCCACGTGTCCATTGTAATAACTTCCTGAATGTTTTGGGCCCATTTTATCATACAATCCTTAACAAGCTCTGTTTCTGAATCGATCTCTATCAATGCAAGATATATCCGTTTAATATGTGCTGGTCCTTGATTTCTAATTTGCTTTATCAAATTTTCATCAGTCGTTGCAAATCCATTTTTTTGATCTTCTTTCCACCTGGCCTGTAACTGAATATATTGAAACCAAGTCTGAACAACCTTCTCTTCTCGCAAGAAACTATATGATTTCAAGCACCAAATATTCCTTTCCAAACTTAAAATTTCCTTGTAAGTAGTCTCATCATGTTTGAAACCAGCATGTATATTTTCTATTGCGTGTTTTGGGATTGCCCACAATGGTATCTTGCTGCTTAACTTATGTCTATACTTCTTCTGAGAGTTTGGAAGAAGGATGTCTCTGCTTTTTAGTGTGCTGTCTAGATTTGCCATGGCTTTCCTCCCCAGGAGCAAGCGTCTTTTAATTTCTTGGCTACAGTCCCCATCTGCAGTGATCTTGGAGCCCAGGAAAACAAAATCTGTCACTACCTCCATTTCTTCCCCATCTATGGACAGTACCAAAAGGCCAGTGGATAGACTTGTTTAACAAGTGCCACAATTGCTTAACAACCACTGCAAAAAGAAATTATGAAATCATGTATGGGGAACCCACTTAATGACCGCCACGACTCACAGCCGTACTTCTCAGCTCAGTTAAAGTCATAAGTCAAGGACTACCTGTATATATCTTGAGATCATTTTTCTAAATATAGTCCCTTCACTATATTGTAAAGCTGGGATGGGGATTAGTTATCCATTTGATCCAAAATAATCACACGAATCTTCTTATTGATTGTGTTTAAATATGGATGATATATTGTGTGGTTATAATGTGTAAAGTTATCCAGATTTATATAGTATAGACAATCAGACTCTTATAAACATCCTGGGCGAAGTGAAGGATCTGCGAAATAATTTTCCAAATTTTGCAGTTTGCTCACAATTTAAAATTGTAGAAAAAGTGCATATAGTCATGAAAATAATGAATTAAAATATTCTCTCTCTCTCTTTCTCTATTTTTTCTTGGAACCTTATGCACAAACATTGATAATTTTATGTACAGATGTAACCTCAAGTTTAATAAATGGAATATTTTCACCAACAAGAAACTGAAATTGATAGATTCATCCATCCATCAAGATTGCCCTCATATGCATGCTCTTTCATTGTTTTTGTATTTTAATATCTGTTGCTTTGGTTTCAGGCTGTAAAGCTGTGAAATAAATTAGTATGTGAAACTGAGGTAGAAATGATATCTTGGCATGAGCTAGGTTCTCTATCAATAACAAACTGATATCTAAAAGTTTCTCAGTTTGGCTGAATTTGACTCAATATAACAGGAACGAAGATGTTTTAAAGCAGGGTGGCTAAGGATAAAAGGGTAAATAAGTATTAAATGCAGACATACATTCTAAAATTATGATGAGTGACAGGAGAAATGGCAGAAAGACAAGATAATGCTGCCGCTATTGTAGCAAGTGCTAATAATAACTAGCATTTGGTTATGCAGAATATCATAACAAAATGTGCTTTTTTGGTGTATGCGTGGCATCGGAATTAAAATAACTCTTGCAGGAATGAATTGTTAGCAAAAAAAAAAAATTGGACATGGACCAATATCTCCTTATTGGGGGAGGAGAAAAGAAAGAACAAAAAAGGCTTGAGGTGAGTGACAGAAAGCTCCTCTACAGTAGAAATCCTAGGGTAGAGGTGGCAACTTATGACACATGTGTCAAAGGTGACATGTCAAAATGTTCTGGGTGACAGGCCTACTTTCACCAACATCCAACCGTAAATATTCTCAAAAGCATGCCCTGCTCTTGTGTAATTTTTGGAGGCCATGCAAGTACAGGGTGTGGTTTTGTGTGGTTTTTGGAGGCCAAAGAGGCTGCAGAAGAGTGTTTTCCAAAACCCCTCCAAGAACAAAGGCCCCATGAAACCTAGAGCAGGCTCAAGTAGGCTGTAGGGCCCTGTGAACAGAAGGTGGACATCACTGTAACATGCAGCAGATCCTGGGAAGTGCTGGGCTATGGGGACACCGTTCCCCAAGGAGAACAGCATAGGGTGGCCCTTTTGAATGGCAATTCTGGTGCTAGGGGTGAAGTCTGTATTTCAGGTCCAGCCCTGACACTGTTACCGAGTGCCACTGTTCAGGGTGACCTAGATAGGGGCGAAGGGACAGAAGATTGTTTCTCTTTTATTTAAGTCAAACTAGGCATTTTCTGAATGTTTGACCTGCTGAGCCCAAAAGGTTTGCCATCACTAGGGAATGGCCTAGAAAAGGGGTCCCCAACCATTGGTCTGTGGATTGGCACTGGGCCACAGTAAGCCAGAAACCAGGCTGCGCAAACAAGCAAAGCCCCATCTGTGGGATGCACGCAGTACATGAAACCACACACCCTCCAATCCACAGAAAAACCTCTCTCCACGGAACCGGTCCCTGGTGCTCAAAAGGTTGATGACCTCTGGCCTAGAAAGATATGAGCAGGAGCCATTACCAAGACATTGGTCAGATAAGAGGGGTTTGAACTTGAAAATAAATTAAGAAAACAACTCAGACAAGCTCCTCCCACATGAAGATAAGATGAGAGAGGAGGATAACCATCGAAACTTGCAAGAATCTCTTATTATAGGTGTTACAGTCAAAACAATTTATGGTTTATATGGCATTGTGCTCTTAGTCAGGTCTAGAACATAGAATTAGGGTTGGAAGGTGTAATGTATTGGGCTTTGTCTTGTTAAGGGAACACCACGTGGGTTAATTGGTGTAAGGTTGCTTAAGCTGGGAAGCTGGCTAACGGCTCCCAGCTCCTCAGATAACCCATCTCCAGCGCTGCTATTGGTTGCCTCTAGGGCAGCAATAGGTCACTTTAAACCTATTGGCCACCGCCTAGAGGCCAGGGTATAAATTGCTGCATTCACAGCCTTGTTTCTCAGTTCAGATCCTGCAAGCAATAAACAATGATCTTTGCTGAACTCACTCACCTCGTCTCGTCATTGAAGGTATGAACCCAGTACATAACAGAAGGGATGTTGGAAGTATCCTAGAATCCTCTGCTCAAACAATAGACCCTATACCATTCTGGACAAATGGCTGACCAATCTCTTCCTAAAAACCTCCAATAATGCAGCACCCACAACTTCTGGAGGCAAGCTGCTCCACTGATTAATTGTTCTCACCAGTGGTGGGATTCAAATATGTGAACAACTGGTTCTCTGTGCGGATGCCACTTCTGGAAGTCCATTCTGGGCCTGGGCAACAAAACATAAGCTACTGGTTCTGCCTAAGTGATGCAAACTGGTTGAATCCCCCACTGGTTCTCACTGTCAGGAAATTTCTACTTAGTTCTAGATTAGATCTCTAATGATCCTCCAACCAATACTTCTTGTACTGCTCTCACATGCTGTTGAGAATAGGTTGATCCCTTCTTTTCTATGATAGACCTTCAAATGTTGGAAGACTGCTTTATCACCCCTAGTTCTTCTCTTTGTTAAACTAGACATACCCAATTTCCTCAATTGTTCATCATGTGGTATAGCCTCCAGATGCCTGATCCTCTTTGTTGCTCTTTGCTAGGGTCCCAATATCTTCTTTGTATCATGGTAACCAGAACTGATCTACCTTGGGTTGACATACATCTTCCTGATTCTTGAAAATTGAGAGAACAGATGAAAGACAAACCAGAAAGCTCGGCTGGCAGGCCCCACAATGTGGAAAGAACAGAAGGCCTGGGTGCCTTAGGTAAGTAATTTTTCTGAAATACCATTTTTTGTGTGTGTAGGAACCAACCACAGTCCTTCCCACCCATCACAAGCCTGTTAAGAAAAATGTCAACTAACATCGACTATGCTAAGAACATTACATTACATATTTGATTGATTGATTATGTATACCAAACTGATAATATAAGAAAGTGTTCCCCAACCTTTGTGGCTTGGTGGCCCAGCGTGGGGGAGAGGGAAAGGTTTTGTGTGCACGTGTGCACAGTGTGCACAGTTTAATTTGTGTCAGTGGCAGGCACATGATCTTGTGCAAGTGGGGCTGACAGCACTGGTGCCTGCCTCTCACATTAATGGGGCTGTGAGTGCCACTGCTTAAGCGACCCAGTTGCAAATAGGCCACAGCCCAGGCCTTGGCCCACAGGTTAGGGACCGCTGATGTAAGACATAAGCAATGTAAAGTAATAACATGAGCAGCTGCACAAAAATAGAGCAGATAACATGATAACAGAACCAAGAGCAAAACTAGTTCAAAAAAGTCTAAAATAGTTAAAAATAAGTCTAAAGGTTAAAGTTAAGGAAGATCATAAAATAAGGGCTGGTGAAGTTGGTACAGGAGGGAACATTGAAAAAGCCCTTGTGGCTGGGTTGGGTTGGGTTGACCTGCCTTGTCTCTTCGAACAGAAACATTTGGGTAAGAATATCAGATGAAAATTATAGTTTTCAGGTGTTGGATAACAGATAGATTTGTTCAGTGGAGGGAGAAACACTAAAAATAGAATGAGGATTGTGCTTGCATGAAAGAAAAATATAGATAGCATGGCTGGCTGAAGAATTCTGGGAGTTGAAGTCCACAAGTCTTAAAGTTAATACATTTGGAGAACCCTGATCTAGTAGCCACCTCCATTAACCGTATTAGAGATTTGTTTGCAAGAATAAATGCAATCAAATCAGAAAAAGAAAACAAAGCAGTAGACCTTTTTTTCAACTTACCAAAGCCATAATATGCATTCTCTTTCAGCTAAACACTACAGCTACAGTCCCTTCTTACCTTCTTACCAACAGAAAATTTTATTGTACATTATGGTGGAGATGAACATTGTTTTTTATAATTCCGTCTCTTCTTTCTATACCCTTTGATTAATCTTTTTTTCCCATTTTCTACAAATACCTATTTGAATCAGGTTCATTGGTCAAGACTAATGAAGGCAATTACTGAGGGATTTTGACTTCTGAGGGAAAATAAATTCAGTCAGATAATGCTGTTATTGATCTATTTTTAATCTCTTTTCAACAGTTCTCTCTTTTTTAAAAAAATAACTTTTGGTTTTAGAAGTAGAGTTCATAGGATTCAAATGCAGCAAAAGTAAATAGGATGGAAATATGGAAACTAATTCATTTTAATCCACGAGAAGGCTGATAATCCAATTTATTGGACTTTGAATTTTGTCAGCTAAATTAACTTTATTAGGTACTTAGAAATACAGCCTATCCACTCAACAATGAATTAGAAATACCAGTCAAAAATATTGAGTGGCTACTCATCTAATATTTTAACTTAAATATTTATTTGTATTAATCACATTTATATGGCCATTATTTCATACAAGGTGTCTTTGGACAGCATAAACTTAATTCCTTCCTTCCTTCCTTCCTTCCTTCCTTCCTTCCTTCCTTCCTTCCTTCCTTCCTTCCTTCCTTCCCATTTATTTTTAGCAGTGAGGGTATCCAAATAGAAGTAGGACAGGATTCAAACAAGTCATGCAAAATGGTCAATACCTGGACTAGTACATTTTTTCAAAGTCAGCTGTAGAGGTTTGCTCAATTCATTTGAATAGCTATAAAATTCTTCCACAAAACAGTTTGTGGCTACTTGCTAAACTCACTCTCCTGCTTTACAGGAAGGAAGCAGTGGAGAAATATAATGCATAAATCTCCATATAATGTCTAACTCCTTGTCCATTCCATCTAATGCAGGATTTCCCAACCTTGGAAACTTTAAGACATGTGGACTTCAACTCCCACAATTCCTGAGCCAGGTCCATGTGATTTAAATTGCCAAGGTTGGGAAACTCTGATTCAATGCAAATCTACCCTTCCCAAGCATATCCTTCCCAAATCAGGAAGTCCAGGCAGTTCAAATGAATATGAAGGTTTATTGCAATTTTATGCTCCCTACAAGAATCTGAACTACGCAGGGTCAAAGCAAAGTGGCAGTAGATAAGAGTCAATGGAATTCAAGATGGGCTGGACTTAAATCTCTTCTGGGTGTGAAGTACCTCCAGACTGATGACATGGTTGACCCCTCCCTTGGGCTCAGCCTGGTCATCTCCTACACTTGTGTCTTACAGAGCTGCTGTATTTCTAATTTCCTAGAACACATGAAATACAACCAGGAAGCTATATTAATTAATGCAATTTATGTTCAAGACCACTGATAGATGGTCCACCCTGAAAGGTAGTCTATGCAAAAAAAAAATAGTACACTGTGATCTCACAGTACAATTAAAGCATATCTGCGAATCTTGGACTGTATCTGAAATGCTTTTTTTTTCTTTTTCTTTAGCCCTGGCCGAGTCCTTTTGTAGCATCACCCTACTTGTGTTCCTGACTTTGATTTTTCAGCATTGTAATGGGCCAACAATATCAGTCAAGATGTTACAGCAGCTTTTGTCAGTTTGGTAAGGCAGGCAGTTTGGTATAAAGGTTAAGGCATTGTGCTTGGAACCAGAAAACTACGAATTCTAGCCTTCCCTTAAGCAAGCAAGCATGAATGTGGTTTCCTCTCCCTAATTTTAGCTTCAAGTGAATTAGGGAGACGTTTGTCTGAGACATTTTCTTAATCTATTTTCTTGGTCTGGGCTCAGACCGTGCTTATCTGACAGTACTTCCTTCTGTCCTTCAGGGCCATTCTCTATGTCCTTTACAAGGTCAGCTCTAGTAGGACTCATGTTGGCCCCATCCACACTTTAATTTTCATCATGTGTTTAGGATTGTGAAAACCAGGATAAGGCAGACTTATACCCCATGGTCTACATTAACGCTACATTACTAGCTTTCAAATCTCGTATGGCAGTTGGAAGCCCGCTGTATGCACACCCATATGCAGTGCAGTTTGAACCCTGCCAAATCATTTTGGATTATCCACCTAGTCTTGCTGCATTTTTCTTCCCTGTCCTACTATCGTGACTGGAGTGGTGCATGAAAGAGACTCTAACCCAGTTGACACAAAACATAACACCAGGCAAAAGAAATCAGTCTCAGAAGAGGCAGGGTGAACAGAGAGAGATTGGAGAAGGCAAAATGCCACTGTTGATAACACGGAAGGTAAGCAGTATCTGTACATTAAAATATAAGCACTTCTAGCTTTGGGAAGTGAGCACAACAGGATGTCCCACCAGGTAGTTTATAGCCCTACTGTTTTTATTATCTAGTATCAGTAAGGAAATCAATGCTTGACTACATTTATGGGGCCATTTAGAATATCAAAGCAGGCATCTCTGCTCGAAAAGAGGTGATTAAAAGGCTCACCCACCAATGTCTTTCCGTGGCTTAGCACCCCTTTTTTCCCAGCTATGTTCCCCAATGGTGCTTTGTAGGCAAAGGGTAAGTATTCAGTATCCTTTGGGGTGCAATTGGTGACACTAGAGCAAAAATGAGCTCATTCCGAGATTGCTCCCAATCGAAAAGCAAAATAGAAGGCAAGCCTGACAAAAACCTTCAGAGTTTTACTTTTCTAGGTCTGCGTGGGCAAAAGAGCTCTCCATAGATAACCTTTCCCAATAGGAATGGATTTTGCTTCAGATTTATAGCATCATATCGCATCTCTCTGCCACAAGAGCTAGGCTGAATTTACAATGCCAATTCGCAGGTCTGTTATAAAAATGCAGGCCTCATTCCAATTCCGCTCGAATCTGAATGACTTTATCGACAGCTTGTAGAAGTGATTGAGCATGGCGGTAGGATCCAATCAGACTTGGTCACTGGGACCAAAAGTGTAGGCTTCCAAGCTTTCAGGCTTTGAAACCAACATCAGGGAACATCTCTCTCTTCACAATATGTGCCCTGGGCCATTCATGCATATATGAATATGTACATATTCCGGAGAGAGAGAGAGAGACACGTTCCCTGATGATAGGGTCCAGCACAAGCCCAAAAGTTTGGAAGAATAAACCTCTGGTCCTGGTCACTGATTCTGATTGGATCCTGCAATATTATCCTGGTACACGTATGTTTACTTTCATCCTCGATCATGTTGGCTACCTTCTTGGTATTCTTTTTTTTCCATTTTGTAGCCTAACCTACCATCCCAGGATAACTTGAGGATTCACCATCTAAACCCTAATGATGCGCAGTCCTGTTTAGCTTTTCAGCTTCAGCAAACGTCCCATTGTGTTGTTTGTATGGTTCCTCTTTGCCCTGCAAGTAACAACTATGTCTGAGCTTATACAGGTTGTCCTCACTTAATGATTGGTCACTTAGCAGCATTCAAAGGTATTACAGAATCCACCAAAAGATACTTAGAACCTGGTTCCAGAGTTCCAGGGGCAGAACCTCAGCAGGAGTCACATGACTGCATTTTAGGCGCTTAGCAACCAGCTCAGCTTTGTGACCGGCTGCAGCGTCCCACAGTCACGTGACACAATTTATTATTTTCCCCCCAGAAAAACTGGCCTTTTTTATTTCTAGCAAAAAAAAGAAAGCCAATATGAACAAATTGACTCACTTAATAACTGAGGCAGTCACTTAATGAGTACCATGTTTGCTTAATAATCACCACTTTTAAGTAAATCATAGCACATAATAAGGGACGCGGTGGCTCAGTGGGTTGGGACGCTGAGCTTGTCGATCAGAAGGTCGGCAGTTTGGCGGGTCAAATCCCGAGTGCCGCGTAACAGAGTGAGCGCCTATTACTCGTCCCAGCTTCTGCCAACCTAGCAGTTCGAAAGCACGTAAAAAATGCAAGTAGAAAAATAGGGACCACTACGATGGGAAGGTAACAGTGTTCCGTGCGCCTTTGGCATCTAGTCATGACCACGGAGATGCCCTCAGACAAACGCTGGCTCTTCGGCTTTGAAACGGAGATGAGCACCAGCCCCTAGAGTCGGAAACGACTAGCACGCATGTGCGGGGGAAACTTTACCTTTACCTTTAGCACATAATACACAAAAACCAAAAGAAACAACCCTATAGTGGATGCTACTATAGGAGATGACCAGACTGAGCCAGAGGGAAGGGTCAAACACATCATGAGTCATGAGTCCCTGCACACTCACAAGGAATCTCAGTCCAGCCCATTTTGAATGCCTTTCTTATCTCCTGCTCATTTCCCTTAACCATTAGTAGTTCAGATTCTTGTAGAGAGCTTAAGCTTGCAATAAATCTTTATATTCACTTGGACTGCCTGACCGTCCTGATTTCCCCAGTCCTTGACAACACCTACTACTACCAAGGCACTGTTTTAGCGCTTTCATTTCCCTCAGTTTGACAGATGAAGTTATAAAGTCAGGCTATATCAGATCAAAAGAAATTCAGTTACTGTGTATTCTGCTTTAGAAGATCTGATCTACAATAAACAAGAGAGCATATACAAAATTAAAACGTATGGCACATTCAAAAATAAAATAATTAGGCACATAACAGCACCCAAATCAAATCAAACCTTTATTATGGCCCAGAAAACGTAACAATAAAATACATAGACCTGTAATTAAGACCTGGAGCCAGACCCACAGGGGGAAAAATATACTTCAACCAGAAATTAAAGAGCTCTGGAATTCACAGAAACCAAACCTGTCTCTACCCATAAAACAACGTTCTTAATGCATCTTGGATGTACGAGGATTGTTCATGTAAATTTCTTCTGGAGCCATTCCAGGATATTAACTTTGAGTAAAAATGTAAATTGGAACATCATAAAGAAGCTGTAAGATGACCTCAGCGAGAAAAACCTTTCAAACTTCAGGAATAAAATGTGCCCCCTTTCTACAGAAGAATCTTAAGAGTGCGGAGAAGAGCAACAAAGATGATTAGGGGCCTGGAGACTAAAACCTACAAAGAATGGTTGCAGCAATTGGGTATGTCTAGTTTAATGAAGAGAAGGACTAGGGGTGGCATGTTAGCAGTGTTCCAGTGTTGCAGGGGCTGCCACAAAGAAGAGGGAGTCAAGCTATTCTCCAAAGGACCTGAAGGCAGGGCAAGAAGCAACAGATGGAAACTAATCAAGGAGAGAAGCAACCTAGAACTAAGGAGAAATTTCCTGACAGTGAGAACAATTGTTAACAAGTGAAACGGTTAGCCTTCAGAAGGCTTTTAAGAAGAGACTGGACAGCCACTTGTCTGAAATGGCTGAGCAGAGGATTGGAGTAGAAGACTTCCAAGGTCCCTTCCAATTCTGTTATTCTGTTAAGACAGCTGTGGAATTACATTGGGCTATATTTGTCTGAGGGACGCGGTGGCTCAGTGGGTTAGGACGCTGAGCTTGTCGATCAGATGGTCGGCAGTTTGGCGGGTTGAATCCTGAGTGCCGCGTAACAGAGTGAGCGCCTGTTACTCGTCCCAGCTTTTGCCAACCTAGCAGTTCGAAAGCACGCAAAAATGCAAGTAGAAAAATAGGGACCACTACGGTGGGAAGGTAACAGCGTTCCATGCGCCTTTGGCGTCTAGTCATGCCGGCCACATGACCACGGAGACATCCTTGGACAAACGCTGGCTCTTCGGCTTTGAAACAGAGATGAGCACTGACCCCTAGAGTTGGAAATGACTAGCACGCATGTGCGGGGGAACCTTTACCTTTACCTTTATATTTGTCTGATAAATGTGCACTCCAAAAGAAGGAAGCCTGGAATTGCACCCCAAGATATATCTACCTGCTCTGTGGGGATCCCATTAGTTTGCCATTTATGTAACCGACCATCGTGTCATGCAAACACTAGCACTTTGGTTTTTTTAAAAAAATTACTACAACTTTTTAGGCAATGCCCTTCTCATTCCCACCTGGGAGACAGACAAAATGACTACCTTGTCTGCATATAGCAAGGATGGAATTGCATGATTTGCTAACATTGGGGAGTGGTGGTTAGAAGATGAGAGAGCCTGAATTACTTTGTCTTACCTCTGTTTTGATGGAGACAGCTCAAAAAGGTCTCCCTATGGGGAATATCTGACTCTTGGTGAGGTGTTAAAATAGGGTCTGGATAAGAAGGAACAATCTTTTATCCATTGAAGGTTCCTGAAGTTTTTGTCAGAATCTCTCCCTTAGAATCAGATAAAAGCTGATCTGAAATCTACAAAGCCTGCAAAAGCGGAGCCTTTGAGGGTTGAAGTGAATCTTTCAGCTGAAAGTTGCAAAAGCAGATAGTGGTCTACAGTTGAACAGTCTTCTCTAAATAGTGCCTCTTCTTCAGCAAAGAATATTTTCACTTTGGACCAGGTGCACGTGTTTTAAAGATACTTTGCATAGAATTTGCTTATTGGATTAAAATCAAGCTAATCTATAGCTGGCAGAGATAAGTCTATTTCCTGTATTTTTATAGACAGGAATAACTAAGGCCTCATTTCATTCAGATGGAAAACATAAAGTGCTATTAATATAAGTAAAAAAAATTGCAGCCAGCACTGGGCGCCTCCAGTTTTTATTTACTTTTTTTATTACCAACTCTGAAGGAATGAAATTGTCTCCAGAAGCTTTCACAGATTTCAATTGTACAATAAGATCTATAGCCTCGGCTATACAGGTAATTCTCGATTTACCACCACAACTGGGACTAAAATTTCTGTTTCTAAGCCAGGTAATCATGAAGTGAGTCACATCCAATTCTATGACTTTTTTCCCCCCAATGATTTAAGTGAATTACTGCAGTTCTTAAATGAATCGGGTGGTCATTAATTGAATTTGGCTCCCCCCCTCTTGATTTTGCTTTTCAGAAGACAGCTGGAAAGGTTGCAAATGATGTTCACATGATCCTGGGATGCTGCAACCATCATGAATACCTGCCAGTTGCCAAGTGCCCAAATTTTGATCACATGACTCTAAAGATGCTGTAAACAGATAAGTGCACGAGCTGGTTGTATGTCACTTTTTTCAGTATCATTGTAACTTCAAATGGTCACTAAATAGTTGTAAGTCAAAGACTACCTGTAGCTACAGAAGTCCATTTGGGAGAAGTCACCATTTAGTGGGGCACCATCACTGGATTATTTAACAGTTCTGATTAAACATGTTCTGAAATAAACTCTCCCAAATACCTGCAGTTATTTGGCAGATGTGATTACCTGAAGGAGAGCAGTTAACCATTCAGATTTCTCAAGCTTAGCTGCTGCAATTAATCTCCCCAGTCCTCTCTCAGCACTTCTTCCTTCTTAGATTTTATAAGTGCTTTAAAAAACTTCTTATGCTCTCTGAGTGACTGAAAGGAACCTTAATGAGTTGTCAGACCGAAAAGTAGATACTGTAGTAAGAAAGGCCTTTTTTTGCTTTATAACCATCTGTGTGAAACCAAAGTTTAAACTGCAGAGGAAAGGGGCTAGAACTAATTGATGAAACTCTAGAGAGTGGGGCCTGGAGAGAAAGTGGATAATAGACTAATAATGCAATAATATCTCTTCAGAAAAGTCTGTTAAACAAATCTGAGAGTAGCGTTGAAGGAGTAGCAGAAGATTTTTGAGTAGCACAAAAGCAACTACTATAATCTAAGACAGTGTTGCTCAAACCTGGTGACTTTAAGATGTGTGGACTTCAATTCCCAGAATTCCCCAGCCAGCCAAGTTTGAGAAACTCTGTAGGCCTCTGTAAGATTGCAGCCTGTTCCAAATGGCCTCCCATTCCTCTCCTTTGATCCTGGATGAAATACACCAAAGCTGTTCAACCCTATGTGAACCCCAGGCTCATCTGGCTGCTGGTTTTCATAATGCCTTTCCTCTTTAGCACTCCTCTTCTGTATTTTAATGAGTCTTCTCCAAGTCTCTTCATTAAACTCTCTGCTCAGCCCATTTTAGATTTACCAGACTACCTTTCTCTGATGAGGAGAATCGAGTATAGAGCAGTCCTCCACTTATGACCACCTGAACCCAACATTTCTGTTGCTAAGGGAGACCGTTGTTAAGTGAATTTTGCCCCATTTTACAAGCTTTCTTGCCACAGATGTTAAGCGAATCCCTGAAGTTGTTCAGTTTGTAACATCGTTGTTAAGAGAATCCAGCTTCCTCATTGAATGCTCCAACACTGGAAGTTTTTAAGAAGAGACTGGACAGCCATTTGTCTGAAATGGCATAGGGTTTCCTGCCTGAGCAGGGGGTTGGACTAGACGACCTCCAAGGTACCTTCCAACATTATTATTATTGTTGTTGTTGTTGTTATTGACTTTGCTTGTCAGAAAGTCACAAAAGGTGGTCACATGACCGCAGGACACTGCAAATGTCATAAAGGCCAAACTTCTGAACTGGGATCAAATTACTATGGGGATGCTACAACAGTTATGTGAAAAATGGTCATAAGTCACTTTTTTCAGTGCTGTTGTAATTTCGAACTTCAGATCAGATCAGAATAGAGTTGGAAGGGACCTTGGAGTTCTTCTAGTCCAACCCCTTGTTCAAGCAGGAGATCTTATACCATGGCTGTCCAGTCTCCTCTTAAAAACCTCCAGTGATGAAACACCCACAATTTCTGAAGGCTAGCCATTCCACTGGTTCATTGTTCTCACTGTTGGGAGGTTTCTCCTTAATTCCAGGTTGCTTCTCTCCTTGATTAATTTCCAACCATTGGGAAAAATATAGTCCATGGAAAACGTAGTCAAAAACTGTAGTCCATTTTCTTCATCTACTGCAGCTATCTAGTCCTTGGTAGCCACTGTAGGACATTTCCTGCCAACCAGTCTCCCATTGCTCAGCTGTTTGTCTTCAGACTTATGTCCAATCTAAATATGTCTTCCTGGAAGTTTTAAACCTGCTTCTCTCGTGGTTCCAACTCTATCTTTGTTCTTCTCCTATGAACTCTATATCTGATGAGAAAACACAAACACATACACAAATGCACACAGAGACACTACCTTATTCCCAGCTCCTCATCCAGAAAATGAAGCACAGCAATAGAAAAGAGTATTTTGCTTGGATTATTTTTCTCCTCCCAACACCCACTCTAAAGTTCACACAGATGCAAGGACACGTGTGACTAGACGATGCCAAAGCATAGCTGGCTCCTGGCTTGTCAGAGTGATGCTTACTAGTAGAAAAAAAATGCCTTCCTTGGAGAGCACTGTTCAGTTTGCTGATGGATTCAAAACAGAGCTAGTCGTAAAAACAGAAGTATTCAACCCAGTCCAAACAATGCTTAGAGAAAGAGTTAGGCACAATCTAAAATATTTAACTATGTAACATAGAAGCAGCAGAATTATATCAGAGTGTTGTTTAAATGGTATTTGAACTGAAGCTTGGAATTTATTTGCTTAATGTGAACCTGGATGGATGGATGGATGGATGGATGGATGGATGGATGGATGATGTGCTGTCAAGTCGTTGTTAACTCTTCATGTCTGTATTTATAGATTGTCTCCATGATGATCTATCCCTAATCTGATTTTCAGGTCTTCCAACAGTGCACCCATCACTACTGCAGCAACATCCTTAACCTAAATACATGAACAATACACAAACCAAAAACCAGTTACCCTTTGAAATTCACACTTCTCTGAATTTTGTAGCACATCCCCAATACAAAACAATATATAATAAGGAAACATCTGCTCAAATGAATACATATATTGATGAGGATAATATACAACATGCTGGGTAAATTGTTTAAAAGCTCCACTGCCACCACACAGAAACACTTTTTACGCGGCAAAATTGCAAACAAAAACACGTGTTTGGAGACTAAATGAAACTTGAATACTCTTATTCCTTGACTTCTCTTATTTCTGATTAGAATTAGGACAAACTGGACCTAAGAATAGAAAGTAAGAAGTAGACAGATTTGTCCATCTCTTATCCTTGATAAAAAAAAATCTGCTTAGATAACAAGAACGCTATGAAAGATTTCAATTCACCAGAAGGTAGATAAAATGTGACACTCTTTACTAGCATTGCTATATTATACCTTTGATTGCTAAAAGACACTATATCTGAAATTCATCTACCAGATTCCTCAAAATAATCCACTAAATATATGCATCAGGAGAGTGAAACAGAATAAGTGGGATATACCATATCCTTCAGATCCAAAAGACAGACATACAAGTTGTCTGTCTGTCTGTGTGTATGTGCGTGCGTGCGTGCGTGCATCCAACAGCATTTACTAAAAAGGGCTGATCATTGTTTGCAGCAGGCATGGAAGGTGAAATTAAGTCCAACCTTCAAAATTAGAGTCCTGAAAAAACGTCTTAATGATGCCAAAAGGCCCAGGTTATTTAAAAATCATATTTTTTTTGTCCACACTAGATGGCAGTGTGGTATACAATCAGAATAGTTAGAATCTATCTTTTGGTACCTCAACAATACAAAAGAAGCAGAGGAAGTTTGCTTCTTAACATACATCTGTTCTTGTCTACTTCCATATTTCTTTTCAAGAATGTTTAGTATAGAAAAATATAGAGATACCAATTAGCTCAACATTTCTTGGGCTATAACTGTGTATGGCACAGATCTCACAGTGAAATGTAAATTTTTAGACATTAGAAATATTTCCCAAAATGATTCCCCTGAAATAGTATGACAGAGAATCAAGCCTTGTTTAATTTTTTTTTTAAAAAAAACCTGTAAAGGTTGATGCCATGAGGTTTTTTAAATTAATTTATTTAAATATGTAGATATAACAAGTCAGAATAATATATCTCCTTTCTGACAGGGTTAGAGATGACAAATCTTAAACATGCCGTTGAGATGCCATGATTTGTATCCTTCTGAATCAAATAAAAGTACAAATATTGGCAGTAAATAGGTGACATGAAATTACCGTGTGGTTGTGTGGAAAGTTGGCCACCACATTACAAAAAAGATGTTGAGACTTTGGAAAAAATGCAGAGAAGAGCAACTTAAGATGATTAAGGGCCTGGGCAGTAAAGCATATCAGGAAAGGTGGCAGGAACTGGCTATGGCTAGTCTAGACAAAGGAAGAACTAGGGGTGACATGATAGCAGTGTTCCAAATCTGAGGGGCTGTCACAAAGAAGAGGGGGTCAACCTATTCCCCAAAGCATTTGAAGGCAGGAGAGGAAGCAATGGATGGAAACTAAACAAGGAGAGAACCAATCTAGAACAAAGGAGAAATTTCCTGACAGTGGGAACAATTAACCAGTTGAGCAGCTTGCCTTCAAAAGTAGAGGGTACTTCATCACTGGAGGTCTTTAAGAAGAAACTGGACATCTACTTTCTTGAAGTGGTGTAGGGTCTCCTGCTTGAGCAGGGGGTTGGACTAGAAGACTCCCAAGGTCCCTTCCAACTCTGAACCAGAAGGTGCAGTCAACTTTTCCATGCAGTGTGAAAAAAGAGAAATACTGGCCTTGTCCTAATCCTGTTAGAAATCTTTGAATTTGGGGAAGGTCTGAAGGAACAGCTGATTCTTCTCAGTTTGGTTCCTTCTTATAGCTACTGGTAGGAAATTTGGAGATGACAATTTCCCTGGGAGGAGGGACAGAGACGGCTATAAAGGGCACCCCAGCTTTCCTTCCAAGCATGTTTGTTGCAACCCAAGGCACTATTCAACTTCTGACTGGCATGGCCAGAATTAGCTCCAGAAACAAATGAGTAGGAATAAAGCAAACAATCATGTTGGATTGACTGTAAATTTAAAGCAGTTTGTATTAAATCAAGTAAATAGAGTTTATATGATGTCTCCTCCGATACGCTTTCTGCCTGATGAAAAACTATAGCCAGGGCAAACTTTTATGGGGAGAAGGAATTTCTGGAGACTGTGCTAAGGCTTGCAATCTTTCTCTTGCTGTTTCCCTGTTGATTCAGTGGCTACAAAAGTTAGTGTCTGTATAGAGTTTGTTCCTAATGATTTTGTTAGAAGATGTGATTGGGTTTGCTGTAGAACTTAAAAGGTATGTGTAATTTTAGATTATTTTGGTCATGTCATGCAGGAGAATTCACTGGAGACAGCAATTATGCTAGGAAGAGTTACTGGTGAAAGGAAACCAGCTGCCAGAGAACATGGTGGCTGGACACCATCAGTGCTGACACCAACCAGAGTGTAGAACAACTCAAAGAAGTAGTGCAAGATTGGAAGATGTGGAGAGACATCAGGGGACTGGAGACTAAAACATATAAGGAACGGTTGCTGGAATTGGGTATGTCTAGTCTAATGAAAGGGATGCGGTGGTTCAGTGGGTTAGGACACTGAGCTTGTCGATCAGAAGGTCGGCAGTTTGGCGGGTCGAATCCCAAGTGCCGCGTAACAGAGTGAGCGCCTGTTACTCGTCCCAGCTTCTGCCAACCTAGCAGTTCGAAAGCTCGTAAAAATGCAAGTAGAAAAATAGGGACCACTACGGTGGTAAGGTAACAGCGTTCCGTGTGCCTTTGGCGTCTAGTCATGCCAGCCACATGACCACGGAGACGTCCTCGGACAAGCGCTGGCTCTTCGGCTTTGAAACGGAGATGAGCACCAGCCCCTAGAGTTGGAAATGACTAGCACGCATGTGCGGGGAAACCTTTACCTTTACCTTTTTAGTCTAATGAAGAGAAAGACGAGGGGTGACATGATAGCAGTGTTCCAATATCTCAGGGGCTGCCACAAAGAAGAGGGAGTCAAGCTATTCTCCAAAGCACCTGAAGGCAGGACAAGAAGCAACAGATGGAAACTAACCAAAGATAGAAGCAACCTACTGTAGAACTAAGGAGAAATTTCCTGACAGTTAGAACAATTAATCAGTGGAACAACCTGCCTCCAGAAGCTGTGAATGCTCCAACACTGGAAGTTTTTAAGAAGAGACTGGACAACTATTTGTCTGAAATGGTATAGGGTTTCCTGCCTGAGCTGGGGGTTGGACTAGATGATGTCCAAGGTCCCTTTCAACATTGTTGTTCTTGTTGTTAAGGACTGGAATCAGTCAAGACTTGTTTTCATCATCATCATTATCATCATCAAACCTCACAACCTTTAACTTGGTTCCTGGCTTCTGCAATGTTCAATGAACATGTATAACATGGCCAATGGGTGAGGGAAGCTGACAATTATTCAACAGACTTCAGTAGACTCTGGAAGGCCATTGGGGATCCTCCTACCCTTGGATTTAGATAAGAATCCCTCCACAGTCCAACCATAGTCTTCACATCATGGCCCTAGCACAAACGTAAGGAGCAAATTGCAGATTTCCATTTAAAACTCTCCAGCCTTACCTACTGTTTTCCACCGAGCTCTTTTGATCCCATTTTTAGACTTTCATTGGTCACAGATCATAAATTAGGACAATCATCACTCCAATAATTATTGCTGTAATTATAATCTGTTATCCAAAGCAAAAGTCACCATTGTTTTATGACCCAAAGCAAAAGATGGGTCTGTTCTCTGATCTTTCAATGGACAAACAGCAGTAAACAAAATGATAAAAGATCTGAGTCCATTGGAATAGGTTCTAGCAGATGAGGTCTCTCTGGGCTGAAAGGAAAAGCTGAATTGTAAGTCTGTATACTTCTGCAAGTTTGAGGCCATTGTATAATAGAGCAATTTATATGGGATATTGGCCAGCTTGGCTGAATTCATCTCTCTTGGTGAATAATGGGAGTATGCAGGTAGTCCTCAACTTACAACAATTCACTTAGTTTGAAGTTACAAAGGCACTGAAAAAAGCGATTCATGACCCTTTTCCACACTTATGACCCTTGCAGCATCCCCAGGATCATGTGATTTACATTCAGATGCTTGAAAACTGGCTCTCATTTATGATGGTCACAGAGTCCCGGGATCACGCGATCACCTTTTGCAACCTTCTGGCAATCAAAGTCAATGTGGAAGCCCGATTTGCTTAACGCCCATGTTACTAATTTAAGAACTGCAGTGATTCACTTAACAAATGTGGCAAGAAGAGTCATAAAATGAGGCAAAACAACAAATTTCTCACTTAGCAACATCAATTTTGGGCTCAATTGTGGTCATAAGTTGCGGACTATCTGTATTGTTGATTATATCAGCGGGAGATCTTTTTAAATATTTTAGAACTGAATGCAAATTAAATCTGGTACCTGTTTAGTTTTGTTTTTCAAATCACTGATGAATCAACTGCCCTTTCTTTGTAAGAGTGTTACTCAACCTTAAGATGGGTGGACGTGAACTCCCTGCGTTGCCCAGCCAGCACAGGATTTCAGCTCTAAATATAGAGGTAGACCTTGGCCAGGGGGCAGAATAACAACACAACTTGGGACAATTTATATAATTTCTGGGTTTTAAGAGACAATTTTGACTCTTTGTCAGGAACTTTGCTACCCAATTTCAGTGTGCAATTCTAGGCCTCTGGGAAGTTGGGGTCTGGGTTATGAAAACCCTTATTTTTCCAGCTTCTACTCCTATATATCTCACTTACTTGCATGTTTTGAAATAAAAAAAATAATCCCATCAGCAAATCCTGCTGCATGATCTTGGGCTTGTTTGGAAGCCACAAATAGGGTATTGAAAATCCCATAATACCTGCTCATTAAAAGTTAAACTTAACTATTTGTCATCCTTTCCCACAAGTTTCTCTTTACTCCAATTATTAACAAAATCTGAAACTTTAAATTATTATTTCCAGTTATATGTTTCCAATTGGTATTCTTACCCAGGAATGCAAATCTCAGATGCATACAACAGTGGAAACAGGAATATTCAAAATTGGGGGGCAAAGATATAACCAGATATTTGTGTTTTGTGTTTTACATTATTTATATAGAATTTTTACTGGTAAAAAAATGTTTCATAATTCAGGGATGCTTGTGGAGTTAGGCCTAAGATGTGGTATCCTCCAAGATAACTAATCACACTAACTAAACTATGAAATGCAAATCAATCATTCTGTATCCAGTAACATAAATGATAATTTTGCCTATAATCACCAGATGCTTTCAAAGTGGCTAATTCTCCTTATGTACATTCTCCTGTCTATTCTGTCTGTTTTCTGAAACTTACAGAAATATAGATTGTAAGGAAAATAAAATAAAATGAAGACTACAGTCTGCTCAAGAAGCTTCTTCTATAAAATATAGTCAAATTTAAAAAAAGGAAGAAAGAAAAGACAAAAATAGATTTTGCAAATTACCAGCCCAAGTCTAGCTAAGATCAAAACACCTGCAGCAGTTTGTCTGCTTTCCTTGCTCCCGCGCCCGTCTTTTTTGGCAAGGAAAGTGTCCCCTGTCATTTCAGTGCTAGTGTGTAGAAAAGTTGTTAGGTGTGATTCTCTGATATTCTAGTGCATTATTTAGCTATCATTTGCAGCAGGAATGAAATAAATACAAAAGGATAGACGTATGAATGATGGGGTAAATACAGAATATAGGAATGGGGTGAGTTGGTTGGGGGGGAAAAAACCCAATGATCCTTTCTGCTTTATGAAGCATTTTCTTTGAATATAAGGATTGGAAAAATTTCAGTTTTAAATTCTCCTGTTTTATCTTTGTAATTTCATCTAGCATCAGTAGCTTACATTCGTTTCAACAAAGAATTATACGTATTTGTTTTTTTCCTAACACCTGCTCCATTCAAGGAATGCAACATTTTAATGTTGATAAGAGATGATAACTGAAGGAAGAAGGGAAATGGTAAGGAAGCAGTACATATAATCAGATTATCCTCCTCATGTATTAATATGCAGATACCAGATCCAGGCTGTAAAAATTCTGATGACTGTCTGCTGGAAACCAAAGTTAGACTATTCTGTATCATCATGCTGCCATCTTTAGGATCCTGGTAGCTTCTAGATTTAAATCATCCTGCTGACTGGACAATTGGGGCAAGGGAAGGATGTATTATATGTGATTATCAATACTGTTTAACAAAGATTCGCGAGTCAGCCCTGTTTGACAACTGACAGCCGCACACACGGTTTTCGTTGACGGCTCCACACGCGGCTACAGTTGACAGCTGAGTTTGACAGCTGCACACATGGTCCGCGCGGATTGGAAGGAGCTGAAATGGCGGGAAGTATTCTAAGACAGGGATTGGCTAGCCTCTTGCTGACATCCCTATATAAGGGGGAGATTGTCCCCTTGCAGTTTGTTCCTGTGAGGCAAATAAAAAGAGCTGTTTGAACTTTAAGCCTGCTGTCCTCCTTCTTACTGGAACCCGCCGCAAACAAAACAAAGATGACAGTCCTAACCCATCTGTAAGCGGTCTGGTTGTGGGCACATGAAGGTGGAGGAAAGCTAACATTAACATCAGCAACTTGGGGGAAACTGCTAAGGCTGATGTGAGCCCATGATAATGGGGGCAAATTGTTTAAGACTGATGTCAGGCTTCTGATGTCTTCCCCAGAAATAAGACCTAACCGGAAAATAAGCTCTAGTATGATTTTTCAGGATGCTGGTAATATAAGCCCTACCCCCAAAATAAGCCTCAATTAAGATTGTTGGCCAGACAGATGCATTTAGTACCATATTTCCCCAAATATAAGCCCTAACCAGAAAATAAGCCTTAATGCGTCTTTTGGAGCAAACATTAATATAAGACCTGGTTTTATTTGGGGGAAAATATGGTATCTTAAGAAGGTGAAATTGGCACTGTGTGACACAGCATGTTAGCTTGTTTGCCAACTTATATTCAGTAATATACTTACACTCCTACTTAAGTTGATTACTGAACTGACCCATTTGAGGGTTTTGCAGAATATTGTGCACCATAAACTCAGCAAATAGCCCAGGCTTTTCACCTGTTTCAATCTCACTTAGATTAACCTTAGCCGGGCTTACCATGTGCAGAAGAAGCCACTAAGGTTGAAACTGTTCACCTGACCAAGGTGTCGATATGTGAAAGCAGCATAAATCATTCTCCCCCACCCACCCTTTTTTTCCCCTTCTGAACAGGAGGAAAGTAAAAACATTTAGAGTCAACCCAGAATCTCCTCACTGCTTAGGGGCTGGTAGGGAGAGTGTAGAACAGCATGAATCACTTTTGGAAAGAGCTGGATAATGACAAACAGCTTCTTTTTCTTCTGTTTTCAACCCTAGCATTGTGTCTTTGACTCTTTGACTAGTATTGATATCATCCCTACTGAGAGACAGTGGCAGAATGCATTGGCCTGGGTTAGCTCTTCAGATCAAGATAAATTCTGCCTCTGTCTCCTTTACGATTACAATGACATCAGCCTGTATTAGGTACTGGTGCCTGGTTATCTCCAACCATGGTTGCTTGTTTTCCTTTGCAAGAGTCATCAGGGCTATTTCTCTTGTAAACAAACCCTATTTCAGGGAATAGCCACAAGCATCGATTGCCTTGCTATCAGTTCAGAATCTTCAAAGGGTTGTGACAACCGTTTAAGCCTCTTTCAGCTGTTTGCTACCCAGGCTTTTTTGGACTTGTTGCCATGGAGACATGGCACAGGTACCACTTTTGCTTGCTGGCACACGCTAGTAAAAGTGTGCCCAAATGGCTCAGCCTGCCAGCTAGCCAGCCAGGATGGAGATACAAAAGCCACAGCAAAGCCAACAACCGAGAAGGGAATTCTTCAAATGGATTTGCTTGGGCGTGTTGCAGAAAAAGGAGAACAAAAGAGCTAAGTAACAATAACAGATATTACAAATATAATCAAGCTCTCTGGGCCCTTGATAAAATCCATGAATCAGGGAAGGTGACATGAGGAGGCAAAGAATTTCAGAAGAGGAGGAGAGAGAGGAATGGGATTCAGCAGTGCTTCTGGGCCACTGGGATTCCCTTGCAAGACATAAGTCTTTCTGCTTTCAGGACCTCTGTGCATGAAAAGAGATAAGATTGCTAGAGAGGCCCTCTTGCATACAGAAAGAGGAAATCTATGGAAACCCATGGATCTATTACATATCATTGAAAAGGGGAACTACATGTAGTCTTTTACTACGACCGCAACTGAGCCCCAAATTTCTGTTGCTAAGCAAGACAGTTGTTAAGTGAGTTTTGCCCCATTTTGTGACCTTTCTTGCCACAGTTGTTAAGTGAATCACTGCAGCTGTTAAGTTAGTAACAGGGTTGTTAAGTGAATCTGGCTTCCCCATTGACTTTGCTTGTCAGAAGGTCACAAAAGGTGGTCACATGACTCTGGGACACTGCAACCATCACAAATAGATGCCAGTTGCCAAGTGTCCCAATTTTGATCACATGACCATGAGGATGCCATCGTACATGCAAAAAACCCATCATAAGTCACTTTTTCAGTGCCGTTGTAACTTTGAATGATCACTAAATGAATGGTTGTAAGTCAAAGACTACCTGTATATCAATAAAGAAGAAAAAAAACCCTAGACATACTTCACCAACATTTGGGGACTAAACAATAATTCAGTATCACTTACAGCAGAAGTCCCCAACCTTTGGGGCACCAGGGACCGGTTACCTGGAGAGACGTTTTTGCACGGACTGGAGGGGGTGTGGTTTTGTGTGCTGCCTGCATCCCGTGGATGGGGCTTTGCTTATTTGTGTGGACTGGTTGCTGGCATGCCACAGCCTGGTACTGGTTGACAGACTGAGGGTTGGGGACCCCTGACTTACAGTATATGCTGTTGTCTTCTTTAAAACTATTCTTCATGAGATCACATCTCTGTGTTGGTATCATGTAGAAGTTAGAGGCTGTGGGTTAACTTGTATCTCTGACAAAAGACTGCCCTTTTTCTACTCAGCAAAGCAGTATTAGCAAAATGTCTGGGAAATCCTGCCAAATTTGGAGAGTTTACAATATGGCAAGTTTTCTTTAGTTCAGAAATCAGAGGATGAAGAGGTTCAAAGGAAAAGAATCCAACAAATTGAACCAGAAACTAGCCAATCAATCACATTGGAGTATACTGTATGGGCCTTATTAAATTTTACATTTATAGCCCACCCATCTGCCTGGAGCTCAAGATATCATATGTGGATGTTTGATGGAGTTAGCAGAGATGGGTAAATTGACTGCTTTAATTAAAGAAAAGAATACAATTTTGTTTCTTCTACTTGGAGACTGCTTTGGGACTTTGTGCTTCAACTGGAAAAAAATGAAATTTTGACTTTGGGTTCTGTTGATTAGATAGGCTGGAAAATATATAGAAATGGCTATACTATTATGTAAAATTAATAAGTTGGGTTTTCATGTTATCTTATTCGTCTGCAACAAAGGATTTGGAAATCAATGCTTTTTTCTTTTCTTTTCTTTTTCTTTTTCTTTTCCCCCTTTTCCCCCTACACTTTTTTCTCTTCCCCTTTTCCACTCCTATTTTACCTTTATCAGTCTGTATATTTTTGTATTGTATGCTTTGTTAAAATTAATACAAATTTTGAATCACAAAAGATATCATATATGGAGAGCATCTATTAATAAATCTGCAAGGTAGGTTGGGCTGCATGCAGTTTGAACCCTGAAACTACCATTTCATCTGAGTATTTCAGCTCCTACAACAGGGGTGTCAAACTGCCGGCCTATCGGCCGGGGAGATAAACATATATATATATGTTTCGTAAACATATATATATATGTTTTCGTAGATTCTCGCGGGTGTCTGTATGTGTAGGTCTAGAGTCTCGGGTTTCTTCCCACGTTCCTTTCATCTTCATCTTCCTGGATGTACTTATATACAAAAAACAAAACGGAACCCTAGGACACACAGTCTACCGAAAGAAAACACACACCAACCGTTACCTCAATGCGCAATCACATCATCACCCAGCACAAATAAATTCAGTAGCCAAAACACTAATAACAAGAACCAGACGCCTTGCAGATGAAACACATATACAAACAGAACTACACACCCTGACAGACATATTGACAGCAAACAAGTTCCAAAAAAACAAAATCACCAATATAATTCAGCAGGGGACTCCGAAACAGAAAAACATCCAAGAAGAAGAACAGAACAACGGACGAGCCATCTTGCCCTACATAAAAGGAACAACCGACAAAATCAGTAAAGTACTACGCAAACATAACATCAAAACCGCATTTAACACTGATAGAAAGATATCAACCATCCTGAGAAATCCCAAAGACAAAATAGAACTGGAAAACCAGGGCATATACCAAATCCCATGCGCCTCCTGTCCAGCAACATACATCGGACAGACTAACAGAAGAATAGAGGTACGTGTAGAAGAACATAAGAACTCAGTACAGAAGAAAGATCACACATCTTCACTAGTACAACACATAAACACTACGGGACACAACATCAATTTTGAAGGTACAAAAACAATCGCCAAAATAGAACATCTCAATAGCAGAATAATCAGAGAAGCCATTGAAATAGAAAAACACCCAGACAGTATGAACAAGCGAGACGACACCTCCCGCCTACATGCCATTTGGAAACCAGCATTGATAGACAAACGAATTTCAGCAAACAAGGATTTAAAAAACCAACAAACAACCCCAATGCCACCAGCCCCAGCAAGATTCATCCACACCCAGAACAAAAACTCTCCCACACAGAAGACAGAACAAGTCAAGCAAAAGTGCTATCACCCAAGCAGAAGAACGCACACACGAACCTGACTGACCCATACCAGAGATGCATGGCGGGTCCTCGAACTCGGAGCCAAGCCAAAGCTCTGGAGGCCACTACACAGCCCACTCCTCAGGACACCAAATCACAACACTCAGGATATTACGACACAACAAAAAACCCCACCCATTCAGAACACACCCCACCCAATCAGAAGACAGCCACGCCTCCAACCAATCGGAAGACAACCACACATCCACCCAATCAGAAGACAGCCACGCCTCCACTCAATCAGAAGACAACCACACCTCCACCCAGTCGGAGAACACCCCCACCCAATCAGAAAGCAGCCACGCCTCCACCCAGTCGGAACACAGCCCCACCGGCAGTTGGAAGGAAAGGAACAGACAGACCACGCATTGCTCCTGAAAGCAGCAGGAGGAACACTCCGGCCTGATGATGACGGATGGGATTTCGTCGAAACGTCGCCACAACTTTCTGAAGATGAAAGGAATGCGGGAAGAAACCCGAGACTCTAGACCTACACACACACACACACACACACACACACACACACACACACACACATATATATATATATATATATATATATATATATATATATATATATATATATATATATATATATGTGTGTGTGTGTGTGTGTGTGTGTGTGTGTGTGTGTGTGTGTAAATTACTAACAAAGAATTAAGGGAGACTGAAATGCATTTCTAACTTATTAGTTTTCATCAGTCAGCCATACCCTTCTGAGATTCGAACCTGGGCTGATTGCACATTAGGCAGTTGTTTTTACCTCTTGAGCCACAGGATCTCTCTCGCTTTGTTAGCTTTCTGCAAGGGGAGATGTGTCAAATGTTAACTATTTAGATTACCTTGCTAGGCCCCAAACATGGGGCAAATCTTTATTTCCTGTTTTCAGCCTACCTTGAAGGCCATCGAACAGGCAGTAGTCACGCCGGACAGCTCATATATTTGTGTAAATTGTGTAATAACAGCAACAAAAATAAAACAGAGGGACCTGGGCCAAATCCAGACCTGATTACAGAAACTCAGAATAAATTCATTTTCTTTCTTGGAAAATGTTGGCATGGGAGCCTCTATCTGCTCTTTTTCCAGTGGTGTGTTTCTTAGCAAACCTGCACCATAACAGATGAAAAGTTGAAAACTGGGAACATCCAATTCTGAAATAATGCAAACTGGATAAGAAAAAATAAACTCAGTCACATGAATCTGGCAATGATCAATTTATAATTTTTGTTCCCAATGTTTCTTCTAAAAGAAATGTGGATGAAAAAAATTTAATTACAGTAATTATAGCAAGCCCGGATTAGTACTGGAGTGATTTATGATGTGTTTCAAACAAGCATGCAAGATCAAAGACAGAAGAGCATGTTAGTTACTAATAAAACTAAAGACTTGGCACTAATGCATCTCAATTGCTTTATAACATTCTGATTTAGCACTACCTTGGCAAAGAATCCATGGATTGGGTGTGGGGAAACACGCTATTTCTGATTGCTTAAACTTGGTGACAATTATTTTTAAGAAATTATGGATCAAGAAATCTAAACAGAAAGCATGTTATATATTGCAACATTCTAAATTTAACTATCTCAGTCTGGTGTAGTGCAATTGATATTATTTACTTTATTTGTATGACACCTAATCTCAAAGGACCTTTATGACTAACAAAGTCAACATAAACTAAACACATCCACCAAAAAAAGACATACGCTTATACATGTAAGCAAGCATAACTGAGGCTCAACAAGGAAAGCTGTGAATCTCACAGGATCCCCAGCTTGAAAAAACATTTCTGAATGAGGAGGTACCACTCTGTTCAGAATCAACAATGCTATTTCCCAGAATCATTAGATCCACAAACATAAAGTTTATCTTTCAGGGATTGAATCTGAGTTTGTTACTCCTAGACACTCATAACCTGTGATGGAGCACCCACAACTTCTGGAGGCTAGTCGTTCCACTGGTTAATTGTTCCCACTGTCAGGAAATTTCTCCTTTGTTCTTGGTGTAGAACTGATAGCCGAGAATCATGATTCTACTAATGATACTGGATTTCATGCCAATAATCTTTCCCAATGGTTTCCTGTAAAAGTTAAACAGAAGGAGGGAGGATTAAAAGCTAGATAAAGTTCTCTAGGTGGAATTCTCTACCTAGAGTAGAAGTCTTTGGGTGGAACATTTTTCCTTGTCTCAAGGAGTGGAACCACCTCTTCAATAAGGAAAAGCACTGCAAAACAGTGGCCTCACTCCAGTCCTTCAGAGATGGTCCAGAAGGATGTCATGACTGATATAAAAAATGCTGAGAAATCAAGGAGAACCAAGGACTGCACATTTTTATATGGGTCAGAAACTTTTTACTCAGCTCTTTTTCATTCAGAAATGGTTGCTGGGATTCAGCCTGGATAAATGACCATTTTGTGTCCCTTTTGAAGGGTTTGTCCCAAAGATGCTTTTATAACCATGACCTGGATGAATGAGAAACTCAATAGATGTTGAGGGGGTTGATAAACATCTCCCCTTCCCCAAGCAACATACTGGCAGGCCCTATCTTGAAGATGTGGGGTCAGAAAGGACAATATGGTAGCCATGGCCTTCAATGGGAAGAAATTCCATTGCTGTCAACATTTTGGACTGAGGCAATAGCAAAATATTAAAATGTGTTTCCTGCCTCCTGGCCTTCTTCCTAGCTAGATCCTAGTTAGTTGGTCTAGATGTCTTCTCCAGACTCCAGGAGGCCTCACCCCAAACTGGATGGAACTTGAAGGCAGGGCAAAAGAATTACATTAATATTTGCCTGTTACAGTAGATCCAAGGATGAGTTTTTAAATAAAGAGGAGGTGCTCAAAATCATGAATCTGGAATGGACTAAGTGGATTCATATGAAACTTTCAGGTGGGCAAATATTACATTCCTGACTTGTGGACTTACTTAAAAGAAGAAATTAATTTTAAAAAAGCAGGACCAGCCTGAATGGTACTGGTCAAAAGGTGGCATCTGGAAAGCCTAATTACCCTCCAGGTGTTTTGGTCACACTTAATTAATTCCTTGAGTGGTGAGAATATCCACACCTGGGGATTTAACCAGGAGGGGAATTTGCAAACTGCACTTGCATCTCAGGCCCTGTTGCAGAGAATCCCTCCTTTTCCGTCTTGGGGTGGCTGGGAGAATGAAAAGTCCAGGACAAGCCAATAATGATGAAGCAGCAAAGGTGGGGGGGGGGGAAATGGAGGCAGATAACACTGTATACAGTGCTTTTTTTGTAAAAGAAAAAGGTGCCGGAACTCACACATGTCCTACAACCCACCTTGCCTACCCTACAAAGCTCCATCCAAAAAAGGTGCCGGAACTCCATTCTGAGCGTTCTATGACAAAAAAAACCCTGACTGTATATATTTTGCTTTAAAGACATCCTTTGTCTTACAAAAGACCTGACCTTTATTAGAACAAACATCCCAGCCCCCAGTCCATCTTTGGCACCTCAGTTATCAAACAAAATCCAAAAATTAGGCTAGGCCCTGACTGTTTCCTCAAAGAGAGAGACAGTATAAAAGAGGTATTTCAAAGTATTTTCTCCATCTCCTGGAATTTGTGGTTTTTGAGCAGAAGGATGTTTTTTGGGAAAAAAAGACAGAGCCTTTCCACCACTGGTTACACTGGGTGACCACATCTGTGAAGGAGCGCATTAGTCATATTAATGGTTTTAATTAAGTGGTGGAGACCCATTAAAAACACTCTTCTATCCTGGGATCGTTGCTCCATCCAGCAAATTTATTCATAATGTAGTTAATAATTCTAATTCTTTTGCTCACAGGAAATTCAGCTTAACAGCTTTGGGATAGAAAGGTAACTTAAGGATATTCTTCATTTAATATGGCTGGAAATTGTAGAACAAGGGATCCCGACCACGGTGCAAAAATTACAAAGCATATAATGTGACACATTACACACTCACTCACAAACAAACAAACAAACAAACAAACGCATAGACACACATGCACAAAACACAAGAACACACACACACACACACAAACAAGCACACTCCTTGGTGTTACACCATAGAGTGTCTTGACGTCAACAATGCAATTCACATCCTTGCTGTGAATGCTCCAGATCCCAAAATATCTCGAGGACATTAAGTTGAGGATTACAATGCATCCAGTGAAAACTTGGCTTTTCTGATAGAAAGTCTTTAGACGATTATAGGGAGTTTTGAGGATATCTCAGGAGAAATATAATATGGTCTAGGATAGTGATGGCGAAACTCTTAGAGACCGAGTGCCCAAACTGCAACCCAAAACCCACTTATGTATCGTTGGGTGCCAGGTGGGTGTGGCCAATTGGGTGGGTGTGGCCCACTGGGTGGGCAAGGCTACTGTGGTAATGGCAGACTGGGTGGAACTAAAAGTTCAATCAATCAATTCCAACTTTGTGAGATTTTTTTTCCCATGAGAAGTTGAAACTGATTGATTGATTGAACTTTTTTTTTTTGCACATGGCAGCAGAGGCCTAAAGTGAAAAAGTTTTATAAAACCCAGCTGAAGGCCTAGGACTGGGGCGATGGCACACGTGCCCACAGAGAGGGCTCTGTGTGCCACCTGTAGCGTGTGTGCCATAGGTTCACCACCATGGGTCTAGGAGACATTAATTGGCTGGAGATAGCAATATGAATGTTGCTGCTCATTTGGTAACTAAGAGGAAACTATCTGCAAATGTTAGGTTCTTCCACTAGAATAAATGAAAATGATCTTGTTTTCACCCAAGCTCCCCCCAACTAAAACCCGAATCCTCGAATTCCCATTTCCATCTCATCCCCAAAGAGCTGACATCATCCCCTGGCCGAAAGAAAGAGCCTTTTGTGTGAACCAAGCAGATAAAAAAGGTTGACATGATATTGAAGTTACGAATCTCTTCAGTGATGTTACGGGTGACTCAAGAGAGCCTTTGTCTGCCTCTCACGCAGCCAACTAAAGAGTGAAGTTGTGAGCCAGCTATTTTTATTGCCGAGAGGAGATGCTGGTGATACCCACAAGTAGCAATCAAGGGCCTTGTAAAGATTATAAGACCAAAAAAAAAAAAGAATGCATGAAAAATGCAGGAGATGTCGTCTCATAAGGCCGATTCTTTCATTAAAAAAAAAGATGTACTTAGCATGGTATCATCCAGATGTTTGATACTAAGTTCACACCACCTTTTGCGCTAGACCATGGCTGTTTGTGTATGGTGGGATTTCAAAGCCAAAACATCTAGAAGCTCCCAAGGTGCCTGCCTCTAATTTAAAAGAAGTCCACACTTGGCTGATTGTGATTATACCTGGATTGCATTTCCCTCCCTCCCTTTTTACATTTATATAGCCACCCATCTTTCAACAAACGCTGTTTGGCTCCCAATCAAAAATCATTTTAAAATATAAAACTTAACCAATTAAAACATTAAAAACAACATGGGAGAGAAGAAACATTGTTTACTATTCACTTACCTGCAGTTTGAAGCAGTAACTTCCAGTCTACCTTACAACGACCTATTTATCTAGACCAGTTTTAACCCTAGAATTTGAAACTCAGAAATATTCTACTGTTGATTTTTTTTGTTATTTCCATTGTATCATCCATTAGAAAAGATATGCTTAAACTTTTGCATTATGAAAAATCTATCCAGCCCAAATCCAGCCTGCTGCTGAATCCTACAGGAGGAAGGTTTATGGTACTCATGGGAAGCCATGCTGCAGTGACAAATTAAGAAATGGAGGTAAAGGAATTCAGGAAGTTTAGATTTCTTAGCTGTTGACTAGGAAGCCCCCTTTAAGACCTGGAAGCAGAGCAATAATGTGGAAATTGGGATGCGCGCACCCTGCATCCTTGCTTATTCAGATGAAACCCATCTGCTTTCCATCTCCAGTGTCATCTAGTTATTGCTTCATTTGTCTTCCTGAAACTAGTTTTAATCCTGCGTTTCCTCATTGGTGAATTCATCACAGTTTTCTACATCTGTATATAATGCTGAAAACCTGGAACAAATTAGGAGGAGGAGGAGGAGGAGGGAGGAGGAGGAGGAGGAGGAGGAGGAGGAGGAAAAAGAAGAAGAAGAAGAAGAAGAAGAAGAAGAAGAAGAAGAAGAAGAAGAAGAAGAAGAAGAAGAAGAAGAAGAAGAAGAAGAAGAAGAAGAAGAAGAAGAAGAAAGATTTTATTAATTAGTTATAATCCATTCTGAACTCAATATGATTTGGTAAATAATTTTCTCAACATTATTTATAGTTTTATCCTAGTAAATACTAGTTTACTAGTAAACCCCAATAAAAAATAAAATTAAGAGAGAAATAGGTGAAGAGTGATAATAGAAGGCACTGGAATATTTATGAAGTGGAAGAATCAACATATGTAGGAAAGAAGTCAGAGGTTAAGCTGAATACCCAGGTAATCGTCCATCCATTCATTATCAAGATCTAGACTTGGCTCTTTTATGACTCGTGGACTTCAACTCCCAGAATTCCTGAGGCAGCCATGCTGGTTCAGGGATTCTGGGAGTTGAAGTCCATGAGTCATAAAAGAGCCAAGGTTGCCTACCTCTGATCTAGACTGACTTAGGTTTCACAAGGTTCCTACAGAATGTCTTTTTGACAAGTCTGTGGAGAGTCTCAGTCATCCAGGTCATGGTTGTCCCAAAGGTGCTCTTTCAAAAGGCAACTGGACAAAAGGGAAAAGTCCAGTTGCCTTTTGAAAAAGCACCGTTGGGTCCTTTTGATACCTCTACAATGCCCTCACCTGATTGAATGGTACTCAAGGAACATTTTGATATCTGCCTGCCCATCTACCTGGGGTTGTACCTGGAGTTGTCCCACCATTGGCTGGAGGCAAGTCCCTTTCATCCTAGCCCCAAGATCAAGACCCAGAATGACAGAAACCATCCCAGATGTTATTCTGACATAACTCATGGACCCACTTCGGGAGACAGTATCCAAACATGAATTTAACATGAGGACCCATTACTTTCAGAAACACTTAACATAATTTGGTAATTAAGTTTGTGAGTGCGGGTGTGTTTAGGAGGGGGTTGTGAATTGCACATCCGCCAACCTTAGAGGGCTGACACATCACATCCAATTAGAAACAAATCTCATTTGGAACAGCAGAGCTGAACTTGTTGGGAAGAGCCATGTCTTTGCAGCTTGGGGCATCTCTGTTTTCAGTCAAACTGTGGAATGGCTGCCAAAGTCATTCAGTGTTATTTCCCACTGGCTTTAAGGAAATTTACATTTGTGGATACGAGGAAAAGAATAAAAACCTGCTCAGGGTTCAGATGTAATTTGGGGAGTGGATTTCACTTGGGCTGACTTGGGTGAAAGAATTAGAGCAGTGTTTCTCAGACTTGGCAACTCTAAGCCATGTGGACTTCAACTCCCAAAATTATCCAGGCAGCAGGCTGGCTGGCTGGGGAATTCTGGGAGTTGAAGTCCACATGTTTTAGAATTGCTACGTTTAAGAAACATTGAATTAGGGGGAAAAAACCAGTATCTTGTTTGTCATGAATTACAAACTGTGGTGATGCAGGGATAGACAACATTAATTTTTCTTCCAGCTTCTTATTAAAATAATTGTTAGCATGATCATTTGTGGCCTGCAAGGAATTTAGAAAGTGGTTTATTCATACCAGAAAGAAAATATCTAAATCACTTCTTTTAAAAATCTTTTTTAAAAAAATGCTGTTTTCTTTCTACAAAGTCACAGCATCAGTCTTTCACTCACCAACCTATCTGTGTTGTATTTGTACTTGAAACTTTTCTAGGATAAATGTTTTCCTAGGAAGGCTGGGCTTTGGGGTTTTTTAATAACTGTGCTGGTTTGCAATTTTGATGCATTAACAATGGCAATCAATATTCCCCAAAAGCCTCTTTTGTATAGTAGGAAGTCAGGACCCCCCAACAGGAACCTTGAAGCTGAAGGGATTAGAAAGACAAAGACCCCTAAAATCTAAAGGCATGACTTTAGGACATAATAGGATTAACCAACCACCATTAGAATACCAAAAGGGCATACTCAGGTCAAAGTTCATTGCACAGGAACAGGAACAACCTCAAACAGAAACAACTCCAAATACAAAACCCCAAGAAGGTATAAAAACCCACCACTCCCAGCTCCATTTTGTCAGCTGCCCCAGAACTGCATGCTGTTGCTGTTCTGTTCTTCAGTAAAGAACCTTCTTTCCAAACAGCCTCCATTTTGTTTATTCCCGGCTTGGACTGGACCTGAAGATTTTTCTTTCAACAGTATGTAACTATTAAAGGCAGCCCAGTTACTCCCGTGTCTTCCTGTTATACACCCTTCCTTCTAATTTATGTTGGATTTTCTGGTAAAGGTATTTTAAGTTTGTTTCAGGCTGACTGAAGTTATTTTTTTTTCTTTTAAATATCCAAAGAAAATTCTTTAATATGCAAAGAAAATAAGGATGCCCCTTTTAGTAGCCTGATATTCGTAGCTTGCTGCTGCTCAAAAATACTATTATCCTGAGAATTGCAGCTGCTCGATACATCTGAAGATTAAGCCATCTGGAATTTCCTCTCCCCACCCCCTTCTATAAGATTCCTTATCAGATCCACCGACTGCTTTCTGCTGTCATGTCCATATGGATCCTATTGAATCTGGGCCTGCTCTGTCCTGAAAATTTCCCAGGAAATGAAAATGGCCAGCCCCTCACTGACAACTCCCTGTTGTTGCAACTTTCTATTCATTTCCTGAAATTGCATTAAGAATGTGCACCTGTGTGAGTTTCAAATAGGTGGAAATTGATACCAACCTCCTCCCCCCCCCATGCATGTTGGCACAGTGAAAGGAGGGGGTTCACTGAACTGCTGAAATTTAATGGCAATCTTTGGGTGGATGGATTTCAAAGCTTCACACATTTCTTGCTTAAAACATATGCTGCTTCTTTCGGCCTGTCCACAGATGCCAAAAGAAGGAGGGGGGGGGGAAACGTAACTCACTCCTTTTTCTAATTTCCTTGGAAGACTGTTTTCTAGGATCATCAGATCACTTCCACATCTGTTTTGCTGGGAGGATTATTTTCTATAAAAAAAAAGAAATATAATTAGATATGTTCCAGCTCATCACAGACTAATCTTCCTTTACCAAGAGACCAGAAGACAGTGTCTATGGCTTGTGTATCTGAGGATGGACCTCCGGCAGATGCCTCCTGGCCAAAGAGAAGAAGGAACAGGACATGCTAGGATTCTTTCACCGGTTTTCTAACTTTTTTTTTCTATCCTCATAGAAAAATAAAAAACTAGACTGGGATCCACCGACCAATATCAGAGAGGTAGTAGACATTTCTTTAAAAAGTACTTCTGTTGTCCATTTCCTGGGCACCCTTTTGTGTGCTTGTGTTATCTTTTAAATGTTCAAGATGTTACAACTGCCTGCATGGATTTGATGGCAACCGTTGATATGTAGAAGGAATACTTTTAAAGGGGAGAGTCAAACTATTGTAACACAAATAGTCCTTGACTGCTTGTTTAGTGTCCATGCAAAGTTACAACTGGAATGAAAAAAGTGAGTTAGGACTGGTTTTCACACTCACGACCATTGCAGCATCCCCATGCTTCACATGATCAAAATTCAGATGCTTGGCAACTGACTCATATTTATTATGGTTGCAGTGTCCCAGAGTCATGTGGGTTAGGGTTTTTTTGCGCCCTTCTGACAAACAGTGTCAATGGGGAAGCCAGATTCACTTAACAACCATGCTACTCACTTAACAGCGGCAGTGAGTCCCTCAACAATTGTGGCAAGAAAGGTTGTAAAATGGGGCAAAACTCACTTAACACCTGTTTTGCTTATCAACAGAAATTTTGGGCTCAATTGTGGTCGTACAACGAGGATTATCTGTAACTGTTTCAAAGTGGCTGCAAGTAAGGTCACCGCGATGTAAAAAAAGATGTTGAGACTCTAGAAAGAGTACAAAGAAGAGAAACAAAGATGATTAGGGGACTGGAGGCTAAAACATATAAGGAATGGTTGCTGGAATTGGGTATGTCCAGTTTAATGAAGAGAAGGACGAGGGGGGACATGATAGCAGTGTTCCAATATCTCAGGGGCTGCCCCAAAGAAGGGGGAGTCAAGCTATTCTCCAAAGCACCTGAAGACAAGACAAGAAGCAACGGATGGAAACTAGTCAAGGAGAGAAGCAACCTAGAACTAAGGAGAAACTTCCTGACAGTTAGAACAATTAACCAGTGGAACAATCTGCCTCCAGAAGCAGTGAATGCTCCAACAATAATAACATATTATTATTATTATTATTATTATTATTATTATTATTATTATTATTATTATTATTATTATTATTATTATTATTATTATTATTATTTAAAAATGTCAAGATAATTCTCTAATGGCACAAAGTTCTGCCTACTCTTTTTAAAATGTCTTTTGCATGTGCAATGTATATACAAAATAGATACAGCTCCATTCACATGCTTGTCTTTGGACCATACCTAAAATAATTCACTTAATGCTGGTCATATAAGTCAAAAAGAAGTGTTTCACAGCTAAAGAGAAATTGACTGTGCTATTTGTTTATGGCGTTGAAGGGATGGCTGCTTAACAATGGTTCCCACCAAATGCAAAGCCATAAACCAAACCAGGATTGTAGATCTATAGATCCGTATCATACTTCCCGTCCTTCCAGAGGTTTTGGGTGAGGGGGGGGGGAATTCAAAGTTCCATGCATTAAAAGAATTTAACTCTCTCAATATTTTGCCGGAATAAATTGCTCTTCTTCTCATTCCTCACTCCATGTGTCCTTAACTTACAATTGTTGATTTTGTATTTGAAGATATAATGGCATTGGGGGAAAAAATGACTTGCAACCAGTCCTCACAACCACCACAGTGTCCCCACAGTCTCATGATTAATATTTGGCTGCTTGACAATTGGCAAGCATTTATGACAGCTGCAGTGTCCTCGGTTCACATGATCACTATTTCCAATCTTCCTAGGGAGTTTCCAACCAGCAAAATCAATGGGGGAAGCCAGATTTGCTTAATGACCACGTGATTCACATAACAACTTAGTGATACACTTCACAATCTGGCCATTACGATGCAAGAAGCATAGCAAAAATTGCATGGGACCACCACATTATCAAAAATGAGAACTGCCAACACCTTAAGAGGGGAATTGGAAAAAACCCGAAGTTTCTTAAAATCATCCTTCTAAGGATGAATCTCCAACTGTGCAATTTATAGTTTTTGTACATCTGGGAAATTCTGCCCTTAACAGAACTGAGAAAGTCCTTTGCAGATAAATCACTGAAGTCTTACAAATACTTTAAAATATTGCTTTAAAGATTTAAGAGTTAGCTCATTTATCTGTATTATCATCATTATTATGCGGCAAATCTGTCTTATTCTGCTACTAAAGTAAGTTGAATTGACAGCAGATAACACGCCTCAGCCATCCTGCATTTTGGTGCTTGTTAATCTCTGATTATCGTTAATGATCTTTGGGTCCCTTTTATTCCACATTATTCAGGAATTTCACATAATCTTTCCATTTAAGTGTGGCTAGAGAATCTTTAATCCGCCGGATTTCATCCATATTTCATTGAAGGATTTTCCTCTCTGAATTTCCTCTCCTCTACATCCCCCATCCCTTGACACATGCTCACTCATACACATATGCAAAAAACAATGCATTAATTCTAAGAGTTTGCCTTGCTATTTCTTTGATATTTTTTTAACATTATTAAATCTGAGTGGTGCTTTTAGCATCTTTGCCTCCAAGCAAAGATGCTTCAGAAGCTGCCTGCCGAAGGCAAATTTTAGTCATCTTTCCCAAGATAATGTGTCAGAGGTATCTTCATCTTTGCACTTTCTAAATGTGGAGTTCTTGGTGCTCTCTAAACTTGGTTGTTTGCCTACAGGGTGGGTAACCTTATCAGTGCACATTTGCTGCTCATTTATATAGAGTAACCTGTCCTGCCAAGTTTGGTATGGATGAGGCTGTTGCCTTGGCAGTTCCTTGATTAGGATATTCAGATCAAATCAGATCTTTGTTACAATCATAGCTCAGCATAAGGAGGTTCACAGAATCAGATAAACAGAGATTAACACTAGACAAACAATCAAGCAGAAAGCAATACTCTAATCAAGGAGCTGCCAAGGAGAAACCTCCATAAGAAACAGCAAAGCAAGCCACATGCACAGGTAGGAAACCTCACCATCACTCATATGGATGATGTTATACAGTTGGGTAATGAAATATTTGCAAATAAACAACCAGGCTCCAAGACCAGCACTCACAGTTGAGTCCTGAGCCACTTGTATTCTCTTCTCTAAATTGGAGCTACAATATTCGTGTTGGCAAGGAAATCAGGAGCACCAGATTAGAAAAGCAGATTTACCTTTGATGGGTATTAGCTGCCCAGAGATTCTTTCTACTTGACTTTTTAACCGGAAGTGCCAGGGTTCAAATGGGATTTTTAAGATAGGATGAAGGAATTGGGAAGTATGAGAAACTATACATTTTCTGCCATGTTTCACAGATAGTCTTCATTCAGAAAGACTTTCAAAACTGCTGGGCATCTGCTGGGAATAAATTGGGCTGGAATTTCATCTACTGAGTGATATGCACTGAATAATCATTCTGCTCCATTCCTCATTGCTCTTTGAAGTTTCTCTTGGTCATTATCTTAATACTGAAAAATTCTATCATAAAGAGTAGCCTTTGACCTGAACTTGACTCCTCCTGGCTACATGAACAAATCCATGTGGTTTTCTTGGCAACAACATGGAAGTGTATTGCCATTGTTGTAGTTCAGGATTTTTCCCCCCTGCTTTTTAATTTCCCAAACAAAAAGCCCTATCTCCCTCAGTTTTTCAGATGGACTTCTGTCCAAGTACCCTCCGTGTCGCCCATACATATCTTCTCCAAAATCAGGCAAGGTCAGATCCAAGCTGCATCTGATCTATATGAGGCTTTCAATTTGAACTGTGATAACTTCAATTCATGATTGTCAAATAATGGAATAGTCATGCCGGCCACATGACCACGGAGATGTCATCAGACAAACGCTGGCTCTTCGGCTTTGAAACGGAGATAAGCACCGGCCCCTAGAGTCGGAAACGACTAGCACGCATGTGTGGGGGGAACCTTTACCTTACCTAATTAAGAGTCTGTGGCATGCTTGGCCCTTGGGAAATGTCTATGGTTGGGTCTCCTGGGAAGAAGAGCTGGACAATGGGGAATGTTGCTTCTTACATTTTGAGAATCATGAAACGGAGGCAGGGCTAGCAGCCTTTTGGGGTCTAAGTGGTAAGAAGAAGAAGAAAAATAATCTGATAAGTGGGGGGTCAATCAAAATTCACCTTCTTAAAGTAAGGGAACTTGGCAGCTCTTTTGAATAATCCATAATTCTGGGAAAAGTGAAAGGATGAAAAATTGGGTGACCAGCAACAAGATAGATGGACTGACTGTAGCAATGAATTCACCATTGAGAAGCCTAAAAGGATTGGTTGAAGAAAGAGTATTGGGGAGTCACTATGATTTTTCATTGACTTGATGGCTCCTCCTTAATCCATCAATTAATTAATCAGTCAGTCAAGGAATTAACCAGATAGCTTAGCAAGTGTGTATGTGTGTACCTGTGTGTGTGACGATGTTAATGGACAAGGATGTCAACACTGCTAACATCGGATGTTCTTGCTTTGACAACAGATGGAAAAGTAACCATCTTTTCTTGATCGCTTTTAGAGTTCGTTGATGCTGGGATGGGGAATGTGGATGAGAGTCCAGCTAGTCATCACAATAATAACTCAGCCGTGGGAACCCAAGGTTATTAGGTCCAGAGTTGATAGAAATTTGGCAAGTAGGAGAGATGCCCCTTCATGGATTACTGCCTTGTCGTGGCGAAGGGGCTTGCGTAATTCAATGAAGCTATGAGCTATGCCGTGCAGGGCCACCCAAGACGGACAGGTCATAGCAGAGAGTTCTGACAAAACGTGATCCACTGGAGAAGGAAATGGCAAACCACTCCAGTATCTTTGCCATGAAAACCCTATGGACAGTACCAAAAGGCAAAACGATATGACGCTGGAAGATGAGCCCCTCAGGTCGGAAGGTGTCCAATATGCTACTGGGGAAGAGCAGAGGGCTAGTACTAGTAGCGCCAGAAAGAATGAAGCGACTGGGCCAAAGCCGAAAGGACGCTCAGCTGTGGATATGTCTGGTGGTGAAAGGAAAGTCCGATGCTGTAAAGATTTTTTCTCCATAGGAACCTGGAATGTAAGATCCATGATTCAAGGAAAACTGGACGTGGTCAAACAAGAGATGACAAGACTGAACATTGACATCTTAGGTATCAGCGAACTAAAATGGACAGGAATGGGTGAATTTAATTCAGATGACCATCAGGTATACTACTGTGGGCAAGAATCCTTCAGAAGAAATGGAGTAGCCTTCATAGTCAATAAAAGAGTAGGAAAAGCAATACTGGGATACAATCCTCAAAATGACAGAATGATCTCAGTTCGAATCCAAGGCAAACCATTCAATATCACAGTAGTCCAGGTCTATGCCCCAACCACCAGTGCTGAAGAGGATGAAATTGACCAGTTCTATGAAGCACTACAGCACCTTATAGAACTAACACCAAAAAATGATGTTCTTATCATCATGGGGGATTGGAATGCTAAAGTAGGAAGCCAAAAGATAACTGGAATAACAGGCAAGTTTGGCCTTGGAGTGCAAAATGAAGCAGGGCACAGGCTGATAGAATTCTGTCAAGAGAATACAATGGTCATAGCAAACACTCTTTTCCAACAACCCAAGAGACGGCTCTACACATGGACATCACCAGATGGTCAACACAGAAATCAGATTGATTATATGCTCTGCAGCCAAAGATGGAGAAGCTCTATACAGTCAGTAAAAACAAGACCAGGAGCTGACTGTGGCTCAGACCATGAGCTTCTCCTTGCAAAGTTTAGGCTTAAACTGAAGAAAGTAGGGAAAAGCACTAGGCCACTCAGGTATGAATTAAATCATATCCCTGTTGAATATACAGTAGAGGTGACAAATAGATTTAAGGAATTAGATCTGATAGACAGAGTGCCTGAAGAACTATGGACAGAGGTTCGCGACATTGTACAACAGGTAGCAACCAAAACCATCCCAAAGAAAAAGAAATGCAAGAAAGCAAAATGGCTGTCTGAGGAAGCTTTGCAAATAGCTGAGGAAAGGAGGGAAGCGAAAGGCAAGGGAGAAAAAGAAAGATACACCCAATTGAATGCAGAATTCCAGAGAATAGCTAGAAGAGATAAGAATGCCTTCTTAAATGAACAGTGCAAAGAAATAGAAGAAAATAATACTGTAGAATAGGGAGGACCAGAGATCTTTTCAAGAAAATTGGAGAAATGAAGGGAACGTTTAATGCAAAAATGGGCATGATAAAGGACCAAAATGGCAGGGACCTAACAGAGGCAGAAGAGATTAAGAAGAGGTGGCAAAATTACACAGAAGAACTATACAAGAATGAGCTTAACGTCCCTGATAATCACAATGAGGTGGTCACTGACCTCGAGCCAGACATCCTAGAATGTGAAGTGAAGTGGGCCTTAGAAAAGCTGAGCAACAACAAAGCTAGTGGAAGTGACAGTATTCCAGCTGAGCTATTCAAAATCTTAAAAGACAATGCAGTAAAAGTGCTACACTCAATTTGCCAGCAAATTTGGAAAACTCAACAATGGCCACAGGATTGGAAAAGATCAGTTTACATTCCAATTCCAAAGAAAGGCAGTGCCAAACAATGTTCAAACTATCGCACCATTGCACTCATTTCTCATGCTAGTAAAGTCATGCTTAAAATCCTACAAGCTAGACTTCAGCAGTATGTGGATCGAGAACTACCAGAAGTGCAGGCAGGATTTCGAAGAGGCAGAGGAACTAGAGATCAAATTGCCAACATACGCTGGATCATGGAGAAAGCTAGGGAGTTCCAGAAAAACATCTACTTCTGCTTCATTGACTATGCTAAAGCCTTTGATTGTGTGGATCATAACAAACTGTGGCAAGTTCTTAAAGAGATGGGAGTACCAGACCATCTTATTTGTCTCTTGAGAAACCTATATGCGGGTCAAGAAGCAACAGTGAGAACTGGACACGGAACCACTGATTGGTTCAAAATTGGGAAAGGAGTCCGGCAAGGCTGTATACTGTCGCCCTGCCTATTTAACTTATATGCAGAGCACATCATGAGAAAGGCAGGGCTAGATGAATCAAAAGTTGGAATTAAGATTGCCGGAAGAAATATCAACAACCTAAGATACGCAGATGATACCACTCTAATGGCAGAAAGTGAAGAAGAACTAAAGAGCCTCTTGTTGCAGGTGAAAAAGGAGAGTGCAAAACTTGGGTTGAAACTTAACATTAAGAAAACCAAGATCATGGCATCTGGCCCTCTCAATTCCTGGCAAATAGATGGGGAAGAAATGGAGGTAGTGACAGATTTTATTTTCCTGGGCTCCAAGATCACTGCAGATGGGGACTGTAGCCAAGAAATTAAAAGACGCTTGCTCCTAGGGAGGAAAGCCATGGCAAATCTAGACAGCACACTAAAAAGCAGAGACATCACCCTGTCAACAAAAGTGCGTATAGTCGAGGCTATGGTCTTCCCAGTTGCAACGTATGGCAGTGAAAGTTGGACCATAAGAAAGGCTGAGCGCCAAAGAATTGAGGCCTTTGAACTGTGGTGCTGGAGAAGACTCCTGCGAGTCCCTTGGACCGCAAGGCGATCAAACCGGTCAGTCCTAGAGGAGATCAATCCTGACTGCTCTTTAGAAGGCCAGATCCTGAAGCTAAAACTCAAGTACTTTGGCCACCTAATGAGAAGGAAGGACTCACTGGAGAAGAGCCTAATGCTGGGAAAGATCGAGGGCAATAGAAGAAGGGGACGACAGAGAATGAGGTGGCTGGATGGAGTCACTGAAGCAGTAGGCGTGAGCTTAAATGGACTCCAGAAGATGGTAGAGGACAGGAAGGCCTGGAGGAATGTTGTCCATAGGGTCGCGATGGGTCGGACACGACTTCGCAGCTAACAACAACAACAACAAGGAGAGATGGGGAGAAAGCCCGCGCTTCAAGTTAATTGGAGAATGTGATTTATAACTGTTAATTGGAGGAGGGAATTGTGCTTTGCTACTTTGTGCCAGGGGAGGGGAATTCAGTTTTTGGCTTCAACTATGTAGTGCCGATACTTTGTTTCTTGAATAAAAGATTCTTTAAGGAAAACAATGCCTCGAAGTTCTTTTCAAGAGATTCATCTGTCGGAACCATTTTTGCTCCTTCTCATGCATGCTTGAATTGCAGTCGATGGACACTATCTGAAACATGCTGATTTTATACTTTTCTTCCATTTGCCATCAAGATTATTCATCCTTTTCTTTACTGTGACATGCAAATAAGAAGGAATTACTTTTCAAAAGTGACAAATGTAAGGCACAAATATAGGGTAGGAAAAGTTTGTTTTGTGAGTACATGGAAGGGATACAAATGTCCTTGTTGACCCCCAAATTCAACAGGAGTCACTGATGTAGCTGCTAAAAAGGCAAATGCTATCTTGGGTTGCATGAAGAGCAGCAAACAATCTGGGTCAAAGGAATTGTTAGACCCCTATTTGGAGAATAGTGTCCAGTTCTGGTCACCACAATTCAAAACAGACAACAGATTATAGCAAATTCAGAAAAAGGTTACTAAGATAGCACAAAGTTTAAAGAATCTGGGTGTATTTAGCATGCAAAAAAACAAAACACTTAGGAGAGATATGATAGTAGTGTTAAAATATCTGAATTACCCCAAAGGGCAGGTTAAAACTACAAGGAAGAACATTCAAACTGCACATCAGGAAGAATTTCTTGAATGTATTAGCTATCAGTAGTGAGTTCTATATTAAATAGAAGCTAGATGGTCATCTCTCTAAAACCAGCTAGCTGATGCTACTCTCAGTTGGAGTTAGTTGATATCTGTGGACCTTCTCAACTCTATGTTTCTATTATTTGATTACTGGCTAAAGGAGATGGGGCATTCTTAAGTATGATAAATAAAAATAAATTAAATAAATTAATAAAATAAATTAATAACCACATCAATCCAACCATAGAGCAACTTATTTGTAGTCTACTTCAGTTGAGCATCCACCTGGGATGATGAACTGGGTAGGAGAGGGTAAGAGGAGGAAGGTAAAAGAAGCGGGTAGAGTCTTGTCATGCATATGCATGCCACAGAATTTTCTTCCCCCCTGCCCCCAGAATTTCATATAAGGAGTAGAGGATCTATCTAGTGGTGCTTCCATCCATCCATCCATCCATCCATCCATCCATCCATCCATCCATCCATCCATCCAGAGTTACTCTATGGTTGTACTGTTCCTTCCTTAAAATAATGGCAAGCAATTCTTATTGGTGTTTTAGGCTGTGTGTGGTTGGCTATAGCATCTGACACAATCTTTGGAGTCCTGAGAATGGAATCTTACATATTTTAGAAAACAGTTCATTAACACGAAACAAGACCCTGTTTCCTCCGCACATTTAAACCAAATTTTCTCAAAGGTGATTTTCTAGCATTCAGCAACACTAATTGATTTTTTTTAAAAAAAATAGCTACCACAATTTTGGAGTTACAGAGTATTAACTCACTTTGATAAACACATGCTAGTGTTGTCCAGATTAATCTGCCAAGAAGCAACAGGCATGATTTGGTCACTGAAGACAATCAGGGTTGGGAGGTCTACTCTGTGCTGCCTGATCTACTTAGGTTAGTAATGTGAGACTTCCTTTTCTCAGCCATTCTTTCTGTAATGTATTGGGCTTGCTTGTTAACACCACGTGGTAACGGCTGGTGGGCTGCTGGGGCAGGGAGCTAGCTAACGGCTCCCAGCATCTCAGACAGCCCATCTCCAGTGCTGCCATTGGTTGCTTTAGGTGGCAATAGGTTGCTTCAAACCTATTGGCCGCCACCTAGGGGCCTGGGTATAAATTGCTGCATCTGCAGCCCTGTTCTCCAGTTCAGATCCTGAAAGCAATAAACCATGATCTTTGCTGAACTCACTCGCCTTGTCTTCATTCCTGTGCAACGAACGCAGTATACAACACTGACGACGAGAATGGGATCCTGCGTCTCCATCGAAGCTGAAAGTCACTAGGGGAGAGGCAGCATTTTCCTGGCAGGAAAAGCAGATTCCCGCCCCTACAGTCAGCTACCTAAGCCACACTAGCGACCACGTGCTCAGAGGACCAGTCCCTGGGCAATGGAGAGGCAGGATTCGAAGACACTGAGATCCAGCCACGAAGACCAGCAGAATGCCCAAGATTGGAAGGCTGTGAGAATTCGACATCAAGCAACCAGAAGGATGGCCCTTGTACCTGTCCCAGGTCGAGAACTACCTTCGGGCAAACCAGTTAGTAGAGGACGGACTGAAGGCTGCCACGCTGCTTTGTGTGTGCAGCCCAGCAACGTTCGATCTGGCCAAAAACCTGTTTGCGCCCACACCGTTGGAATCCGTCTCCTACGCCAAACTGAAGAAGAAGCTCGGAGAACATTTCCAACCCAAGATGTCGGTGATTGCATGGCGCTATGCCTTCGAACAACAAATACAGCAGCCGGGAGAGACTGCATCCAAGTACATTGCGGCCTTGAGGCAGGCCGCATGCCTCTGTCGATTTTCAGAAGTCGAAGAGTGACTTCGAGACCAGCTCGTCTGCGGCCTCCACAACCGAGAGCTGTAGCAGAGACTTTTTGCTAGAGAGGTCCTGTCATTTGCAGATGCCCAGAACGAAGTCATGACAGATGAAGCTGCCAGTGGAGCCATCTGAATGATCTGGCCCACCAGAATGACGCAACGCGAAGAAGCCATCCACCACGAGGACGCAGAACTCACCGAGGACTCAGAAGAAGATGCCAAAGTTGACAAGTTGCACAGACAACCCAACCAGCAGCTCCGCAGCAGCAAGCAGCAAGAGACTACTTACAAGGCAGATCTCTTGCCTAGATGTCCAGGTTGTGGCGGCCGCCACCAATGCTCAGACTGCAGGTTCTGGACAGCCACGTGCCGGGCGTGCGGAAAAACCGGCCACATCGCATCAGTTTGCAGAGGTCGCCAGAGGGACCGACCATCAAATCGCCAGTCGGAAGATCCGACCAGGAGAGGTACCGGGGCCCCGGGGCTGTTCAACATGGGGTTTTGCTCAAGCCGTAGAAGTGTCTGCCGTACCGGGGCCCTACGCCCCCTTAAACCCAAGTATAGACTTCAGGTGGAGCTACAAGGGGTACCCTGTAAGATGGAGCTGGACACAGGCTCCGCCATTTCCATTATTTCTCTGGACACATTTAATTTCGTGTGCAGTCGCAGTAGAAGATGGGCCAAGCTGAGTCCCTCTGACATACTTTTAACAGCTTTTCAGAACGCAAAAGTCGCAGTCAAGGGTGAAGCCACCATGGCCATTAAATTTAAGGGGTTTTCGGGGCACCTGGATGTTGTTGTAGTAGGGGGCCAGAGAATGAGCCTAATTTGGCTTGATTGGTTTGATGCACTAGGCATCCAAGTAACCAGTATCAACCGGACACAAGTCACGAGCCTAGCGTCAGTTTGTGAGGACTTTGCAGACATATTTGATTCAGCCCTAGGAACTTACACGGGCCTGCCAATAGCATTCAAACTAGACCCAAACATGGTTCCCATCAGGATAAAGCCTCGCAGGGTACCCTTTGCCCTCAAGCACAAAATAGACACGGAACTAAACAAGCTTGTGGAACAGGGTGTTTTGCAACCAGTAGATGGTGGGGAGTGGGAAACTCCTATTGTAACACCACTTAAAGCCAATGGGGAAGTCAGAATATGCGCAGATTATAAATGCACAATTAACCAAGCCTTTAAACAGCACACATACCCAGTCCCTGTGGTGAGCCACATCCTGGCATCTTTGCAGGGTGGCTCCATTTTTGCGAAATTAGATTTGGTGCAGGCTTATCATCAACTACCGTAGTTTCCGGCGTATAAGACTACTTTTTAACCCATGAAAATCTTCTCAAAAGTCAGGGGTCGTCTTATACGCCGGGTGCTGAAAATTTAGGGACAGGGCTGGCTGGAAAACCTGGAGCGGATCTCCCATTTAGTCTGCGCAGGGAAAGCGGGACCAATTGGAGAAGAAGCTGCAGTCTGTGATTTTTTACAGGCTGGGGTCTGGGCGTCTTTCCTTCTAAAGTTGAAGAGCAGCTGTAGTATATCCCAACTTGAAAGGCAGGTGGGGAAGGCAGCAGCCAGAGCAGCGGCTTAGCTCTAAGGACACATTTGACTCAGGAACTGGGCGGGCTGGCTGGAAAACCTGGAGCGGATCTCCCATTTGGTCTTTTTTTAAAAAAAATCCCATTTATATCCTGCCCTTCTCCGAAGACTCAGGGTGGCTTACAATTTAAAGCACAAATCAATGTGCTTAGCAATAGCCTTCATTCTGTGTATATGCCTGTTTATTAGGGCTTTCACCACCCCCCCAAGCAGCATTATTACAAAGTCAGCTTATTGCCCCCAACAATCTGGGTCCTCATTTTACCTACCTTGGAAGGATGGAAAGCTGAGTCAACCTTGAGCCTGGTGGGATGCAAACCTGCACTAATTGCAGGCAGCTGGTGTTACTTAAGGCTCTGCGCAGGGAAAGCTTTAGAGTGAATTAGGAAAAGTGAAAAAGTGAATTAGGAAAATAGGGAACGGTTGCTGGAATTGGGTATGTGTAGTTTAACAAAGAGAAGGGTGAGGGGTGACATGATAGCAGTGATCCAATATCTCAGGGGCTGCCACAAAGCAGAGGGAGCCAAGCTATTCTCCAAAGCACCTGAAAGCAGGACAAGAAGCAATGGGTGGAAACTAGTCAAGGAGAGAAGCAAACTAGAACTAAGGAGAAACTTCCTGACAGTTAGAACAATTAACCAGTGGAACAACCTGCCTCCAGAAGTGGTGAATGCTCCAAAACTGGAAGTTTTTAAGAAGAGACTGGACAGCCATTTGTCTGAAATGGTATAGGGCTTCCTGCCTTAGTAGGGGGTTGGACTAGATGACCTCCAAGGTCCCTTCCAACTACTTCTTCTTCTTCTTCTTCTTCTTATTATTATTATTATTATTATTATTATTATTATTATTATTATTATTATTATTATTATTATTATTATTATTATTATTATTATTATTATAGTTTAATCCACTTGCACTGTTTTATGTTTACATGTTTGATGACAAACAGCCTTATGTTTATAAGTGACAGTTTTCCTACTAAGCACCTGCATGTCATAAGCATTTGAATTAAAATTACCATATTAAAATCAAATCTGATGTTTTTTAATTTTTATTTGGTGTGCGTTGCAAGAGGGGTAGTCTTATACGGCGAGTATAGCCCAAACCCTATAATTTAACAGGAAATGTAGGGGGTCGTCTTATACGCCCAGTCATCTTATACGCCGGAAAATACGGTAGCTGTTGATGAGGCCATGGCCACAGCCCAGACAATTGTGACCCACAGGGGGGCTTTCAGAGTAAAGTGCTTGCAATTTGGAGTCAATGTAGCCCCGGGCATTTTCTAGGGAATCATGGAACGCACACTCAAGGGCATTATGGGGGTTTGTCCCTATTTTGATGACGTGCTCATCACTGGAGAATCCACTGAAGTGCTAGCAAGGAGGCTCAGAGCCGTCCTGCAGAGGCTGCGGGAAGCAGGCCTCAAACTAAAAAAGAGCAAATGCCATATTGGGGTTCCCTCAACTGAATTTTTGGGGTTTCGCATTGATGCTAATGGCATCCACCCAGCTGAGTCCAAAGTGAAAGCCATTCAGATGGCACCTAGCCCTAAAACAAAAGGAGAGCTGCAAGCATTCTTGGGCCTCCTCAACTTCTACCACGCATTCCTTCCTAACAAGGCCGCAGTGGCAGAGCCACTTCACAGGCTCTTAGTTAAAAAAGCTTCTTGGAAATGGACCAGCATTCACGAAAAAAGTTTTCAGGACCTGAAGGCACTTCTGTCAGTCAGTTCTACTATCACTCATTTCAGGGAATCTAAACCAGTCTGCTTAGCATGTGACGCATCCCCATACGGGGTGGGTGCAGTCTTAAGTCACTTAGAGAAAGATGGAACCCAAGTTCCCATTGCATTTTATTCGAGGACACTGTCCTCTGCTGAGCGTAACTGCGCTCAAATTGACAAAGAGGCATTGGCCATGGTAGCTGGAGTTAAAAAAATTCCACGACTACTTATATGGGAGGGACTTTACAGTCTTCACAGACCACAAACCGCTACTGGAGTTATTCACCACAGACAAACAGACACCCCATATATTATCCCCTAGAATGCTGAGATGGTCTATTTTTTTTTATCAGCGTACACGTTTAAGCTGATTCACAAACCTGGCAAAGAAATGTGCCATGCTGATGGCCTGAGTAGGCTTCCACTGCCACAAATTGAACCAGATCCGGCCCCAGTGGCCCGGAGAAGGGCGGGATATAAATGGAATTAAAATAAATAAATATTGTCCATTCAGGACTTGCCAGAGTTTCCTTTCCACGCAGGGGACACAGCTGCAGAAACAGCAGCTGATAAGACACTAAGTAGAGTGCTTTCTTGGGTGCACACAGGGTGGCTGGATAAAAGCCCAGGCCCCGAATTTCAGAGCTATCAGCTCACAAGGGTTGCATCCTATGGGGGAACAGGGTCATAGTCCCCACCTCACTAAGAGACAGGGTCTTACAATCACTGCATGAAGGTCATCCAGGTATTGTCTATATGAAAGCTTTAGCTAGAAGCTACTTATGATGGCCAGGTTTAGACAAGGCTATTGAAGCCCAGGTGCATGGATGTTACACATGCCAACAATCAAGGCCTGAAATGCTGCACGCTCCAGGTTACAGGTGGGAGGAGACTCACACTCCCTGGTCTAGAATTCACATAGACTTTGCTGGGCCCTTTCAGGGACAGCTCTTCCTTATAGTGGTCGGCAGCCACTCTAAATGGCTTGAAGTAATTCCAGTTGCTAACATGACTACTGCTAGGACCATCCAGGTGCTTAGGAAACTCTTTGCCACACATGGGCTGCCAGACGTCGTAGTATCCGACAATGGAGCCCAATTTACAGCGGCAGAATTTCAGGCATTCCTGAGAGCAAACCTCATCAGGCACGCAATGTCGGCCCCGTTTCACCCTTCTTCTAATGGTCAAGCTGAACACATGGTCTGGATCACAAAAGAGTCACTGAAGTGTATAGTGACTGGGGACTGGCATCACAGATTGGCAAATTTTTTACTTTGCCAGCATTCCACACCCTGCATGGCTACAGGGAAAAGCCCAGCAGAGCTGTGCTGGGGGAGGTGACTGATCACAAAACTGGACAGGTTGCATCCAGATAGGGTAGCAGCTGAAGCTTCATGCCCAAAACCCCCAAGGGGATTGCAAGTGGGCAATGGGGTGTGGGCCAGGAACTATGGGCATGGGAATTTGTGGGTGACTGGGAACATTACTAAAACATCAGGCCCCCTCTCTTATGAAGTGTGTGTTGTGATTCAGGGTCAGCCTGAACCCACAACTGGGTTTGGCAGTTTGGTCGGACGATTCAGAGGAGGAGGAGGAGGGGTTTGGAGACCCTGCAGAGGACAGTTTTGAGGCTTTGCAGAGCTCTCAGCCAGGCCCCTCCCATCTGGTTACTACGCAGACCCAGCTGTGTGAGCCTGACAGCGTGGATGAAGATGACCCACAGCTGGCCCTGTTCAAGGACGCCCGATGCAGGAGGCAGTCAATCAGGAGTAAACAGAGGAAGGCAATGGGGCACCTCGGAAGGAGGCAGAGAGAAGCCACGCCTTGAACTGTTTAAAAGGGGAATGTGTGGGAGGGCTGGTTTGCTGAAGGCAACCGTTTGAATAGCTCCTGTTTTAGTGGTTCGTGTTTTGTTTTGCTCAATTTGCTCTGTTTTGGATCTGTTTTGTGTAAATAAATTTGGCGGGCTTACTTCCAGCCTTTTGCCTTTTGTAAAGGGGTTGTCCTTGCCTTTTCTGCAGGCCCGGTAGTAGGCTGGAACAGAACAGTGGGGCTGGAGGGCGGGCAAGTTGTCCAGCGCCACATTGATCAGCTTAGGAAGCGTTTCCCAGAACGGCCACAAAGCCGTTCACAAGTCCTTACCAAGGTCCACAAACCGGCAGCCAAGCCGGCCCATGTATAGACTCTGAAGGCTCACACAGCCCAAGCAACTAGGAGTTGGCCGTAGAGGAGGGGAGCCCAGATGTGCAACATGGGTCCCCTGACAGAGAAAGCCAACCTGATGGCTTCAGCTGCCGTGCTAACTCTGCTGAACAAACTGACTCTGGGGTGAGCCAACCTGGAAAGGCCAGCCAGAGAACACCAAGCCACTCAGAATCACTTGAACTAAGAGACACTGTTCTACCCAGCCCGGCGGGCAAGCTGGTAGGCCAGGACATGCCTGGGTCCCCCAGGCATTCCACAAGGCCACACAAACCTCCTGCTTATCTGCAAGATTTTGTTCTGTAATAATAAAGCTATAATGTTGTATGTACCCTTGTATTTAATGCTGACCTACAAGATTGTAATGGACAATGGAGCTATAATGTTGTAAGTACTTTATTGTGCTGCTAAGTGGAACCTATTCACACCAGTGTTAAGTCTTTGTAAAGTGTATTGTTGTAATTACTTTCTATTGTTGCTATAATGTTGTTCGTTCTAAGGGGGGAGGGGTGTAATGTATTGGGCTTGCTTGTTAACACCACGTGGTAACGACTGGTAGGCTGCTGGAGCAGGGAGCTAGCTAATGGCTCCCAGCATCTCAGACAGCCCATCTCCAGTGCTGCCATTGGTTGCCCTAGGAGGCAATAGGTTGCTTCAAACCTATTGGCTGCCGCCTAGGGGCCTGGGTATAAATTGCTGCATCTGCAGCCCAGTTCTCCAGTTCAGATCCTGCAAGCAATAAACCATGATCTTTGCTGAACTCACTTACCTCGTCTTCATTCCTGCGCAACGAACCCAGTACACAACACTTTCTCTTTTTTTTCTTGGAAGATTAGATAGGAAAGATGGATGAATTAACTGTGTTTAGATGTTCCCATGACATGATGGATTGTTAAGCATGGGTGGTTAAGTTTATTTAATTCATCTAATTTATGTAGCCACCCATTTCACAAGCAAATTAATTCTCAGTGATTCTGTAAGGACCACCTACTAACAAACTTAAGTCTTATCTTTTATTTTCCAGGCAGTGAGTGTCCGTTCCTTCTGCTCTGTGCAGCTATGAATGTTTTGGCATGCTGTGTTATTTCGAGCTTCAGTCTATGAATTGAAGGCTTGCTAGCTGAAATATTAGAGGGGGAAGAAAGATGCAGAAGGAGCAAAACAAATACATCCAATGGATTAAGCAAACTGCTAAGCTTTTCTCTCTGACCAGGGTGCCCTACTTGGTGAATGCTTATCCTTGTTCACTAGCATTTACTTTGGTTCCCTATAACATTAGAATATCATTCCTCCTCCTCCTCCTCCTCCTCCTCCTCCTCCTCCTCCTCCTCCTCCTCCTCCTCTCCTCCTCCTCCTCCTCCTCCTCCTCCCCCCCCATTAAGAGTATCTCATTTACACAGAACAGACAGTTTTCATCAGGCAGGCTCTAACGCACTTTCGGTATTAACGAAGTTAAAACCATAGCAACGAAATAGTTCTGGCCTATTTCAGATTATTTAATCCTCTTTATCTTGTCTTTGAATCTTGGGCTTACACATTATTTAGCACATTTCAGTAAGTATCTCAGCACACTCAGAAAAACATCTGCATTAAAGTTAGCTTTATGGCCAGGCTTCCCCAATGTGGCACCTTCCAGATATATTGGGATCAGAACTCCTAGAATCTCTGGTCAACATGTGCATTACTCCCTCCCTGTCTTCTGGAATCACAGCAAATCACTGAGCTGGGGAAGGCTGGTTGACAGAAGGATATACTAACTAAATTGTTGGGGTCAGTTCACACTGAATTTCTAATGTCTGAATCTACTCTGCTGCTTAAGTTGGGACAAAGCAATGTGGTCATGATTTAAGGAGCTATTATAGCAGGCAGAAAACCTTTGGTAGAAGGGCAAAAACAGCAAATGCTGTGATTGGGTGCACTTTAGTCAAGGTGGTCCATGGAGCTAAAAAAATTAAAAACCCAATATGGCAGCCACAAGGATGCAGTTAAAGCCCCTTCCCTTTTTAACAGACATCTCATATGTGATATAGGGTGAGGTTTGATAGAATGGTCATAGCCATTATCTTGCATTTTTTTTACCGTGCCCTTGACTATGGTGGTTTTCTTTAGTGATTTATAAGCGTTTATTGTTTGTAAAGGGACGCGGTGGCTCAGTGGGTTAGGACACTGAGCTTGTCGATCAGAAGGTCGGCAGTTTAGCAGGTGGAATCCCAAGTGCCGCGTAACAGAGTGAGCGCCTGTTACTCGTCCCAGCTTCTGCCAACCTAGCAGTTCGAAAGCATGTAAAAATGCAAGTACAAAAATAGGGACCACTACGGTGGGAAGGTAACAGCGTTCTGTGTGCCTTTGGCTTCTAGTCATGCCAGCCACATGACCACGGAGACATCCTCAGACAAGCGCTGGCTCTTCGGCTTTGAAACAGAGATGAGCACCGGCCCCTAGAGTTGGAAACAACTAGCACGCATGTGCGGGGGAACCTTTACCTTTACCTTTATTGTTTGTAAATTAAATGCATTCTGAGCTTCTGTCCTGGTCTGGCCTATATTTTGTCATCTTCTGTACTAGGCTGTTATGAGAGAACTTGTCAAATGCTTTGCTGAATTCCATGTTTTTATGTCTACCATATTCCCATGGTCAATCAACTGGTCACTGAAGCCAGGCTTATTCGGCATACCTCTTGATATTCTCACATTGGCTCCTTTCAATGAACACATTCTTTTCTACATGCTCACAAGTCAATTGCTTAATAATCTGTTCTGGATTTCTTTCTCTGAAGTGACAACCAAACAAAGGAGGAGTTGAGGAACCCTACTCTGTCCTCATCAACCTGGTACTGTCCTACATGGCAGGGGTCCGGAGTACCTTAGGGAACACCTGCTGCTGGCGTCAACTTCCCTCCGCCCTGTGCGTTCCCACAGAGAGGGCCTCCTCAGGGTGCCACCGGTCAGAGAATGTAGATTGGTGGCCCCCAGGGGGAGATCTTTCTCTGTGGGCGCCCCGGAGCTATGGAACCAGTTACCGGTTGAGCTCCGGACGGCGCCCGATCTTCGCTCCTTTCGCCGCGATCTGAAAACATACCTGTTCGAACAAGCCAGCCTGGCCTGAGGGGGGATTGGTGTGGTTTTTTACTATCATTTTATTGGGGTTTTTATTAATGTACCAACTGTTTTTATGGGCATGTATTTAATTATCTTTTAATTTTTGTAACTCTGTGTTTTATTCTTGCCCTGTACACCGCCCTGAGTCCTTCGGGAGAAGGGCGGTATAGAAATATTAATAAATTAAATTAAATTAAATTTTCTAACCAAATGTCCTCTTTCCTCTTTTTACTATTAAGGTGACATTATCTCATACATATTTTAGGAAGGAATACAGCAAAGATTAAAAAGTGTCTCCCCATCTCCATTTGAAAAGTTGCACAGATGAAGTAAAGTGTGTGTGTGAGAGAGAGAGAGAGGGGGGAGAGAGAGAGGGAGGAAGGGAGAGAGAGAAAAAGAGAGAATGTGTCTCTTCAACATCTTCATGAATGACTTAAATGAGGAATAGAAGGGGAACTTATCAAATTTACAGATGATACTAAGCTGGCAGGAATAGCTAACACCCTTCATGATAGGCTCAAGATCCAGATGGATCTTGACAGACTTGGAAACTGGACCTTATATAACAAAATGAAATTCAATGTAGACAAAAGTAAATGCTTACACTTTGGCAGAAAAAACCCCAAAGTACGCATATACATTGGATGAAGCCAGGCTTAAAAGCAGCAACTGTGAGAGGGATCTTGGAGTCTTAGTGGACATTCAATTAAATATGAGCCAACAGTGTGTGGTGGCAGCCAAGAAAGCCAATGCAATCCTAAGTTGCCTTAACAGAGGGATTCAATCAAGATCACATGAGGTACTAATACTAATACTCTATAAAGACCACACCTAGAATACTGCAACCAGTTTGGTCTCCACACTATAAAAAAGATGTTGAGACTCTAGAAAAAGTGCAGAGAAGAGCAACCAAGATGATTAGGAAACTGGAGGCTAAAACATATGAAGACCAGTTACCAAAATTGGGCATGGCTAGTTTAGTGAAGAGAAGGACCAGGGGTGACATGATATCAGTCTTGCAATATTTGAGGGGCTGTCACAGAGAAGAGGGGGTCACCCTATTCTTCAAAGCACCTGAAGACCAGACAAGGAATAATGGATGGAAACTGATCAAGGAGAGATTCAACCTAGAAATAAGGAGAAATTTTCTGACAGTGAGAACAATCAACCAATGGAACAGATTGCCTTCAGAAGTTGTGGGAGCTTCATCTCTGGAAGCTTTCAAGAAGAGACTGGACTGCCATCTGTCAGAAATGTTGTAGGGTCTCCTGCTTGGACGGGGGTGGGTGGGGTGGTTGGACTAGATGACCTACAAAGTACCTTCCAACTCTATTATTCTATGCTACTGTCTGTGTATCTATATCAAATTGTGGCCTGTGTGTTCTAATCCCTTCCATTCACACTCTAGAACAGTGGAGAAATGTATACATATTATTTTAAAGTATCCCATTCAATTAGGTAAATTATCCCACTGTGCACAGGAAGTAAAATTCGAAAGGGTTTCTTCTTTATATCTACTTTGTGTAGCAAGTACTTTTAATTTTTTTCCTGAGAGGGCATGACAGCCAAGAGATGGATGCTCAGCACACACCAGTGTTTTCCCTCCTATAGCTTGTGCATTTGGCTACAAAAGTCAGAACTACTGATGCTGCAATTCTACAGCCACTGACCTCAGAGGAAGCCTCTGACTAGACATGTATTATGATTGCACTTTTCAAGTACTTTCAGATGGCAGGAAATGCGCTGAGTGTTAAGAAAAACTTCCTCAAAGTAAAAATAATTCTAAAATGGAACCAATTGCAAAGGAAGTTGTTAGGCCACTTTACGGAAGCTAGGCTATCATTTCTAAAGGGTACTGATTCTGGCAAGGAGAGGACTGAACTCAAGGCCCCTTCCAACTTAATGCTTCCATATACTGTATGAAGGGACGCGGTGGCTTAGTGGGTTAGGACGCTGAGCTTGTCGATCAGAAGGTCGGCAGTTTGGCGGGTCGAATCCCGAGTGCCGCGTAGCAGAGTGAGTGCCTGTTACTCATCCCAGCTTCTGCCAACCTAGCAGTTCGAAAGCACGTAAAAATGCAAGTAGAAAAATAGGGACCACTACGGTGGGAAGGTAACAGCGTTCCATGCACCTTTGGCGTCTAGTCATGCTGGCCACATGACCACGGAGACGTCCTCGGACAAGCGCTGGCTCTTCAGCTTTGAAACGGAGATGAGCACCGGCCCCTAGAGTCGGAAACGACTAGCACGCATGTGCGGGGAAACCTTTACCTTTACCTTTATACTGTATGAGGGCTACTTGGTACTCTTTGAGCTTGGTTGCTTTCTTGAAGATGTTTCATTACCATTATCAGTAGCACTGGTGATATTACCCAGTTTGGTAATGAAATGTCTGCAAGAAAATAGCCAAACTCAAAGAGCACCAAGGATTCCAAATTTCTACCTTGAGCTGCAAATATTCTTCTGTATTGAATCCACGATGGTGCAGTGGTTAGAATGCAGTTTTGCAGGCTAGCTCTGTCCACAGCCTGGAGTTCCATCCTGACTGGCTCAAGGTTGACTCAGCTTTCCATCCTTCTGATATTGGTAAAATGAGGACCCAGATTGTTGGTGGCAATATACTGATGTTGTAAACTGCTCAGAAAGTAGTATAAAACACTGCTGAGCAGTATATAAGTCTAAGTGCTATTGCTATTGCTATTCTATATATCCCGTGGCCTTGTTCCTTTCTTCTCTTTGGTTGTAAAGTCTAAAAAGAATTGGCTCTGTCTTATCCCTTTTCAACCCTACAAAACTCCAGGCTATGTTATTTAAATTCCTAGTGTAAATTTGTACTGCAGATCAATCTGACCGTTGAGATTTTGCATTAAGCTTTGTAGTTTACAAGCGTTTGTAAAACTTGGTGCTTTACAAGAGCCTCCCAAGAAGAGGTAAAGAATGTTGGCAGTTTCATTGTTTTATTTAGGCTGCCATAATACCATAGTTGAAAAAGAAGTGGACTAGATTTAATAAAATTCACAAGCCCTCTCCTGGGCTTCCATATAGTCCAAGAACTAAGATGGGGATGGGGCTGTATCTCAAAGGATTGACAGGTTGCATACCCTGGTGCATACCCATGAAAAGACATGCTCAAGGTGGGCCCTTAAATGTCCTGGAGACAAGCAACTTTAATTTGCTTACAACATGCACACATCCTTGACTTAAGGATTTGACTTATCCCCACAACTGGGATGAGAATTTCTGATGCTAAGCAAGACAGTTAAGTGAGTTGCAACCAATTTTATGACTTCCACCCCATAATTGTAAAGTAAATCACTCCAGTTGTAAAATGAATCATGCAATCATTACATAAATACAGCTTCACCCATTGTCTTTGCTTGTCAGAAGCCAGTTGGGAAGGTTGCAAATGGCAAACGAATGATGCTGGCATGCTGTAACCACTGTAAATACATGCCAGTTGCCAAGTGCCTGAATTGTGATCACATGACTGTGAGGTTGTAAGTTTGAGGACTAGCTGTAGGTCACTTTTTTCAGTCCCATTCTAACTTTGAATGGTCAGTAAACCAACGTTTGTAAGTGAAGGACTCGCTGTCTTTTCCAGAGGACTGCAAAAGAGCTGATGTAGTTCCCATTTTCAAAAAAGGGGGGGAAATGATCCAGGAAACTACAAACCTATCAGCCTGACCTCAATACCTGGGAAGATTCTGGAAAAGATAATCAAACAATGAATCAGCGAACACCTAGAGGCAAACAAAGTCATTACCAAAAGCTAACATGATCAAAAATAGATCATGCCAGACAAATCTTATTGCATTTTTTGACCAAGTGACAAAATTAGTGGACCAGAGGAATGCTGTGGATATAATTTACTTGGACTTCAGTAAGGCATTTGATAAAGTAGACCACAACCTACTACTTGATAAGATAGAAAAATGTGGCTTATGCTGGTCTGACAGCCGCGGACAGGAAAGTATTACAGAGGGTAGTGAGCACAAGACATTGTGGGCTGTCCCCTGACACCACTGGATGACATCGCCAGGGCTCGTTGCCTTGGAAGAGTGAGGAAGATTCTCAGGGATGACTCACACCCTGGACGGTATCTCTTTACTCTCCTACCATCGGGTAGGAAATATAGGAGTATAGCCAGCCGTACCAACAGGCTGAAAAACAGCTTTTATCTGTGGGCTGTTAGGCTTTTAAATGGGACATAATCTTGGGAGGCCGGTGTGTGGTGTAGTTGGTTCACATGGTGTGGTAGGATGGAGGGTTTATTGTCACTGTGTGTTGGGGGGAGGGAGCACGGGGAGAGGCTCAGCTAATCTCAATGTACACATGTTGTACTTTGACAATAAAGGCTTATTATTTATTATTATTATTACCACCAGATAGATTTGTAGCTGGCTGACCGGCCATACTCAGTGTGTGGTCCTCAATGGAATTGCATCTACATGGAGGGAAGTGTGTAGTGTGTAGTGGGCCCAGTGCTCTTCAATATCTTCAAGAATGATTTGGATGAGGGGATAGATGGGGAACTCATCAAATTTTCAGACAACACTAAGCTGGCAGGAATAGCCAACACTCCAGAAGATAGGCTTAAGATACAGAAGGATCTTGACAGACTTGAACACTGGGTGCTATCTAATAAAATGAAATTCAATAGTGAAAAAAGTAAGGTGCTACATTTAGACAACAAAAACCAAATGCACAGGTATAGTATAGGTGGTACCTTGCTCAATAGTAGCAACTCTGAAAGGGATCTTGGAGTCCTAGCGGACAATCACTTAAATATGAGTCAGCAGTGTGCTGCAGCTGCCAAAAAAGTCAACACAGTGCTAGGCTGCATTAACAGAGGGATAGAATCAAGATCACATGAACTATTAATACCATTTTACAATGCCTTGGTAAGGCCACACCTGGAATACTGCATCCAGTTTTGGTCATCACGATGCAAAAAAGATGTTGAGACTCTAGAAAGACTGCAGAGAAGAGCAACAAAGATGATTATGTGACTGGATGCTAAAACATATAAGGAACGGTTGCTGGAATTGGGTAGGTCTACTCTAATGAAGAGAAGGACGAGGGGTGACATGATAGCAGTGTTCCAATATCTCAGGGGTTGCCACAAAGAAGAGGGAGTCAAGCTATTCTCCAAAGCACCTGAAGTCAGGACAAGAAGCAATGGATGGAAACTAGTCAAGGAGAGTAGCAACCTAGAACTAAGGAGAAATTTTCTGACATTTAGAACAATTAATCAGTGGAACAACCTGCCTCCAGAAGCTGTGAATGCTCCAACACTGGAAGCTTTTAAGAAGAGACTGGACAGCCATTTGTCTGTCTGTAAGCAGTAGGAAATGGATCCTGGGTAGAATCCAGTTTTTAGGACTATCTGAAGGAGAGAGTTTCCTCCTTCAAATTCCTGGGAGTCTACCTCTGTGAAGATCTTACCTGGAAAGTCAATACAACCCATGTGGCCAGAAAGGCCCAACAGAGACTCCACTTCCTCAGGGTCTTGTGGAAGAAAAGGGTAGAACAACGGCTAATGACCTTCTTTTACCGGTCTACTATTGAAAGCGTCTTCTTGCACTGTATTGTGATTTGGTATGCTGGCCTGACAGCCGCGGATAGGAAAGTATTACAGAGGGTGATGAGCACAGCATAAAACATTGTGGGCTGTCCCCTGACACCACTGGATGACATCGCCAAGGCTCGCTGCCTTGGAAGAGGGAGAAAAATTCTCAGGGACAACTCAGATCCTTGTTGGCACCTCTTTACTCTCCTACCATCGGGTAGGAGATACAGGAGTATAGCCAGCCATACCAACAGGCTGAAAAACAGCTTTTATCCAGGGGCTGTTAGGCTCTTGAACGGGAAATAACTTTATGTATGATTGACTTGCGAGGCTGGTGTGTTGTGCAATTAGCTCACATGGTGTAACAAGATGGTGGGTTTGTTGTCACTGTGAGTTGTGGGGGGGCATGAAGGGAGGCTCAGCCAATCTCAATGTATACATGGTTGTACTTTGACAATAAAGGTTCATTCAGAGTTGGTAATAAACAGGCAAGACTGTGGCTGCAACAGTGTAATTAAAACTCTGCCCGAACCATGTCAGTTTTCTTTTGGATACATTTCTTCATTATGATTTCTTTTTGCCGAAAGAGAGTGGAAGAACTGGTTTAATACCACCAATATCAGTGGTAAATGGGAAGAAGCACAATTATATTAGACATGGGCAACAAAGCATCTGATTGGAGTAGCATCAGCTGATTTAAAAACAATCATCATCAACAACAAACAGCAGAACATTTTTCTCTAACCCAGAAATCTTGCAAATCTAGTATAAAAAAAATATCCTGATTCAGGTTCAGCATGTGCTACTGACCTGGGGAAGGAGAAGGGAAGCAGGTAGAAGTCGGCCTAGAATAATGGAGATTTTTCTAGAGAGCCGCAATATTTCTTGGTTTGACCAACTAGAACTGATCAATCATTTCCCTCTAATGGTTCAGAAAAAGCACTTAGTATTTCTGCTGCAGTGGCAGCTCTCCCTGATTAACAAAGCAAAGCATAAAAGCAAACTCTCAGCAAAAAGTCCCTCTAATGAACTTTAAAGAGCACACATATATGCATGCACCATGCACACACTCACACATCCTGATATTGCTAGTTAGGATGTGTAGGATGTTGCCATGCTGCTAAAGGGTGTACGAACCAAGCTTGTTTTGTGTGAAATAGATTTCAGTCCCTACCAAAAAAATGAAGTCTGTATTCTCCATGGACAATTTCTCTACTCTGTCACTTTCATTACAGAAATGTTACAGAGATTCAGAGCAAAGGGAGGGAGGGGAGTAAATCTTCCTATTTTGCATAAGATTTTTTCAGCTTTACATCCATCCATCCTGATTTTTGTGAGGGACCCTAGAGTACAATCTGATTAACATCAGCTTACAATATAGTGCTTTTTAAAGTGATTTTCTTGACGGAGGGGGTGGAACAGGTTTCTTCCAAATAAATTGTCACTTGTGGTGTTCAGCAAGAAGGTGGACTAATTTGACAACTGTCCATCTCAACAATCTGCATCTGAATTCTCTTTTGCAGAAATACTTTAGTTGAATAGACACAGTACATGCTGCTTTTTCTTTGAATGACAGGCAAAGACTTCGGTGTGAAGTAACACCATATATTTATTTAATTTCCACTCCACCTCACCAGACAATGTCTGAGCATTTTATGTCTTGTATTATTTTTTGGAAAAAAAATGGGGTAAAAAAAATCAGCATGACAATAGCATCAGAACTTGTAAAATCCATTGAGCAGATGTAGTTGAATGGACAATAAGTCTCGGAGAAGAACAATCTCATGGTTACCAAATGAAGGGAAGAGGTTAACTTCATTTTGAGGAAGAAAAAAAAATCAACTCAGACTTCATAGAAGCATAAAGATGGAAGGGACTTTTTATTTCAACTCCCTTTCCACTTGTGTCATGCCTTAATGCTTAAAGACATCACTGCAGTCCCATATCTGAGAAAACCTTGAGGGTACAATCTGAGTTGCTCACTGGGGACCAAAGCTTTATTTTTCCAAACTTTCAGCCCATCATTAGGGGACTCCTCTTTCTCCAGAATATGCCATAATGATGGGCTCCAGCATGAGCCCAAAAGCTTGGAAGAATAAAGCTTTGCTCCCCAGTGACCAACTCAGATTGTATTCTGGAACATTATCCTGGGACACATATGTTTATCTTCATTTGTGAGAAAACTTTGTATGACAGCTAATTTCTTTACTTTTCCTGATAGATCTCCAAAAATAACCAAAAACACTCTGAAAAAAGGGAGGAGCTACATTTTGATTTCTATCATAACATCTAGCTTAGTTGTTCTATAATTAAAGAGTAACAAAACAATCTGAAAGGCTTAATAAATTCTTCCTTACTCCTATTCTTCTCAATTCTTTTGTAGCTTAGAGCTAGCAATCTTTTCTTTCTTATTCCCCCCCATTTCTTCTGAGTGGTGCTGGTAAAATAATGCACATTGGTATGTGAACTGATGTTTATAGGGCTGAAAAAGGCAATCATACAGTTCTGTGCTGTAGTTGTGCAATTATAACATGTGAACAAAGACCATTGAGGGTCATTCTAAATTTGTGGCTTGTTAGAGGTTAGTGAACACTGGAGATAAAGCATGTTTTTATTACCTTTTATTTATAGAAAATCAAATCCGAAGCAATAGTTTATAAAAGGATTCATTATATGCAGGCCAGGGCTGAAAACCAGTGGCTGCCTGATGTTGCTACAACTTGGCAAACATGGTCAATGACATGGAGAGCTGGGAAAGAAACGGCTAGTGGTCCAGTTCAACTTTAGGACAAACCTCAGGATGATGTTAAAAAAGAAATTAATGTGTATGTATTCTTATCTTTATTTTCTTTCCACATCAGGTTTGCTATTTTCATTTGTTTTCTGACAACTATAGCAATTTCTAAGACTGTAGTCTTCAAATTCCTTGCTTCCACAAGGTCATGGATGAGAATTCTAGGTGCTGAATTCTACATGCCTGAAGTTACCAGTGTTGGAAAACATGGGACTACACAAATCTACACAAGAATCACGAGTCTACACTACAGCAATTAAGCCAGACCCAAGATCATTTTTGCTATCTAGACTTAAAAGAGAGGGAGAGATTTGTTACCTTTTATAATGTACGTATTCTAAGATCCAGAAGGATTGTAGCTTGAGTCTTTAATATGCAAATCTTATGCTCTGTTGGTGCCAATAATCTCTTGCCAAGTCTAAATTTGGGAAATTGTTCTGGATTGGGCACTATCAATACCATAAGCCTCATGGCATCTTTACAAAATTCAGAAGATGGCATTAAAAAGTTGTGTATAACATTTAGGTAGGACCCGAATTTACTCCCCAATAACAAATGGCATCCACAATAGTCACAGCTAAATATGTGACTTCTTGAATTTGGTTTAACCTTTCCCTAAAAAGGGGTGGAGGAATCAACTAACAAGTGAGAAAATCTTCTGGACTGGTCATTTGCAGCAGGCCCAACCAAAATTTATTACATCTTTTAACAAGATATAAATACAAACAGCATTTATAATGTACAACTTCAACAAATATCTCATTGGGGACAAATTAAGACGATTTGTCCACTTGGATCCTTAGTACAGCTCAATCTGCAATACTGTAGTAAGACAGCCAGTTCTGCCTAAAAATACAAAACTGATCTCAACTGGTACATGAAATTATTAAAAGATGGTGATCAACAGAAGTTTTATGTGTGATTTTATAATTGCTCCAAGCTATAAATTTAATAGATTAATCCTTATTTTTTCTAATAGTTCAGTTTATTTTTGCATACAGATTAGCACCCTCTTGATGTTTGTCCATTGCTCATAGGTGCATTCAGTTATCTCATACGTACATAACAGTTTTCCATTAAAATACAGGTGCTGTATTTACAGAAATTGATGGTCATGAATGCAATTTTACATGTATGTAGCACCTTTCATTCAGGAAAAAAAAAAGAACTTTACAGAGGAATTACAAACAATTTGCTCCACCTGTTGAAATTCAAGCCAAAGGTGGGCCAGATCAACAACTATATTACAATGCATAGCTATGATACACAACTGCTTAGGCCGAGAAGGACATGTGCTTTTACAGTTATGTCCAGAAAGTAGATTTTTAATCAACTACCCAGTGCAAAAAAGTGAAGAGGCCTCTAGAAGGAATCATATTCTGAGAGGAACTCAGGTGATCACAACTTCAGTTTTACACATCATCTTGGAATGGAGCACTTCCGAGAACACCAAGGGCACTTTAAAACCCATTGCTTTTGAAGTTGGGAGTGTGGATGACAGCGCCACCTATTAGGTCATTCCTAGGCAGTACTCCTTGTGATACCTACAGAAATGGGACAATGCAAAATGAAATGAAACGAAAGTGTCAGAAACAAGTTTATAAAAATGGCACATTTATTGCTACAGAACAGTCATGTACATGACGGCATCAAATAACTACAAATGGGAAACATAAAGGTCTACAGCAAGCTGTGTGTTTCGCCTTCAGGGATCTCCAGCCCACAACCTGTTTAGACACTTCTACAAATCAGAAATACACCAAAAAACATGGGGGAAAAAAATATCGAGGCACTCAGCCACACGTTGAAAAACAAAGTGTAACTGTTGTTTTCTTTTTCTTTTTGTCCCTTTTATTGTTTTTTTCCCTTTTTTATTTATTTTTTTCTTTTTAAATGTTGCAGCTATGGATACAGTCGCAAAAAAGTTCCCCACTGCGACCTCCAACTTAAAAAAAAAGATAAAGAAATAAGGAAAAAAAAAACCAGAAGAAAAAAAGAAGAAGCTATCATACAATTTCATCTTGGTAACACATATGTAAAATAACATCTTTTAAATAGTAAAATAAAGTAACAAACTTTTACTTAGAATGATTCCAAACATCTACAAAGAAGAAATATTCAGAATCTGACAATCCCTGTCCCACCCTTCCACCCCCAATATTCGTGGTATAAAAGGATTGCTCCTGTGAAAAATAAGCCAAATATATTTTTTTAAAAATTTTTAAATTTAGGCTTTTCTTTTATCCTACTTGGGTGTACTAGTCTATTTTATAGCAAAAAGGTCACTAGACAAACAAAGCTTTGTAACAAAAAGGCAGGCACTGATACATGGTAAATCTCTGCTTTTCCGTTTCTTCACTTAGTTGCATCACAAGTAACAAGAATGAAAAAGGCCACAGTTCATATATTTTCACCATTACATAAGTCTATAATACTTGAAATGAGTATGGTCAAACCAGCACTGCACAAAGGTGAATCAATTTCAAGTCCCATGAGAAGATGCTAGAAAAATGAAAAAGAGAAAGAAAAAAGGAAGAAGAAAGAAAATAAATAAATCTTGGTGCCCCCCACTGTGTTGGAATTCATTGTATTCCATCGTTAGAAAATCATTTTTTTTCCTTCTTGTATCAGCCAGTGGATTAAGCTTGATTTGTGCTTTTTCTCACCCGATAAATTCTCTTCATTTGTGGCAATGTACTATTATTGTTCACAGTCTGGCACAGGTTGCACTGTGCCTGTTGAACAGAACAATGAAAATTGGAAATTGCTCCGTGTTCCTCCCACTCTATCCCCACCCTTCCAATGAAACCAACGAATAAAACAAATCGGAAGACTGTATCAATACAAGTTGCATCACTGGTTGAACTGACAGTTGTATAAACATTAGTGTTCTTTGCAGCTGCACATAAGACAAATGTAAAAAAAAAAATTCTACACGAACAGATTTCCTTAAATCTGTGTATTCATAAATTACTTGAATGTGGAGGTGGATCATTCATTAACTGTTGGATAAATTTCTACAATGTAATGTCCAAGTACTGTTTATTACTGTACAATGTGTGGTTTCTCCTTTGTATGAGTGTGCAAAGCACTCCAAGTCTGCTGGATTTTCTGACAATCGTGGAAGCATCTCAAAATCTCACACGGTGCTTTGCTTCGAGCTGAAAAGACTTGCAGAATATATGGAGCACTTCAAATTTGAAACAACTTGCACACTTCTACCTCTTGGTCGTTAAACTCAAGTCATTACCAGATCTTTTAACAAGTGACAACTCCCACTGTGGACAGCAGCAGTGAAAGTTAAGCAATTCTTGATGTCTTATTTTTTAGGATCACACACTAAATTAAAGCAAGCAGAGGAGAGGGGAGGGTGAACAACACAAAACAGCATGACTGGTTAATTTTCAAGTTTAAATTCCATTATGGAACAGGAAACCACGTCCCAAACCACAGAGAATAGATTACCGTTTTATAAACAACTAAGACTCTATTGGGTCTATGTACATCACCATTTTCATTCCTGTTTAGAATCATGTCTGCTGTAAGAAAATACTGAATAGCCAGCAATGAAAACCATCCTTTTATCAATGTTCTCTGACTGTGAATGTTTCAAGATTCGTACAATCTCATCAATCTCGGCAATTATTAAAAAGACGGCATTTTGATTTTGCATTGCTAGCACTCTTATCCAAATTAGTTTTATATTCAGAACAGACTATTTGAAATCTCTGCATTATTAATACAAACAAGCAGAAATGCTCACAATGATGACAATCAAGATGAAAGTTAACGCCTCTTTGATTTATCCAGGTTTTTAGCATAGTTATCCTCTGAAATAACAACTTCCCATTAAAAGTATTAGAATTGTTTTTTTATAAAAAAACTTTAATCCTAAACTATATTAATATCTTGTCAATTAAAAGAGAATCCTCCAATATTTAGAATACCAGTACTAAAAAAATTAGGCTTAAGACTATTTGAAATCTTTGCATTATTAATACAAACAAGCAGAAATGCTCACAATGACGACATCAAGATGAAAATTAACCCCTCTTTGATTTATCCAGGTTTTTAGTATAAAGTTATTCTCTGAAATAACAAATTCCCATTAAAAGTATTAGAATTGTTTTTTTTATAAAAAAACTTTAATCCTAAACTATATTAATAATTTTTCAATTAAAAGAGAATCCTCCAATATTTAGAATACCAGTACTAAAAAAATTAGGTTTAAGACAAACATTTTCATCTAAACGTACTCTTATTAGAAGTATGGCATCTGCAATGAAATAGTCGTTTCTTGTTCTGATTTCAACTTACATAGACTCTGCTCTTTTATGAGCTTAATCCACCTCCACATTTGAGAAACTTATTAACAAATAATAGTATTTTTAAAAGTTTTACTGCTACTGAACATATTTACAATTTTCAACACACACAGGTAATCAAAATGTTTATGGATATGGAGAGGGTGGTTCACATGGTAAACTACCACATTTGTTCTTTATGTTTTTCAGTAACATAAAATTAAGATTCTTATTTCTCACTATTTCATTTAAATGAGATTTTGTTTCAACCACACAGTTAAAAAAACAAGTTTGATACAATGTATTAAAACACATAATAACAAGAGTCTACATGTAAAAATATAACTTTTACATACACAATTTCAAAATAATGATACGTTTGCCATTTTGTTGCATAAAATTTACAAATGTATTTTTTTTCATTACTATGTAACTGGCAAAACAGGAGAACAGATGGAAGGTCTAGACCATTTTCAATCGGTATATGGCATTTACTCAGTGCTGATAGGTGGAAAAATCTATTCAAACAGGGAGATTCCATTTAAAAATAACAGGCCAAGTTTACGTGGCTATTTTAAAAAAAAATCAGGAACTTGAACCAGAGACAAAAAGATGCTGACAAAGACTGAACTGGGAGCAATGTCAGTTAATTGCTCTGTCTCCCAAAGTAAATCTTGGGAAGATTCACTGTGGGTGCTTGCTTAGATGCCCTGAAATCCAATTACTGGATGAGTTGCTGTTGTAAGCTTGATCTATACTTGCTATAATATATATGTGTTAAGTAAAAACTTGGATCATACTGGCCAGAAAAATACTGTTCTACTCCCTCCTCCTCGAGAAAGTGCAACTTAATGCTTTAGAACGGGTAAGGCTTGTTCTAATGCTGTGTGACGGTTGGATATTGGCATTTTTTTTAATGAATGGAGGAGGCAGTATATGGTCTATCTTTCAAGAATACCCATTAAAGTGTTCTCTTTCAAATCAAACTCTCATACAACTAGCAACTGCCCCCCACCCCGCCTTTGACCATGTATTCTGAAATGCCTTGATGCATATTGTATTTAAGCTACACACATTAATTTAACATTTCTACTGGTTTGTTAAATCACAGCCACCTTTGATTATGTTACATTTTTTGATGATATAAACATTGGAAGGCACAGTGGTAACATTGTAGCATTCTAACCTTGTACCTCTGAAAATCTTAGAAATAGGGTCTAATGAGAGCAAGAGTCATGATTTGGAATTCTCCACCCCTCAACCCCAAAATTCGATTGCCTGGGCCATTTTCCCCCCAAACTCATGTTGACTGTAGGGTAGGGACTAGAGCCCCACAGGATTCCTAATCCATACCCCAGCATTCTGGGGAACCATAGTCCCCATCTGCTTTGGGGGGGGGGTTTGGAGGTCTCAGCAATGCTGCTTACGCTTATCAACATGAGACATACCTTATCTAGTCCCGTATTTTCCCCAAAGGACTCAAGAAATCACTGGCTACTTTTCTGTATGCATGATAAGCAACCTTGGGGGGAGAGTTCATCCTGGACGGCCCCTCCAGCAACAGAGTTGGCACTACAGGTTACAATAAGGAACTGAAGAGGGCCATGGGGGAAGAGAAAGAAGACGTCAACAGAAACAAAACTTATTTACAGTAAAATCTTTTTCTTAAAAAAAGTTATTCAGTATTTTTTTTTTACAGGAGCAAAAAGTCGGAAACAAATGAACAAAGCTTACCATATTCACTAATTTTAATATATATATATATATATATATATTTATATATATATTTATATAATATTTATATATGTGTGTTTGTGTCCATGTGTTTTGTATTTGTCATAGGTCTATAAGATCCATCTGTTCCTCCTACCCTAAGGAATGGCTAATGTCATTACTTCAGTTTTCATTAGGACGTTTGCTGGTTTTGTAAATATTAGGGTAGCAGTGCTTCCCTTTTCAATATCCAGTAAGTATAAACACTAGCTGACTAGTACACCAATGAAAACGTTCATTTTTTTTTCTTCAGAAGTACACTTTTCATTATTGCAAGTTTACAATTTTTAAATTAAATATTTTTTTTTCAGACTTACAAATTAATTATATTTTTTTTTCCAAAAGAAGTTTAGGCACAAATGCATTGTCCCACAGTGTGGAGAAGATTGCCATTCAGTCTCCTGGCTGTGCATTTACAGCTTGTCAACATACTGCTTGAAACATTCCGAATGATATGTTGATAAGAGGTGTCCCTCAAGTTGCACTTTTTCTTTATTTCAAAATCAGGAATGCTGAAATCTCTTGCGTCTGTGATTCGTAACTACTCAGACTTGTCTCATTATATTACAAAAAAGGGGGGGAGGGTTAAGTGTTTATATGTTTTTAAGATAATACAGCTGTTTAAGGAAGTGGTCTCTGGTTTACGTGAAGAAAATGTGGCAACTTGGACCTGTGAAAGAAGTGGAAAAATTTTCGATCAGCCAAAATGCAATCATCTTTATTATTCTTAATTTTTTTTCATAACAACACATTTAGCATGAAAAAGGCTTCTGAAGCTGTTTCTCAACAACCCTTACTCTTATCACCCAGATGAAGAGACTTATTACCCTTTTGAAGACATGTGGAGGATTTTCACACTGGAGGCTCAAAATACAGAGGCAGAATAAGCTGACTGATTGTATGCTTACAAGGATGCTTACATCCTTACAAGATGGTTGGGTCTAGTGGTTAAGGCTAGAAGCCAGGAGAATGTGAGTTGTAGTCCTGCCTTAGGCACAAAAGCCAGCTAGGTGATGTTGGGCCATTCACCAGGAGACTGTGAGTTCTAGTTCCGCCTTAGGCATGAAAGACAGTTGAGTGACTTTGGGCAGAATAAACTAAATAAATGAATAAATCAAACAAAGTACAGGTAGTCTTTGACTTATGGCCACAATTGAGCCCAAAATTTCTGTTGCTAAGCAAGGCAATTATTAACTGAGTGGCGCTCCATTTCTTTGACCTTTCTGCCACCATTGTTAAGCAAGTCAATGCATTGTTAAGTGAATCAGGCAGTTGTTAATTTCCTTCAGTAAAGAAATTCAGGTAAATATAACAGATTTAGCTCCCTTCTTCTTGTTCCTCATCTATAAAGCCCTCTGAATTTCCTGCAACTCATTTGGTAGTTATCTGGTAGTGACTCAGTCCTGACATACAAATCTATTCCCATTATGTCATATAAATAGGACATTTTTATGAAGAGTTTTGGGCAATCTGGAGAACATTGAATAAATTCAAATGCAAATTGGCAGTTATTTATCATTGTGTATCAGAATGCAGGCAGGATCCAATGGGTGTAGCCAACCTTTTGTAGCCATGTTTTCCATGTTCATTAAGTATGTTGATGCTACGCAACAAGAGAAACAAACATGTCCCTAATTTGTGATCATGTCTGATCTGGTCTAGATTTCTTCTGCTCACTATTTACACTTCAACCCATATGAGAAAATACAAAGCAATAAATAAAAGGATATAAAGACATGACTGGGGTGGGGGCTGGAGTTGGTTGTTCACATAAGGGGGAAAAAAGAGAAGCTAACAAATAAAACAATGTAGCAAAAACAATTCACAAGGTATTAAATTAAGAAGAAACATAATATTGAATAAGAAAAGATTCTTATCTATAGAATTTAGATTGCCTTTAGTCAATCTTGACTGCCTGCAGTGTCCCTGCGGTTTTCTTAGCAAGATTTTGGAAGTGGTTTATCTTTTAACTTTTTCCTCCTAGGGCTGAGAAAAAGAGACTACAGATAGTTACTACCACAATTGTGACCAGAATTTCAGTTGAATGTTGCTATGGTCATAGGTTTTTCTACCATTTTACAGCAATTGATAAAGGAATCATGTGTTCCTATGTCAAAAACATGCAAATCATTTTACTGTAAATCTGAATCTAGTCTCCTGGTTGGGTGTTTTTGTCAGAAACCTGCAAAAAAATCTAGCAACAACAACAAAAAAAAAACATTGCAAACTGATCACGGGATGCTGCAAATGGTTGTAAATGTGAGCTTTGTATCTAAGGCGGAACTAGAACTCACGGTCTCCTGGTTTTTGCACCAAACTGGCTCTTATGGAAAGAAATAGTTTTTAGATGTTAATTCCCCTAATTATATTTGTTCTAAAGAAACTAATAGCGGTGGTATTATTATTATTATTACTATGAGGAGACTGGTCAAGATGTACCCACCTTTTTCCTTTTGTTTACATCTGCCCCATGTGATTAGATGTGTCTCCCATCCCAGGGTGGGGCCCTGCCAAAGAAAGTGGAGGAGGGTCTGAAGATACTTTTTCTTCTTCCCTTCTTTTCAAACATGCTGCTTTAGGATTCAGATTTCTTTCTGTGAAACCAAAGTTTAAGAAAACATTAAACAATGTGTGTTCAAGTATAATATCTTGCTCATCCTGCTGTCATTTCCTTCAACTGGCCAGGAATCTCCATTATACTGAGAAAGAATTTTGATTCTCCGAATCTCGTTTCTCTGGCTAATTTTCCACTTAAAAATTATCTTCATTTCATCTCCAAGCCTTGTCCATCTCAATTTGTGACATCCAGGACAGAGACTCACCTGCATTTCAGAACAACTGTTACTTCAGATTAGAATTTTTTAAAGTTATTTCAATCACTGCAACTTAGCTCTGGGATCCCAGTTGCCTGATGTACAACGTAATTTATCTACTAAACATGCTAACCACCTTAGGGGCTTGGAGCACTACTAATCACTGGACTGGACTGACAACATAATTCACAATGAATTTTGTGATACGCACTTATTTCATTTTATTTCTTTATTAAATTTATATGCCACCTATCTCACTGTCATGTGATTCTGGGCGGCTTACAAACGTCATAAAATAACACAGCTACAAAATTTAAAAATGAAATAAACAGAAATTGAACAAGTTAAAACCAGAATACTATGAGGTGATGTTCTTCCTAGTCCACTAACCACTTCCAACACGTAATGCCCCCGTCTTATAACTGAATTATAAGTGACTAATAATCGGGGACTTGCTTCTTGGAATCCAAGCTTTTTTTTTTTTTTAGCAAAACCAGCCTGTCTTATGCAGACTAAATTTCAAGGTTAGTCATTTCAATTATACCACTTTGTAACAGAAGGACGATCCTTTCATAGCAGTTTACATAGCATGGTGGTACCCTGGCCTGTATGAGCTCAGACCAAAGTTTTAAAAAAGCATCATTATGACCTGGAGGCATCTAATCCATCCCTGCATCATTAGTGAAACACAGAAATCCATACCACACTCCTAAGATCAAAGGTGTCCACAGTCTTTCTTCAAAACATCTGAATGAGATTGAGATTTGCAGAACGACTGGATAAAACCAGCCTTAACTCACCTCTGACTTGCTGCTCTAAACTGAGGATAACTGCTACAGCTTGATGTAAGATCAAAAGTTTGGTCTGGGGCTTGTCGCTTTTCAGATGGAGCTGCACCATCCGGCCCAGCTCTTTGAAAGCCTCGTTGATGTCACGGACACGCAGGCGCTCACGGGCATTGTTGGCCATTCTTCTTTCCTTCTCGCGCTCTGCTTTTTGTTCCGGAGTAAGATCTTCGTCATCATTATTGCTGAGAGGGAAACATAGCACAGGATTTTCTAATGGGGTTTGAAACCTCAGGTGTTTTATCAACATGTTACTCTCTTTCAAAGTATGAGTCTGGCTAAAAGGAACATAGGAATGTAAAACTTTAGCTGCATTGAATAGTATGGCAGAAGGCCAACTAAATCTGGATGAACAAAATGTTTCTCTTTTTAAAAAAGCCATACATGCCAGTACATAGTTTCATTGGTATCTGTCATATTGAATGTAATAAGCAATATATACCGTATATACTTGAGTATAAGCCGAATTTTTCAGCCCACTTTTTGGGCTGAAAAATTCCACTTCGGCTTATACTCCAGTCAACAAAAAAAACTTACCGAGGACTTGTGCGCGGCCGAGGCTTTGGTGCTTCCGGGATCGCCCGCACCTCTCCCAAGCCACCGCCGTCCGAGACCTGCCGAAGTTTGGGGAGGTTTGGGGAGGTGCGCGCGCACCTCCCCAAACTCCGCGCCTTGCCTGCCTGCTTCTTTCCGCAGCGGAAAGAAGCAGGCAGGCAGGGCGCGGAGGAACGGAGACTTGCCGACGTTTGGGGAGGTTTGGGCGCCTCCCCAAACCTCGGCAGGTCTCCGTTCCTCCGCGCAGACCTGCCGACGTTTGGGGAGGTTTGGGCGCCTCCCCAAACCTCCCCAAACCTCGGCAGGTCTCCGTTCCTCCTGCCGACCTTTGGGGAGGTTTGGGCGCCTCCCCAAACCTCCCCAAACCTCGGCAGGTCTCCGTTCCTCCTGCCGACCTTTGGGGAGGTTTGGGCGCCTCCCCAAACCTCCCCAGGTCTCCGTTCCTCCTGCCGACCTTTGGGGAGGTTTGGGCGCCTCCCCAAACCTCCCCAGGTCTCCGTTCCTCCTGCCGACCTTTGGGGAGGTTTGGGCGCCTCCCCAAACCTCGGCAGGTCTCCGTTCCTCCTGCCGACCTTTGGGGAGGTTTGGGCGCCTCCCCAAACCTCGGCAGGTCTCCGTTCCTCCTGCCGACCTTTGGGGAGGTTTGGGCGCCTCCCCAAACCTCGGCAGGTCTCCGTTCCTGTTTGGGGAGGTTTGGGCGCCTCCCCAAACCTCCCCAAACCTCGGCAGGTCTCCGTTCCTCCGCGCAGACCTGCCGACCTTTGGGGAGGTTTGGGCGCCTCCCCAAACGTCCCCAAACCTCGGCAGGTCTCCGTTCCTGTTTGGGGAGGTTTGGGCGCCTCCCCAAACCTCCCCAAACCTCGGCAGGTCTCCGTTCCTCCGCGCAGACCTGCCGACCTTTGGGGAGGTTTGGGCGCCTCCCCAAACCTCCCCAAACCTCGGCAGGTCTCCGTTCCTGTTTGGGGAGGTTTGGGCGCCTTCCCAAACCTCCCCAAACCTCGGCAGGTCTCCGTTCCTCCGCGCAGACCTGCCGACCTTTGGGGAGGTTTGGGCGCCTCCCCAAACCTCCCCAAACCTCGGCAGGTCTCCGTTCCTGTTTGGGGAGGTTTGGGCGCCTCCCCAAACGTCCCCAAACCTCGGCAGGTCTCCGTTCCTCCGCGCAGACCTGCCGACGTTTGGGGAGGTTTGGGCGCCTCCCCAAACCTCCCCAAACCTCGGCAGGTCTCCGTTCTTCCTGCCGACCTTTGGGGAGGTTTGGGCGCCTCCCCAAACCTCCCCAAACGTCGGCAGGTCTGCGCGGAGGAACGGAGACCTGCCGAGGTTTGGGGAGGCGCCCAAACCTCCCCAAACAGGAACGGAGACCTGCCGAGGTTTGGGGAGGCGCCCAAACCTCCCCAAAGGTCGGCAGGTCTGCGCGGAGGAACGGAGACCTGCCGAGGTTTGGGGAGGTTTGGGGAGGCGCCCAAACCTCCCCAAACAGGAACGGAGACCTGCCGAGGTTTGGGGACGTTTGGGGAGGCGCCCAAACCTCCCCAAAGGTCGGCAGGTCTGCGCGGAGGAACGGAGACCTGCCGAGGTTTGGGGAGGTTTGGGGAGGCGCCCAAACCTCCCCAAACAGGAACGGAGACCTGCCGAGTTTTGGGGACGTTTGGGGAGGCGCCCAAACCTCCCCAAAGGTCGGCAGGTCTGCGCGGAGGAACGGAGACCTGCCGAGGTTTGGGGAGGCGCCCAAACCTCCCCAAACAGGAACGGAGACCTGCCGAGGTTTGGGGAGGTTTGGGGAGGCACCCAAACCTCCCCAAAGGTCGGCAGGTCTGCGCGGAGGAACGGAGACCTGCCGAGGTTTGGGGAGGTTTGGGGAGGCGCCCAAACCTCCCCAAACAGGAACGGAGACCTGCCGAGGTTTGGGGACGTTTGGGGAGGCGCCCAAACCTCCCCAAAGGTCGGCAGGTCTGCGCGGAGGAACGGAGACCTGCCGAGGTTTGGGGAGGTTTGGGGAGGCGCCCAAACCTCCCCAAACAGGAACGGAGACCTGCCGAGGTTTGGGGACGTTTGGGGAGGCGCCCAAACCTCCCCAAAGGTCGGCAGGTCTGCGCGGAGGAACGGAGACCTGCCGAGGTTTGGGGAGGCGCCCAAACCTCCCCAAAGGTCGGCAGGAGGAACGGAGACCTGCCGAGGTTTGGGGAGGTTTGGGGAGGCGCCCAAACCTCCCCAAAGGTCGGCAGGAGGAACGGAGACCTGCCGAGGTTTGGGGAGGTTTGGGGAGGCGCCCAAACCTCCCCAAAGGTCGGCAGGAGGAACGGAGACCTGCCGACGTTTGGGGAGGCGCCCAAACCTCCCCAAAGGTCGGCAGGAGGAACAGAGACCTGCCGAGGTTTGGGGAGGCGCCCAAACCTCCCCAAAGGTCGGCAGGAGGAACGGAGACCTGCCGAGGTTTGGGGAGGTTTGGGGAGGCGCCCAAACCTCCCCAAAGGTCGGCAGGAGGAACGGAGACCTGCCGAGGTTTGGGGAGGCGCCCAAACCTCCCCAAAGGTTGGCAGGAGGAACGGAGACCTGCCGAGGTTTGGGGAGGCGCCCAAACCTCCCCAAAGGTCGGCAGGAGGAACGGAGACCTGCCGAGGTTTGGGGAGGTTTGGGGAGGCGCCCAAACCTCCCCAAAGGTCGGCAGGAGGAACGGAGACCTGCCGACGTTTGGGGAGGTTTGGGGAGGCGCCCAAACCTCCCCAAAGGTCGGCAGGAGGAACGGAGACCTGCCGACGAGCCGCGGCCACACAGGGTATTCCTGTGTATTCAGGCTTGCAGAACGGCGGATCGGCTTATACTCGAGTCAATAACTTTTTCCAGTTTTTGGGGGTGAAATTGGGGGTCTCGGCTTATACTCGAGTCGGCTTATACTCAAGTATATACGGTATATATATATGAAAGTTACAACTATAGCATGACTTTTGACATATTCAAAAAATTGATCCACGATCGTTCTAGATAAAACCAGAGATTTTTCTCTTGGGCTGAATGGATAAAGAACTTGAAAAAGAAATTGGAACTTTGATGTTATGTATGCTGGCAGCAGCAAGAAAATTGTATGCACAAAAATGGAATGATACTTTGATTCCCACAATGGATGAATGACTGCTAAAGTTGGAGTTAGCAGAGATGTCTAAATTGACTGCTTTGATTAAAAAAAAAAGAATACAATTAACTTTGTTTCTACTTGGAAACTGTTTTTGGATTTTGTGCTTGAGGTAGAAAAAAAATTGAAACTTCGATTTTGGGTTTTGCTGATTAGATAGGCTTGTTTTTATAGAAATGGCTAATATATATTATTATGTAAAAGGAAAAATTTGAGGTTGCGTTTTATTACCTTATTCCACTGCGCCAAAAAGAATAGAAAGTTAGTGCTTTTTTTCCCGTTTACCCTACAGTTTTTCCTTTACTCCTTTTTCTCCCCTATTTTCCAATTATTTTCATTTTATTTTGTATTTCTGTATTTTGTATTGTCATAAACTATTTTTATTGTTCTGAACAGGTCTTAAAATTTGTTGCAAAAAATATGCCTCAGAATGCAATGGAATACAAGGGTATCCCTTCTCTGCAACCCTTTAAAGCAGCAACATATTATTCCAGGATAGTTGGAAAGACACATCTGCTTAACAGGATGCAATCAAATGCTATGAGTATGCCTCTATGCATTTTGAAAAATCTTTCTGGAATTAAATCCAAGGCACTGAAAAGCACTAATAGGTAAAATACATTAAAACAAAAATTAAGTTTGCTGTTTAAATACATCCATATGCTTTTACACACACACACACACACACACACACACATACACACAGAATGATCTTAGTTACTATTAACCTTAGTGTTTATCTTTTTTCCTCTGTACGATTTTTATATTATGCTAAACAGGTAATTTAGCCTGCAGCTAACTCAGATATCTAAAAAATGTCAGAATGATGTAAAACTTTGTACAGAGCCTGCTAAAATCCAAAGCAAAAGGGCAAAGGTGGAAATAATGATACTTGCTAACCTATGGCTCTTTACTTTTGATATGCCAGTGACAATCAGAAATGCCAATTCTATAATAGGGAAGTCTGCATATAGATAAGGACTAACCTACGGAAGACTGAAATATACAACTCAGCCATACAGTTCACTGAAAGGCTTTGGATCAGTAACTGTACTTCAGGGAGAGTTACTCCAAGGAGGTATGGTGGGGTTGAAGTGTGGGCTTGGAAGGAGATATGATCACCACGGGTTTTGGTCACCACAATGTAAAAAAGATATTTATTTATTTATTTAAATTTATATGCCGCCCTTCTCCCTGAGGACTCAGGGAGGCATACAACAATAAAAATTAAAAAAACATAGGATGAAAAGTTTTTAAAAAGAATTAAACAATATATACAATAATGACGTGACAATTTAAAAAACCCGATAAAAACTTAATTAAAAAATGTAGTCAGTCCAGACCCGCTTGTTGGAACAACCAAGTCTTCAGGTCACGGCAGAAGGACCGAAGGTCAGGGGTCAACTGCAGCTCCGGGGGTAATTCGTTCCAGAGGGTCGGCGCGCCCACAGAGAAGGCTCTCCCCCTGGGGGTTGCCAACCGGCATTGCCTGGCTGACGGCACCCTGAGGAGGCCGACTCTGTGGAAGTGAACCGGACAATGGGATGTTGACAATGGCAGCAGGCGGTCTCGCAAGTACCCCGGGCCTAAGCCATGCAGGGCTTTAAAGGTTATTACCAGCACCTTGAATCACACCCGGAGGGCAACCGGAAGCCAATGCAGCTCGTGCAGGAGTGGTGTAACATGGGAGTACCGAGATACTCCCATGAGCACCCAAAGAGTACAGAGAAGAGCAACAAAGATTATTAGGGGACTGGAGGCTAAAATATATAAAGAACGGTTGATGAAATTAGGTATGCCTAGTCTAATGAACAGAAGGGTGAGGGGTGACGTGATAGCAGTGTTCCAATATCTCAGGGCTGCCACAAAGAAGAGGGAGTCAAGCTATTCAAGCTATACTGCTACCTTGTAAGGCGCCCTGAGTCTTCGGAGAAGGGCGGGATATAAATGGAATTAAAATAAAAAATAAATAAATATTCTCCAAAGCATCTGAAAGCAGGACAAGAAGCAACGGATGGAAACTAACCAAAGAGAGAAGCAACCCAGAACACTAAGGAGAAATTTTCTGACAGAATAATTAAACAGTGGAACAACCTGCCTCCAGAAGCTGTGAATGCTCCAACACTGGAAGTTTAGACTGGACAGCCATTTGTCTGAAATAGTCTAGGGTTTCCTGCCTGAGCAGGGGGTTGGACTAGATGACCTCCAAGGTCCCTTCCAACTTCTTCTTCTTCTTCCTCCTCCTCCTATTATATGATGCCTTGAGCTTTATGGCTCATTTGTAAATGACGTAACTATAATCATTTGTGTCTGCAGTGAATGATATGTTCCTCCAAATGCCACAAATTATGCCGCTTTTTAAGGAACCAAATGTATAGTGTATTTAGGAAGTTAGTAGAAGGATAATAAGCAATGTGGGGGTCCTTGATGCTCTGTGATATTTTCTTGTATTTTTCTTCCTATTTATTTGTGTCCCACCTTTATTATTTTACAAATAGTTCAAGGTGGTGAACATATCCAACATATCTTCCTCCTCCTCCACAACCGCTGAGAGAGAGTGACTGGCCCAAAGATACACAGTTAGCTTTCACGGCTCAGGCAGGACTTGGTCTGCCATTTTCTAGCCTGGTGCCTTAACCGCTAGACCCATCGGGCTCTCTAGTGCATTGCACTGATGATGCTACCTAGTCAGATAATGAAATGTCTGCAAGAACACAACCAAGCTCATAGACTATTAAGGAGCCCACAGTCCAACCCTGACCTACAAATGTTGTTTTCTATTGATAATGAGCAATATCAGAAACCAAATTTGCCTTTGGAAAACTGGATGCAGAACTTCTATTTATTATTTAATTTCTGTATTTATGTAAAAAAAGTATAGTCCACAGCCAGCCAGTTGAGAGAAAAACTAGTATGGCCCAAAGACATTCTAGGATCTAGCTAGATGATGATGGAAATAATGATTGGTGGGTTTTATTTTCCAATTTGCATTTTTCCTTCATGCTCACAGTACACTTGAAAATCAATCAACAAACATGCAATAAATATGAGCAGTTAATACCTGACAACAGCATTAACCAATCTGAATTAAAATGGTTTAGTTATACTGTCATATATATATGTATGTATGTATGTATATGTATGTGTGTGTGTCTATCTATATATCTATAATAAAATAAACATATATCTATATATATATGAAATGTGTGTGTATGTGTATATACACACACACAAACACATATATACATACACACACACACACACACACACACACACACACACACACACTGCTTTATTATGTGTCAGTTTTAAGTTCCTTGCAGATACTTCTTACAGTGTACTGAAACACACTTCTTTGGCATTAGGTCTGCTGCATTATGGGGATTTATATCATGTAGTATTTTACACACGTAGCAATTAGAATACAATTTTTATGCATTCAGGCATCAGGGAATCTCTCAAGGCTATTTCATAGTTCTTGCCTGAATTACTGATTCCTTCAGCCACTGAATGCAAGAAATTGACATAGTTGCATGCTGAAGAAGCAAAAATGTTATTCTAAGTGAAAAGTGGTTTCTATTAAAATTTTTTAAAAATGTATTTATTTCTGAGACTTCTCTGTATTCCACTACATTTCATAAAATCCACGCACAAGGAGAATTTAGTTTATTTAATACTCAACAACCGTTCTGTCATTCAAAAATCTGAATGTAATAGAAAATGGGTTCAGAAGTTCTCTTGCTGATGAAATCAATATATTTTATGAAGAACATAAGGCAGAAAATAAGGGTCAGTGGTAATGAAAGAAGAATCTTGCATACTGTGGTCATCAGTGCCGGTAAGCAAGAAACAACTGTCTACATAAGGGTTCCAAGTTATTATTGGGAACAAGAGCTGATGAATTTATTCAGTTTCTTTCCAAACCTTGGCAATGTGCCTTAGATCATCTTAACAATTACTTCTGCTTAAATTGGACAAGCTACTCTGATTTATCCAGTTTACAGTTCTGATTATAGTTATGTTCTTTAAAAAAAAAGGAACATGTCTATTCCACTGGGAAAGATAAGTATTACAAAAGTGGCATCTGCTTAAAATTTTTGTCTCTGGGTTGTTTTCATATGTACATCAGACCACGGAAGCCGACTCCAACTTAAGCCTATATATAGCTCTGTCCGTACAGTTCTGCCTAAAATTTCGTCCTTTCCCCAAATTCGGCCATTCCGGAGTACACGCATCCAAACAGATACTCTTTAGTACTTCCGGGAAAAGGCCATCCGTTTCTTGTTTGATTTTGACCAGCAGGAAGAAAAACTCCAGGGTTTCTTCCTGTTCTGTTCACTTCATCAAAATCCAATAAAGGAATTAAATGAAGCGACACTATTATATACGGTTACCTAGATCTTGACCTAGTAATTGATTTGATATCCTTCTTGTCATCGTCTAACTTCTTGTCCTCGGAAGATTTCGCGTCCTGAAGGTTTTCATCTCCTTCATCATCGGATTTGATTTCAGAACTCCCTGAAGATATGCTTTGCCCTTGAAGTCCAGTTGGCATGCCTGTGCAGGTATAAACAAAAGGATAGGTCTGTATGCGGGCGTTTGTGCAAATGTGTATGAACATGCATATCACAAGTAGCAAAAAGGTTTAAGAATTGTGTGGGTGCTACATTAACAACCTACTTGTATTGCAAAAAAAGAAAAAGAAAAAAGAAAATCCATTTAATGAAAACAGTTACCAAATAGCAATAGCACTTAGATTTATATATAGCTCCATAGTGCTTTCCAGCACTCTCTAAGTGGTTTACAGAGTCAGCATGTTGACCCAACAATCTGGGTCCCCATTTTCCATCTTCGGAACGATGGAAGGCTGAATCAACCTTGAGCTGGCCAGGATCAAACTTTTGGCAATGGGCAGAGTTAGTCTGCAATACTGCATTCTAACCACTGCGCCACCACGACTCTTTTAAAGCTATTTTTAAACAGTTTCAAAAGAAAACTATTAAAAAATCAAATCAAATCAATAAATAAATAATAGTTTTAAAAGAAAAAAATAGTTTCCTATTAAAAACATTTTTTTCCAGCTGTCTCTGGTGTACAGTTTGTGGTAGGAACAGTATTTTGGCTAGAAATACGCTCGTTTCTTCTGCTCTTTTCTAGAGAAGGGCAAAAAGAAGAGAGGCACCCAGTGTAAGAAAAGTCTTCCATGAGTATTTCTCACATCTCACTTAGGAAAGTTCCAGAGCTATAGCTAGAGATGAACAGACACTTTGCATTCTGTTACTGTTACTTTCTTTCTTTAGCATTGAAAGTGGGTTTCATGAAGTCATGGTCAACGCACATGAGGTTTTATTTTTTCCTTTTTGCACTCCTTAATCCTCTCATCATCTGATAATCCCCAAAAGAACAAGAAGAACTCCCTGAAAGCAAGTGAGAATATTTTTCCCCAACATTTAAAAGTAAAGTAAGGTAATCACCACCACCACTACCACCCCTGCTGTCTTCAACTAGCTTGAGAACCACTGTTCTACAGCACTTTCCTTGAATAACAAGTCTCTTGGGAGTTCCATTTGTGCCTGTTCTTCTGGAACAGGGGTCGGCAACCTAAAAAAGGAAAACAGCCACTGGGAACCGGTTCCATCACAAATTAAAAAAAGTGGGAGCCGCGTGCGTGTGTCCATGCACGCGCATGCACAAAAAAAGTTTTGCGCATGCGCAAAACGGTTTTTTGCGCATGCACGGACTCACGCGGTTGCCATTTTTTTTAAAAGTGAGATGGAACCGGCGACGGCCCGTCTGCAAAGCTGCCGCTTTCGGCAGCTTCGGAGACGGGCCGCTACAGCTTCCTCAAAGAGCGGCATCTCTGCCCGTTCGCGCGGAGGTACGCGTGCACCTCTCCAAAGGTTTGGGGAGGTGCGCGCGCACCTCCGGTCGTTCGGAGAGGTGCGCGCGCACCTCTCAGAATGGGCAGGGGCGCTGCTCTTTGAGGAAGCTGCCGCGGCCCGTCTGCAAAGCTGCCGAAAGCGGCAGCTTCGGAGACGGGCCGCGACAGCTTCCTCAAAGAGTGGCACCTCTGCCCGTTCGCGCGGAGGTACGTGCGCACCTCTCCAAAGGTTTGGGGAGGTGCGCGTGCACCTCCGCCCATTCGGGGAGGTGCGCGTGCACCTCTCCAAACGGGCGGTGCCACTCTCCATTTGGAGAGGTGCGCGCACACCACTGCCCGTTCAAAGAGGTGCGCGCGCACCGGGCGGCTGGGAGCCGCAGGAGACGGCTCAAAGAGCCGCATGCGGCTCCGGAGCTGCGGGTTGCCGACCCGTGTTCTGGAACAATCCCAGCAGTTTTAACTATGGAGTAGACTGGCTGGTTTGGAGTAGTAAAAATGTTAGGGGAAACTGGAAATTAGGTAATTCCTATTTGTTCTTCTACAGCCAATATGGGAAAGCTATGGATCAAATGGTTTCTCTTCTGTAGCTACCAATGGTCAATATTCAGCAACACTGTTTCCCACCATTTTGACTCAGGATGTAGAGAGGCAACCCCAACAATGGGAAAACAAACAGTTCCCATCAACACCCCGCCACAAATTGCAATCCTGTTTGTCTGCTTCAGCTCCCTTTGAAAGTTCTACAGGCAGACCTTGACGTATAACCATTCAAAGTTACAACAGTGCTGAAAAATGCGACTTACAATCATCCCTCACGCTTATGATCATGGCAGAATGCCTGCAGTCATGTGACTGTAAGCTGGGTGTTTGGCAACCATCTTGCACTTAACGACAACTGCAATATCCCAATATCACCATCTGCAACCTTCCCAGATGTTTTGATGGTGGCATGATTATTACATTTTATCCAATCAATCAGTGAAACAATCAATATTCTGCTTTGTTTTGATCCCAGTTTCAATATGAGGCAATTTTTTTTTGAAGATTTCATTGTGTTTCAGAAAGAATGATTTAAGTGTAGAGCTAAATAAATATGATTGTGCATACCGAGATATTAGGTTTTAACATACCACCTTTAATAATTTATGTAATAAGTTATATAATTTATAACAAGCCACATTATAACTCATCTGGCAAGCTGTCATCTGTACCTCTCCATCTATAGGGAAATAGATGGGGTGTGGCTTGAATAAATAACAAGCCCACTCCTTCTCCCACACAACCATCCTGACATTTGAAACCTGCTGTCATAGATTTGGTAGTATAAATTATATAGCCTGCACTTTCTGCGTCGCATGAGCAAAGCTCATCTTCCTTCCCCTGTTCTGACCACTTTCTACAGGGGGACAATTAAGAGCACCCTGTCATACAGCATCACAGTCTGGTTTGGAAGCATCCCTGCTTCAGACAGGAAAGCAGTGCAGAGAGTGGTGAGGATGGCCTAAAAGATCATTGGCAGTTCCCTCCCTTCCATCCAGGACATAGCACAGAAGCGTTGTTTGAACAGGGTCCGCAAGATTATCTGGGACACTACTCATCCTCTTCACAACCTGTTTTCCTTGTTACCTTCTGGGAGGAGGCTTCGTGGTATCCGAAGCAGAACATCCAGATTCAGTCATAGTTTCATTCCATACAGCATTAACCTTGTGAACTGTCAGTCTTCCTCCTTCCATTATATATTCAAGTTGGACAGTATTTAATATTTATTTGTTATGTATATGCAGGGGTGTGGGTCTATAAATATGTTGTATGTAGTATGTTTTTTGGGGGTGTCATGTATGTGGCTCACGTTGAGAGCGGGCAACTAAATTTCATTTTTGATGTGTGCCATTGTGCCCACAGTAAAAAATGACAATAAAGATTATCTTGTCTTATCTTATCAAGGCACAGGACCAAGCACGTACGTACCTCGGTAAGGATCCTGAGGCTGGTTTAAGTCAGGAGATGTTGCAGACTGCACTGGCAGCTGTGGAACAGGAACTTGGTTTGGCACAAGCGAATGGCTGCCACGGAGGCCAACTGCATCTTCACGATGAGCCCCAACCTGCAAGAGGGGGAAGTAAGGAAATGTAAAGAGGACCATTTTAAGCTAAGCAAGCCAAGAAGCCGTTGGGTTTCCTATCAATAACTTGGGGGGGAGATGCTGGAAATAAACCCAGGCATTTAAACATGACGGCAAGGTTTCCTTGTAGCTTTTCACTAGAGGGCGCCGAGGCACTGTCATAGGCATACATTGTATGTATATACAAAAAAGCACTTAACAGTCAGTAAGGCGCTGTGCAGCACGTTTAGTGACAAACACAGCAAAGGAGCTCAGGCAGGTAAAACATCAAATTGTCTCTCCCAGGGTGCTGCAGTAGAGAGGCTGATTCGTACCCATCTGTCTTCTATCATGTCCGCCAACAGATCTGACAATTATCTTAATGCCCATATGCTTAATTGTGGGCTTCTCAATTCCCTCACTGCTATCAGAAATCCTGCAGGAATTTCAATTTGGCATCCAATTTCCCTTTTAGGGGATAAGATTCTTGGGCAAGCCACTTTCTCCCTGTTTTTCTCTATTTTTATAATGCCAGCTAAGCTTCTGACAAGACAGCTAGTGAAGCATTGCAAAAACTCCTACTAGACAATTTGTAGTAGTAGTAGTGGTAGTAGCAGTAATCATAGTGTCATCATTGCCATCCCATCCCGTAGCTTTCCAGAAATCAAAAGCCCAGCCTCAGAGTAAATTAATCTTCTCTGTTCTATCATTAGCCATAGATTCCAGCTCCAAGGGGGAAGATGCTCTTGCCAATATCATGACTTCAGATAATATATCTATCAAAATTTTATTAACCACACCAGTAAGGCCATCATTGTAGGCATGAAGGTGTCAGGGTAATGGTGTTATTGGCATAATTGATGGAACTAGCTAAATGGATACACTTTTTTGTTTTCTTTTTTTGGTATGGCACTGTGTTCAATGTGTCTGTTAAGTTAAACCAGTTACAGAATTAAGAAAAAAGACACATATGGGCGCTCTGTTATTTTTTACACAATGCAAGCTGTGCGCAAAATGACTACAAGACAACTTACTCCAGGTTTAGCTATTCGGAATACCGACTCAATAGAAGCACTATTTATGTACCATGGCCACTATTATTGCTGTTGCCACTATAGCTATCACCAGTGTGTTTGCAATGATTAGGTGTTGCACAAACATTAAATAACAAGAGAAACCTCTGTGCTTGCAAGACACATACAGAAGGAAGAGGGGAAGAGGGAACTAGGAAAACGAAGCCAGTCTGATAGCCTGTGATGGTGAGATGCATTATATGGTATGAGCTGCTGTTGAAAAAATCAGGTGCAATGGCACAAAGTACTGAAAACATTTGGGTGGAAAGAAATATGATAATCCTTACTTTATCCAAAAACATAATTCTTAATTTATCCAAAAGACTGGGTTCAAGAATAGGAAAGACCCCAAAGGGTCATCTAAAATTAAAAGATAAAATAGATGTTTGATCAGCCATCTTGCATGACAGATAGATGAGAAGAAAGACTTTGATCAAGCACATCAATGAGGGCTTCAGAAACTTCTTGAAAGGTTGGTGTCATCCTCTTCAACAATCAGAAAACTCAAGGTGGTAGCTGTGTGTAGAATTCTGTTATGTTGTACTTAAACAAGGGGATACTCTTAAAAGCATTCCATGTTCTTTCATTCTCCAATGTCGAGTTCTTTGGATGTATTTTTTCCCTTTCTTTCTTTCTTTCTTTCTTTCTTTCTTTCTTTCTTTCTTTCTTTCTTTCTTTCTTTCTTTCTTTCTTTCTTTCTTTCTTCTTTTTTCTATTTTCATGATTTGTGTTGGGCCACAGTCTCATTATCCCAACCACTGGTTACATTAATAGGAGTTGCAAATATCAAGTAGGGGCTAATGCTTTAAAGTCGAAGCATGCCTTTCATCTAAAAATGCAATTTTTATTTTTCACACTTTTATTTTGCACATGAAAATTTTTATGTCTTTGCATTCATTTTTAGTCAAAACAAGTCCTAATCCTACTTCAATTGGTTTCATTACAGACTATTATCAGTAGTAGTTAAGTTACATTTTGACTGTAAGGCGATCAAACCAGTCAGTCCTAGAGGAGATCAACCCTTACTGCTCTTTAGAAGGCCAGATCCTGAAGTTGAAACTCAAATACTTCGGCCACCTAATGAGAAGGGAGAACTCACTGGAGAAGAGCCTAATGCTGGGAAAGGTTGAGGGCAAGAGAAGAAGGGGACGACAGAGAATGAGGTGGCTGGATGGAGTCACTGAAGCAGGAGGCGTGAGCTTAAATGGACTCCAGAAGATGGTAGAGGGCAGGAAGGCCTGGAGGAACGTTGTCCATGGGGTCACGATGGGTCGGACACAACTTCGCAACTAACAACAAGTTAAGTTACATAGCACTGTGGGCCCAACTCCAAAAAGTTGTTCTGGAGTGCAAATGTATCTTTTCCTGGACATGAAGCTGCCCTCTGCAGCTGTCACATGCTCTCAGAAAAAAATGTGGTTGCTTGCTTGATTGCTTTAATCAAGGCAATTCCAGCACTATACAAAATCCATTGCAATAAAAATAAAAGACAATATACAGTAAGAGAAATAAACATATATATTAATTATAGTTTCAAAAATTAATATCACTTTCTTGGCATTCTAGTGAGTTCCAAAGGATAGGAAACATCATAGGGAATGTCCACTTTTGATTTTCCTCGTACCACACCTGCCACAGGCATTCTTTGTATTCTCAATTTATATCGATCTTGCGATACCAACAGCCTAAGACACATAGGGCTTAAACCAGCTCTTGAATTAGCTTCAAAGTATTTTTAGAGAGATGCTGCATTTGCTCCCTAAATGCTGCACTTTGAAGGACCTTTTGGGGATCAAATCCAAAGTACTTAACACTCTTACAATAATTCTTAATAATATTCTGAATTCACCAACTCAGAAAATAGTATAATTTTACATGCACACATACAATGAGCAAAATTAAAAACATGGCTAAGACGATAATGATAAAGGATGATGAATGGTACTTTATTTCAAGGTAATTTCCTGATAAATCTAGCACATTGATTAAATAATATTTCTTGCCTGTATCAAATGACCATAATTTTAGGAGAGATTGCTGAAGGATTTGATAAAAAGGAGGTGGTGATATCATCACCCACAATGGGGTGATTGGGTGAAACCAAGTCCATAGATGATATTCTGGGCAAGAGATTTCAGCAATTAAAAATTATTGGGCAAATCCCACTCTTGAAAATATGTTACCAGTTCTCTTTACTGTTAATTTATGTGAGGAAATGTTTGTGAGCAGAGGACTTTAGGATATGAAACTGGTGTTTAATACCCATTTATTTCTTACACCAGACCTTCAAGGAATAAGGTCTTAAATTACATAAAAGGGAGAACTAGTGTGACAAATAGAAACTCGATCTAAGCCTGGTCATTTTGGCGGACAAATAAAACTTAGACCAGAGTTTCTTAACCTTGGCAACTTTAAAACGTGTGGACTTCGACTCCCAGAATTCTGGGAATAGAAGTTCACATGTCTTAAATTTGCCAAGGTTGAGGAATATTAACTTAGACATTGAACATTCCAAACAATTATCCCTTTCAATTCGTGGCTGGAGGTAATGTAAGAATTTCATCTGGCTCTGTCTTTCCATGTGACACAAACTGGGAGTGGAGGGGGAGAAGGAAAGAACATATTATTTGGGCAAGGATTTTTGAGCAGTGTAAAAAAAACTTTCAGAAAGTTTTAAAAGATATCTCAACTCAAATGAAATCCGTAATAGGAAATGCAAATTTTGAGAGGATGGTTTTAAACGATCCAGAAAGTTATTTAGATTCCAGAGTTAGAAACAGGAGGCAAAAGAGATCAATCACAGGCATTTTAATCAGATGACCTGCCCGGTTTGATCTGATCTGAAAAAAAAAAATCTGGATGACCACTTGATGGACAGCATGGAGAAACAGAAAACAATACAGTGGGCCAAATCACTATACAACAGGGACAAAGAAATGGTCCAACTATAAGCTGCTATGATCTCAAAATCTTTTACATAGATGCTATTACTAAATCAAGCACCCCTCATTCCATATCTATTCATTTGAAGTTTATTACTTAAGTGTAATAAACATTAAACACACTTGTCTGTTAGTTTCTATTTAATTTCAGCCCATATTCCAACCTATCGAAATGATTGAGTATTATTTCCATTCAGTACAGCATTAGCTATCCCAGGTGGTTCTATGTCGTCTGCAAATTTGATAAGCATTCTTTCCACCTCTTCCTCCAAGCCATTAATGCAAATTTCATGAGTAGAAGACACCTCTCTCCAAGGTGATGAGCAACCATGAGCTTCTGAATATGTGTTTCAAGCCAGGTATGCAGGTACTTAATTGTCATGCCATTCATACCATGAAATAAGAGACACCTTGGTGGGAATTAGGCTTCAACCTCCCTGATGGTGGAAAGGAAGGTTGGGAAGGAAGATTCGTTGTTGTTCTCCAAGAGATTATACTCTTAAGTATTTTGGGAAAATAAAAACAAGAGAGAAATAGACAGAGAAGAACTCTGAAGAACTCAAAAAGTTTTCTTGAATTTTAAGAAGTAATCTGCAAAAGTGGATTTATATTGATGTGGAAAATACCACAATTATGGATGTCAACTGACCATAGTTGTATTTAGTCAAACCAGAATTTTATCTTGTCCACCCTATGAAAAGAAGAGAGCTCCAATCCTTATAAAGTCAACTCAAAAAATTATTTCTGACTCTATGTGGACATGCCTTTATTTAGCAGGCTTGTTTGCTGCTCCAATAACTGACTAGGTCTGAGCAGTTTACAATCCTACTTATATGTAAGTAAAATTAAAACAGGTATATGTATATACCTACAAATACACACATCAAACCAGCAAACATTGACAAACAACCTTGTCTTCTGACAAGAAATCTTAACTATGCTACTGTTCAGAGCTGCTGAAATAACCATATTTTACTTACATTTATGAATCCCAGCAGTACTGAATAAGTTTGATCCTCCAGGGGGATACTAATCCAAAGGATGGAGGCAGTGATTAAGACGACCCAATTCCAAGATTCCAGTAAATGGCATTTTTAGGAGAGGGGATCCATAGCAGCCTTTTCTTCCTAGCCTAATTAGTTGGATAGAACTCTTGGGAGCAGGCAGTCTCAAAATATGTATATGAAGAAATAGTATCAAGGTAATAATTTAGGACTATTCAGATTGAGAAGACATTTTGCTGATCTGCATTTATTATAACTAATGTTTCATCTACATCTCAGGTTTTATGGCCCATTCCTAACTAAGATCTTGGATATGATCAAAATCTGATTTTTCTGTTCATGGAAGAAAGTCAAAAAGCAAGATAATGGAGAAAAAAAGGTGTTTTTTTCAAATGAATGTTTCCTTACTATTTGTGTCAAGATATTCTGCATCTAATGATGGCCAATAACAGGGTTGTGATGGCTATTCTTCTGGATGAGTAATTGTTTTTAATTATGTTTTTGAATATTTGATTCCTGATGTATATGCTTGCTTTGTAATACATGATCTAGATTTTAATCTTAGATTATTATGCATATATTCTGATTGAAAGTAAGGATTTGGGAATTTGTAGGCCATTCAGAGACACTTGATTGGACTGGTCCATAAGACCTTGTAGGTAAGCAAGTAAGTAAATAATTAAATAATCAACAAATGAGAGGAACAGTGGAAACATATTTACAATAACAGAGAAAGACTCTAAGATTTTTTCATATGTCATATGTCAATTTCTTCAACCATGTGATGAGCAAATGTGTCCACAAAATGAAGGAAGACCTGACTTACTCAGCTCCTGTTTCAAATAATAGATACGAATGTTTTGCCAAGTGTTGATTGCTCTACTTCTATGTAGTTGGGTAGAGTCCAAAGGTCAGCCTGGTCATGATCTAGCTACTTTTTGCAGGCCTTGAAGGCTTCCAGATGTTAAGAGCCCAATTTATTTCTGGAGAAATTTCAGTGATGGCAAATAATTATGGCAAGGCCGGATGATGTAAAGGAATTCATGCAGTCCTGCTCTGGTACAATTTGTCTATGTACAAATCTGCTTTACGCTGAGTCAGTTTGTCAGGCTCAGAATGATTTATTTAGCCTTCCAATGGTTATCCTTGCACCTGCCGGCTGATCTTTTCAATGCTCATGTTGGAAACGATCAAGATGACAAAATGAGAGTCAGTTTGGTCTAGTGGTTAAGGTGCTGAAATCAGAGAACCTGTGAGTTCTAGTCCCACATTAGGCATGAAAACCAGCTGGGTGACTTTGAGCCAGACACTTTCTGTCAATTCAGCCCATCTCACAGTGTTGTTGTAAGGCAGGGGTGTCAAACTCAATTTCATTGAGGTCCGCATCAGCATTGCGGTTGCCCTCAGGGGGCCAGGTGGGTGTGGCCTGGGTGGGTGTGGCCTACTGGGTGGGTGTGGCTAAAGTGCGTATGGCCTACTGGGTGGGCGTGGCCAGCTCTACATCATTCGCATCAAGGGTGCCTATGGGGGCCTGGGCAAGAGTGGGACAGATCTGAGGGTCTCTGGCAGAAGGAGGGTCTCTGGGCCAGGGCCAAGGCAGTGGGGGCCGTTCCCTCACTGTTTCCAGGATGGCTTTGCGGGCTGCATGAAACCACTTCCTGGGCCGGATCTGGCCCCCGGGCCTTGTGTTTGACATGTCTGTTGTAAGGAAAATAGGAGGAAGGAGTATCAGTTATGTTCGCTGACATTTGTTACTTATAAAGCAACAAGGGCAAGATATGAACCACAAAGAAATAAACGTTTATTTGCCTCATTTCAGGACATTTCAATTAAATGTTATCTATATTCTCTTTCTCTCTCTCTCTCTTTCCCTTCATCTCTCTGTTCCTCGAGTCAATTTTTGACTTCTAGTGACCACATGGACAAGTCCCTGTAGTTTTTGGACATGGTTTGCCATTGACTTCTTCCTAGAGCACGGGTAAGCAACCTCAGCTCTTTTATGACTCATGGACTTCAAATCCCAGAATTCCTGAGTCAGCTATGCTGACTCAGGAATTCTGGGAGTTGAAGTCCATGAGTCATAAAAGAGCCGAGGTTGCCTACCCCTGTCCTAGAGCTAAGAGAGAGGAACTGGCCCAAGGTCACCCAGCTGGTTTTGTGCCTAAGGCAGAGCAAATTCAGTGTCTCCTGGTTTCTGGCCTGATGCCTTAACAACTATACCAAACTGGCTCTCCAAATTATATTTCGAGGATTAAAAACAAATTATTCCAGACAAATTTGAATTCATTTAATTCAAATTGCCCAAGTAGGTAACAGTGCTTCGTTGACTTGGGCTGATTTCAAAAAATCAAACAGAGTCAAACCGAGTTTGTGCTTGGATGGAAATCAACCAAGAAATAAATCCAGGGGTTACAGAGAAGACTAGGAAATTGAAAACCATCTCTGAAAAAGGCAACGGCAAAGACCACTTCATTGTTGCCGATTAAACTACACAGACATAGCCACATAGTCATAGGAGTTGAGCTGCACTTAAGCAAAACTTTAGCGTCACCAACATCCTTAAAAAAAAAAATCATGAGCACCCATGATTTGCATCATTCCCAGATGAAAGTGAGTTGGCAGTAAGTTAAACACTGTTCAGAACAAAATTCCGCTCTCTTCTTTGGTCTGGGATTTCATTAACACCCCATATTTCTTTCTGTCTTTGCTGGCAGTCCTATCAGTCAGAAAGAATTCTTTCTTCTGATATACGCTAACTCAACGGCCTGCAAGGTTATCGGATGCTTTGGTGAGGGACATCTCAGGCCATCTACCTCTTGCAAAGAGGGGGGAAAAATCAGTGAGGTGGAGAGGTGAATTTTCGCTTATTTCCCCCCTACTCTCTAATCTCCCGCTTGTTTATTAATTCTGTAATTTCAGCATAGCTGGAAATGGGTTAGCAGTGCAGTTTTTGCCCGATCTAATATCCAGCAAAGAAGAGTAAAGTTGGCAATTAGGAGCGTTTGTGTACATAACTAAAGCCAATGCTGGGACACCAAGGGGAGGAAGGAAAAAAGAAAGACAGAAATTCTACTGGAGAGAGAATCAGATAGAAAGAAGCTTGGCAATGCAGAGAAAACAAGTGTGTCCATTCTGGCTCATGGGCCTTGTAGTGAGGAATATTGAGTTACAGCACTGGATTTGGCCCAGGAAGCTTCTGTTTCTTGGTCATTAAGATGCCACAAGAGCCCTTTTCTTCTTTGGTTACAAAGGACAACATGAAAACTACTCAGCTGTGAGTATCACTGCAGGTCAAACCAAACCAGGGATGAACTAAATGTTCCTTTAAATAGCTTATAAACAGTCACTTATATTTTCCCCCCTCTTACTCAAAAATAATTGTAGAATCTGGCTGAGGAGGTTTTAAAACTTTTGTACTCTTTCATTATCACTGTTTGCTTCCACGGCAGATCCTCTTTATCTGCATATTGCAGGCACAATAGTGAGCAGATTTTGCTTGGGACTGCCAACAGATTAAAAAAAACAACAGCAATCTATGTGAGGTCAATCTGGATTACACTTGGAAATAAGAAAAACCACATACTCCCCCTATTAAGAGTAATATGCAGTCTGAACCATAATGGCTTTAGGCAAGTAGCCCCAGCTAACTTGATTTAAAATCTGTCTCATCAGATTGTCTATAATAAAAGCAAGAAGATATAAGAACTTCAAGCTTTATATATTAAAACTCGTGGAGAGCACTATCAACAAATAGCAGTCTAAATGGGCCTACCTGCATGGAGAACAGTACAGTAAGGCTGATCACTAAGTAAATGTAAATAGGATTACAGTGTCAATATATTTCTCTTTGCCAACTTCTAATGCATGACTTAAGGAAGCTACTATGGAGTCTGAAACTAGCAATATGATATGTAGCCTCTCTTTGGCTTTCAAACAAAACACCAAAAATAAAATATCCTGACGAGGAAAAAAAAAAAGCTCAGCTGAAAATAAATAAGATCTCAACATGAAGATTCCCGATGTTGCTGTTGTTCCGTGCAACACAAAATTACAAAATTACTGAGTAAAAGGATGCTGCCCAAGGGCCTTCAAGTGTTTAGGTGTAGATGAACACAACTAAAAGAAAGAACCATAATCTTTCCAATTCTGGAAAGATGCACCACGTGCAAACCTGAAAGTACAGGGATGCTATGTAAAGCAGAAATGGTTTATCCTTGGAAGAGTGATTTTTTTTCTTCCTTCTCCCTAGTAATGTCTGGCTAAATAGTAACTAGCCTATATCACTCTTTAGAACTTGGCATAAGGACATCACCATCAGGCACTTTCATCACCAAAGAAGCTACACCTTTAGAAGAAGCACGTTGGTTATGAATGAAGATGATGGCCACTTTGCTTGTGGGACCCTTTATTTGCACAATCTGAAAACCTAGATGACAGTTTCTGAGTTAAAGTTATTACTACTGAATGTTAAGTAATTGAATAGGAGAAGCAGCAGCCCTGCTTCAGCATCTCTCAATGGTTGTGGTATTAGGGCTATGCATGCTTTAAAAAATGATTAATAAAAATACTTCAAGGCAGGATTGGCTTGTGATTGCCTCTAGGCTCTGGAATTTCATTTGTTGCTTGTATGTACACCAAGAGCTTATGCGCCGGAGACAAATTCCTTGTGTGTCCAATCACACGTGGTGAATAAGAATAGAATAGAGCTGGAGGGACCTTGGAGGTCTTCTAGTCCAGTCCCCTGCTCAAGCAGGACGACCTATACCAGTGATGGTGAAACTTTTAGAGACCGAGTGCCCAAAGTGCAACCCAAAACCCACTTATGTATCGTCAGGTGCCAAGTGGGCGTGGCCCACTGGGTGGGCGTGGCTGTGGTGGTAACGGCAGACTGGGTGGGACTAAAAAGTTCAATTAATCAATTCCAACTTTGTGAGATCTTTTTTTTCCTTGCAAGAAGTTGAAATTGATTCATTGACTGAACCTTTTTTTTTTTTGCACACGGCGGCAGAGGCCTAAAGCAAAAAGGTTTTATAAAACCTAGCTGAAGGCCTAGGACTGGGGCGATGGCACATGTGCCCACAGAGAGGGCTCTGTGTGCCACCTGTGGCACACGTGCCATAGGTTCGCCACCACAGACCTATACCATCTCAGACAAGTGACTTTCTAGCCCAGGGGTGTCAAACTGCTGGCCCACGGGCCGGACACATCACGAGGAAACTGCACCCATCCCATTGCCAGCAATGAGGGGAAAGCTCCAATACGTCACGCGATGTTGCAAGTTTGACATGTCTAGTCTAGCCTCTTCTTAAAAATCCCCAGTGATGGAGCATCCACGATTTCTGGAGGCAAGCTGTTCCAGTGGTTAATTGTCCTCATTATCAGGAAGTTTCTCCTTAATTCCAGGACGTTTCTCTCTTTGATCAGTTTCCAACCATTGTTTCTTGTCCTGCCCTCTGCTTTGGTGAATAAGGTGACACCCCCCCCCCTTCTTGGTGGCAGCCTCTCAAATTCTGGAATACTGCTATCATGTCTCCCCTATTTCTTCTTTTCTTTAGACTAACCAAACCCAAGTCTTGCAGCTCATAGTCAAGTGATCGTCCACTAGGACTCCAAGGTCCCTCTCACAGTTACTGTTTTTAAGCCAGGTCTCACCCAGTCTGTACTTGTACCTTTGATTTTTCATGCCTAAATGAAAACTTTGCTTTTCTCCACACTGAAACTCATTTGTTTGGATAGCGCCCATTGTTCAAGTTTGTCAAGATCTTTTTGGATCCTGAGTTTGTCTTCTGGAGTGTTCGCTACTCCTGCCAGTTTGGTGTCATCTGAAAATTTGATGAATTCCCCTTCAATTCCCTCATCTAATTCACTGAAAATGATGAAGAGTACTGGGCCTAAGACGGAACCTTGTGGTACCCCTCTGCTTCATTCTCTCCGTGTGGATGTGGTGCCATTGAGGACTACTCGTTGAGTATGGTTTGCCAGCCAGCTATAGATCCATCTGGTGGTGATGTCTATTCCATCATTTTCTAGTTTACTAAGGAGTAGGTTGTGGTCTACTTTATCAAATGCCTTACTGAAATCTAAGTATACTAGGTCCACAATAAAGAATTCTATTCTATTCTATTCTATTCTATTCTATTCTATTCTATTCTATTCTATTCTATTCTATTCTATTCTATTCTATTCTATTCTATTCCATCCCATCCATATTCTATGTCACATAACTGCATGTTTGATTTCTTTACCACTGGTGAAACACTGGCGCAAAAGGTGTAGCAGCTGCACTCAATGATTTAGTATGTGAAACAGAACCATTCAAAGATCTGAAAAAAAAAACCTGTAGTCTGTCCTTTTCTCCATCTCTCTTCTGTCTTTGTAATTTAGAGTCCCAAACTCACAAGTAGAAGGAAGAGCATTGGTAACTGAATTTCTGAGCAATCAAGAACCTGCTAAGTTCAGCTGAATCACAAGTACTTAAGCAAACAACAGATTATTTTCTACATCTTATTTGGCTTGGATATCTTTCGTGGCTTGGTTATCTTCTTGAATGTGGATTTTTCTTATGCATATATCTATGTCTCTGTACTCTGCTGGTAGACTACATCTGTACAAGCAAGCACAAGAAGCTTATTCATATTAATTATTAGTATACATATTTGATACATGAGATCATTTTGCCCCAGTAAACAGAGAAGGAAAAGTTGATGTATTCTCCGTTTAATTATACAACCATTGACACAGAAAACTGTTTAGGTGTCTTTCAATTGTAAACTCCTCGTGAAATGTCAGTTATACCTGACAATCTCAAAGGGCTAGATTTCAGTTACAGTAACTCTGCCTGCTATCTGTTATATCAAAACAAAGAAACTTATTTGCTCTAAAGCGGGAAAAATATTTAGTTCTAAAAGTACATCTTTAAAAGTGGTAGGAAATACTCATCCAAATGTTAACTTTTATTACACCCAGATGGGCACTCTGAAGTTTGTGAATTGTGGGCAGCAGATAAAAGCTGTAAAAAATTAAAACAATGGAAGGTTTCTTATGAAGTTATGAGAAGTGTATTCTGCTGTTGCTTCAAGTTAACTCTTTCTTTCTAAGAGAACTTCAAAAGTATTCTGATTTTTGCAATGTAATTTGAGAATTAAAACCAGCTCTCTGAAGAAAGCAAATGGGAGAAAATGGGTGTACCTTTGGAATTTGGCATTCTCAACCAAAGAAAATATGGCAACATTCAATTACTGAGCGCACAACAGAATTATACAACTCTCAGCCTGGGAATCTACATTCAATTCTATATATGTCAAATAAGCTCAATTAAGCCCCCAAGGATGCTTTTTCAAAAGGCAACTGGACTTTCCGTTTCCTTGAAGATGTTTCACTTCTCATCCAAGAAGCTTCTTCAGTTCTGACTGAATGACGGATGATGGAAGGATTTATATTCCTTGCAATCATCTGGTCATTAGCACTCTTTTTGAGAGTCGTTGAGGCCACTTGGAGGTTTATCTGTGCCCTCAGGGTCATCTGAATAATGCAAATGGATTTGGAACCTTGGAACGGCTGAAAGGACTGTGATAAAAGTCCAGTTGCCTTTTGAAAAAGCACCTTTGGAACAATCATGATCTGGATGATTGAGAATCTCCACAGACATTAAGCTCCATTAAGTTTAATGGGGTTTAATTCAAAATAATCACCCACAGTTTTGCAACTTGAGACTATAGCGTCAACCTACCATATGACTTACTTCTGATTGGAACTACAGAAATAAAGAATTCAGAATGGATCTCTAGCAGCTTTAATCAATTGGCTGTCAATGTTTATTTTAAGTTTCAGTCTCTCTGACATATTCAAGGAGGGTAAGAGAAAACAGAAATAGATGCAAGGAAAGGAAACAGGAGAGAAAAACTAAGCAGTAAAATATTTTTAAGGAACAGCTAAGTTTAGCATCTTTCCAAGCATGTTTGTATTACACAACAATATACAATTAATTTTTTTTATTATATTTGGTTTTCAAAACAGAACCTTGTTCATTGCCCTCTTGTTCCAACATTATATAGGTAATCTGAGCGATTTTCAAGGTTTTTCAAGACAAAAATCGCAAAAAAAAGGTCTTAAAATATTCTGAAGGAAAAATACATGAGCAAACAATGGGAAGCACGTCACCTTGGTGGTTAGGCAGATATAATGTGTGTTTGTGAACAAACCTTCACAGATTGTTTATTGAGGGACATTTTCCAATCATTTAAAAAAAAACAACCCAAAGATTCCATGGAGAGAAATGCTTAAATCTCTCTCTAAACCACTGATGTCGTAGGCTCTTTTGTCTGAAATCCACCAGGGCTGAAAACCAAAGCAGAACTTTCGGATTGGAGGGGGGGGGGCAGAGGAGGAGAAAAAAAAATATCTCTAGGTCCAACAAAAGAAAGTTATTATTGGACTTTCAATGATAACTAGCAAAATGTGCATTTTCTGCCAAAACTGCTGAAGTAGGCTTTTTCTGTTGGTTTTCTCCCGATTTCCACATTCAGAATGCACTGGGAAAAGAAATTGCAATTATGCTACTATCAATCAAAGAAGATGATGTCAACCAGTATGTAGGTACTGGATTTCTGATATAAGCAGCACTGTAAAACATGCTACAAAAGATGTGACTAATTCATGGTAAAAATAAATTTGCTAGTCTCAATCTTATTTGCCATCCCAAACCAATGCAAAACCAATTCTAAAGTACAAAAACCTGAAACAATTAATATTGAACAGAGAGTACCAACTTTACAACTAGGGAGAAATTTCCTGACAGTTAGAACAATTAATCAGTGGAACATTGACAGCCAATTGATTAAACCTGCCTCCGGAAGCTGCTCCAACACTAGCAGTTTTTAAGACAGGACAGCCATTTTTTCTGAAATGGTATAGGGTTTTCTGCTTGAGCAGGGGGTTGGACTAGATGACCTCCAAGGTCCCTTCCAACTTTTTAATTATTATTATTGTAGTTGTCGTTGTTGTTAACTGACTTCTGCAAACCGCAGTTGCTGCTAGAAACATGGCAATCTTCATAGTGGTTGCCAAAATTAGGTCTGCGGAAGGAAAACTGTAATCTCTTGCACAGAAAAGTGATTACAATTTGTCACAATCAGGTTTACAAACGGTAGTGTAAATAAACACAGATTACTGATTCAGCCTCTATATCTAGGCATATAGCGTACATGTATGCCTGGCATGGGATATGGATAGGATTTCTAAGGATCTGGGAGATATTTTGATTTGATAACATATTTGAAAAGCAATTTTTCACATTTTGGAAAATACCTGTAAGCAGAAAAAAATATGGAAGATTCCTGTGCACATGGTAGTCTCTTAACACAGAGATCCCCAACCTTTTGGGAACCAGGGAAACGTTGGGAAACGTTTTTCCCCGGACTGGAGAGTGTGTGGTTTTGTGTGCTGCCTGCATCCTGTGGATGGGGCTTTGCTTGTTTGTGTGGCCCGGTTGCTGGCATGCCGCGGCCCGCTACCGGTCCACGGACCGGGGGTTGGGGACCCGTGTCTTAACAACAATGTAAAATGAAATCCAAGTGGACATAATAACGAACAAGGAAAAGCCAGGAAAAAAAAGAAAAGGCAACAGAACACTGAAGTATATTACAAGATTCCCAGATCGCCCAAATATATAAGCTGGGTGGAAAGCCTATTTTATCTAAAGGCCTTACAAACTTCCAGCTTGTAATAAGAGAATAACGAAGGACACCTCAGCAAAGTCAGGTTCTCACACTCTGCGTGCATATTGTTGGTTCAAATTATTCACTCTTATTTAACCAAACTGAAAGTCTTTCATCTCCATGCTATACAGTAATAGTTTCCATATGACTGGTGGCTAAGCTATAAATAAGATCAAAAGCAAAAGAAAGGACTTCATTGTAACAAGGGGGGGGAGAGGGTGTGTGAGTCAGTCTGAGCAGCATTAAATCAAGAAAAAAGAGAAAAGTTTTAACAGTTTTCTTTTAATACAGAAAAGTACCACAGGGTTATAAACAGCTTCCTAAAAGCTTATGAAAATACATTCTGTGAGTAGTGGTCATATGCAAAATCTATTTAGACCTAACTCAAAACTGGCAGAGCAGAGGTTTAGTCTGTAAGAGAGAGCAAGGAAGAATGCCACGTCTTAAATCTAGGCAGAGACCAACTATAAATGGGGGGTGGGGTGGGGGGGGTGGATGGGAAGCGATTCTTGTATTCCTGCATGCTCTTAAGAGAAAGCAGCGTGGCACTGCTCCATATATTTCTCCATGCTCTTTCTGTTTTGTTTTTAAGACCAGGGTGGGTGGGTGGCCTCTGGCAATCTTAATAATAATAATAATAATAATAATAATAATAATAATAATAATAATAATAATAATAATAATAATAATAACAACAACAACAACAACAACAACAACAACAACAACGACTACTCAACACAGACCCATGAACTCCAAGTAAAAGGATGTTTTATTTGGCACTGCAAATCAATTCAATGGCAAGAGCCAACTTGCCAAAACAATTGCTAAACTGGAGTCCCTACTGGACAAACAGATGTTAATAATAACCCACGGGAGGAAATGCATTTCCTCTGCGTTTATACAGCAAATGGACAGTTTTGTAATGTTTTAATACATTAGAGGAGAGCTTTGTCTTTCGGGATGCTATTTTATGGAAAGATGCTCTCTCAAGTCTACCGTTACTGTTCATTTCCTGTGTTCCAAGAACATATTAATGGGGTATTCTGGCATGCTTCGGATAGCACACAGGTTGCAACAACTGTTGTGTTTGAAAAAGTGAGGAAAGCTATCATAGGAAACATAGCTTTTCAGCTGTCAGTGCAATAAGAACAGTAATGTTCTGCCTATAGGGATAATTATTCATTTTATATACTGGTGGAATGAGGAGAGGTTCAAGATCTGAAAAGCAAGAAGGTTAAGGATATTAGCATTCAGCTAAGAGCAATAACCCATTGATAAAAATAACTGAGTAAAAATAAACCATGAAATTATGTAGCTGGTCAGATTATCCTCACATCTCAGCTCATGTCTCTTCCTTTATTCCCCACTTGATTTTTAAGCACCTGTTGAATGGTGACCTCACTTCTACACCTTGTTATTCAGACATTTTACCAAGATGGCTTTTTAAACAAAAGCCAGCTGTTTCTCATCTATTCTACAGGGGGAAAAGGCATCAGGACAGTGCTGGAGGAATGTTAACTCACAAGCATCCATTCTCCAATAACTTTCACACACCCAGCTGGACAACAGATCCATCTGTAGGTAGAAAAACATGGATCATGGGCTAATGTGAAATTAAAACTTGGAAATGGAACACTAGTATTTTAACAATGTGCCTAATTAGGTTGTTTGAAATGAATGAAATCATTATATTAGGATTTTACGTGTCTTTAAAAATAATGACTGGATTCCCCTTTTCCCCCAATCAACAACATAAACCTTTTTTTAAAAAAAATCTTAAGTATATGTTATAATTACACAGAATTAGTAATACTAACTAAATTAGGTAATCCTTAAACGTATAAAATGATTTGCTGCGGTTGCTTTTAAAATGCTCATTGTAATAAGATGCTTTGCCTTTTGTGAAAGGCTTTTTTAATAAAAAGGCAGCATACTTGCATTGTTATGATAATACTAAATAGAACATATAAAGAGATTCTTATATTAATTTAGTGAAGATACAGCCTTTAAAATAATTTTAAATTTGTTTCTTCTTTTGATTTGGATACATGTGCCAACCTGCACTCCAACTGCTACAATACTTCCTAAGGGTGAATTATAAATTAATGTTTAAATGTTTAAATAAAACATGTCTACAACCAGTTTTTCTATATGTTGTCATGCTGAAGAAGCAATAACATTAACAGCAGCTTAAATACTAACTTAAGAGCAGGTTAGATTTAAGGATGTTGTTCCATAAACAGAATAAATTCTATTCACAGCATCCTAGAATGGCTGTTAAAATGAAATAAGAAATGACTTTTGCTGATTTTACATTCTCCATAAAGTTTTATGAACCATTTTTCATTGCTGTGGACCAATTTTGGGATGGAGGAAGTTGCAAATGAGGGGACAATTTAGATCTGAGAACTCTACTAAAATGACTCCTGATGTATTCCCTAAATTTCCTTTTCTGTCATACTCAAAATTGCAATTTGACACTCTGGAAGAGCTTTGAAGGGAGGCTGTTATAGTCTTCAGTTCTCTGAAATACTATTTCCCCCCTATAAATGTCAAATTATAAGAATCTTCTTCAAAAATTATACTTGGTGCACCCTCAACTTCTGAATTAGGTGGACAGCAGCCAAAATATGAACCTTTTGTGAAGATGCTTCAGTGCGTTACTATATACTGTATTTCCATGGTTTTTAGATGCCAGGTAAAAATATTTTCATTTATCCAGACTAGCTGTTCTCAACATAGGTTTCTCCAGGCATACTTTTCAGTAGAAGCCATGGTAGTATCATGTACATCATTTTGCAGCTGACATAAATTATGTAGTTTGTGTCAGTCATATTATCAGGTGAGTGACATATAATATGTAACTTTTACCACTTGTGCAAAAACATTATGATGTACTTGCCCCACCTTGCTTTCCCCATCAACCCTGATCAAGCTGGGGTTGCTGGAGTGGATCATACCAAACAACCGTCTTCCAACAACCTTAAAAAAAGACTGTAACAGACATGCAATGCGATCTTAAATAATTGAGTTCTGAGTTCTCCTGCCAATATTGTGATTTTCAGCGATCTGTTTCAGGTTCTGTAGGTGTCAATTACAATGAACTTTATAAAGTCATTATTTCAATGACACTATGCACCCAGGCATCTTCACCTCTACGGCCAAAAGCATGCACAACAGGTTGCATGCATGGCACACATCAGAGTCACTTTGTGACTGCATGGCAATGTAATTAGTGAGTAGAGATTGGACAGCTGGTATACTAATTCAGGTGAAAGGAGAGCAAGGTGATCATTTATGGTCCTGGCTACTCAGAGATGGTCTCTGAATAAATAGGGAAAACGCTATCAGAATTACCCCATTCCATTTTATGTTTGGTGTGGGGAAAAAGATTAAAGTCACAGTCCTGGAAGCTCACCAGCTATAAACTAGATGTTTCTGGGAACTAGTTAACTACTTTCTTTTAGAGAAGATTGTCATTGGAACAAGGACTGTTACATGAATGAGCCTGTGGCTAGTAATTAATCCTGCAATCTTTTGGAATGGTAGTGCAAGTAAATATGAGTTAAAGGCTGTGAACAAGAGTAAGCCATAATTTAATACTCTCACCGAAATCCCAGAAATGATTCTATTTCAGAGGTTAAAGAACGCTTGGTTTAGAACTGCAGTACTGTACTATCATTTATTCTTACTGTATTAAGATAAAAGTGAAGTAGCTCCTCTCATCCACTTACTCATCCCCCTCCCTGCCCAAAGAAATGGAAAAGAAAAAAGAAGGAAAGATGAGATGGAAATTATCTTCTGGAAGAAAAAAAGAGACTTCCTTTTACTTGAATAAAGTATTAGGAAAATGTAACTGTCAATATAGAAAACATAGTTTTACCATTGGATCAGCAAATAAATAAATAACCCTGTTTTCCCAAACAGCTTGTACAAAAGAGTAGATTCAATGTAATCAGACAGAAGAAGGTGGTTAAAAATGTTACCAATACTCAGAATTGGGTTAAAGTTGGGAACAAAATTATTGAAAATTAAATATGAAACCTAGGATTGCACAAGCTTCCTTTCTGACTGTGTACCCAGGAAAATAAAATGCATCTCCATAGGTTTTTTTTTGGGGGGGAGCTACCAAATATTGTAAACTATGGATTATGATAGGGGCATTTTGATTTTTTAAAAAAATAAATAAAAATCATCGTTGTTCTGAAGAGGCTTATAAGGACTGATCAATTAGGAAGAGAGAAAGCCCTAAATACCTAAAGGAGCTAGATAGAGAATTGAGGGAAATATGACAAAAGTCTATAAAAATCTAAAAAAATTGTCATGTACAAGAAGGATAGGTCTTACCCCTTTTTTAAAAGTGAGATTGGGACAAAGACTAACAGATTAAATGAAAATAAAGTAGATATGAAGGAATTTCCTGATGGTAAGAAATATTAAGGGGGCAGGGATGGGGACAATCTACCTGCAAATGAGTTTATGCTTATCTATCAGGGGGCTGGTTGATTGTGGAAAAGCGTACCAAGGAAAGGACCGGCCTCGCTGATGTGAAAAGTCCCTTTTGGCCAGGGGTAGGCAACCTTGGCTCTTTTATGACTCGTGGACTTCAACTCCCAGAATTCCTGAGCCAGCAGAGAGAATTCTGGGAGTTGAAGTCCACGAGTCATAAAAGAGCCAAGGTTGCCTACCCCTGCTTTTTGGCCGTTCAAGGTTTCTAATTTGAAAGACAAGATATATAAGTCAGTGGGGTGTGATAGACAAAAAGGGGAAAAACCTTTACAAATGTTTTTTTTTTAAAATTCTCACTAGATACGGTTTGGGGAGGTTAAGTCAGAGACATCATTCTTTTTATTCTCTTTAATGTATTTTTCCTTCCTGTTGTTGTTATTGTTATTCAATAATAAAGTACAGCACATTGGTTTTTGTTGGGCTTGTTGTGTTGGTTGTTTGACAAAAAAAAATCTTTCTGTAAAATTACAACCTAGGCAAAAAGAAAAATCAAGTTATTTTTGATATATTTCTCCTCCCATAAGCAAGAGGTCCACAGCTGACAAAGGAAGAAGGTGTATTAGTGGGCAAAGAAACTCAGCCAGGCCGTTCTGAACAAGCTTCCGGTCCATACCTCCCACTGCTACTTTATTTACTGCAGCTGGCCAACGTTTTATTGCCTGTTTTATGTATTAAAATTCAAATGTGGAAAACATTACCAGTGTCCTGCTTGATTTCCCTCCCCCCCCTCCATTTAACTTCCTTTTCAGCATGGAATGTATCAAATGGTCAAAGGCTAACTTAAGACTGACTCTACTCAAAAACTATTTCCTTTGTTCCCGTGTTTTTACTTCAAAATTCAGACCAGTTTTCCATAAAGAAAAAAAATAAAAAATAGCAGCAGCGCTGATGCTTTCTCGCAAGTTAGAGTTTCAGACAGGGAAGAACTTCGCTGGTGAATGACCGAGAACCTCATTTTTTCCTCTGCAAAGCAGTTTTCGTGACGGGTTTTTTTTTGGGGGGGTGGGGTGGGGTGGGGTGGGAGGATTTCCAACATTTTGGTTCTGATGTTTCCATGGTAAGTGTTCATTTGTTTTAGGCTCCTTTATTATTTTATGAATTTTATATAAGCAATGCTTCATGCTTTATTTGTGGTGTAACCAACATTCGATAATCAAAGCAAATCAAAGCTACAAATAAGTTTCAAATAACGATTCTGCTTTTGGAGGAAGTCAAACTCATTGGTCAGATATTTCCATGAATGCTATATATATGTGCACAGCAGACTTTTCTAGGGTCCCCTTCCCTGCCCCCAATCTTTCTTCAGCTACATCTGGCATATAAGTACATAAGAGGGAAGTATATATTTATGGAACAACTCTCTCTGAAGTGATGCCCTGGGTGCATGTTGCATCAGTTTAACATATGCAAAGCAAAGCAAAGAAAAAAAAAACAAAGGGAGGGAGGGAGGAAGAGGGGGGAACCCCCTCCTTTTCTCTCTTGATTGAGAGCAGATATACAGGAATAGTTGCAAGTCGCATATCTGGCTTTTAATAGAGCCAGATTTATACATTAAAGGCAGTATTTGAATATGATATGGTATATGTGGCAGAATTTCCCCATTGCTTCAAGTTCTATATATCCCAGAGCACTGAATACATCTCTGACAGCGAAGGTAGCATACATTACAAACCAAACATCAGAGAACAGTCAGCCCATGCTACAAAGGAACAGAGTCTGTATCCAATAGATGATTCAATGCATGGTCCGATTCTTGGCAGGGAGAGATAAAATGGGTATCTTTCTGAACGGTGAACTAGAAGCAATCAATATTCAGAATGCTTTTGTGTTGTTCATAAGCATCAACGTTCCACTTTTATCTTTTAATAATGGCTTGCTGGGGGAGGGGTAGTGGTTAATTTTCAGAGGTGATCTCGGCAGAGTTCTTTTATGGAAATGGTCCTTTCTTCTCATTTTTAATAACAAAGCTATGTATCAAAGTTAATAAGTACCCCAAATTCCATGTTTTTCATCCTAATATGATTTAGGAGACAGAATACATCACCAGACCTGACTTGGAACTATTACACCAGGACAACATGTGGCACATTTGGACCATGAAAACTAAGCTCAGGTTGGAATTAAGTGCAGAAGGATAAGTGCATTATTTACTCATCCAGTTGTTTCCAAGTATAGTTTCTTGATGTTTCCAGCCTTTCCCTTAACTCAAGAGTTCCCCAACCTTCCGGCGAGGGGAGGGAGGGGATTTGTTTCACATGGGCACGTGTGCGCAGCTCCATTTGCGCAAGTGGCGGGCACGTGCATCTGCCGCTCACACAAATGGAGCGTGCACATGTACCCACTGCTCACTCAAGTGGGGATGCGCGTGTGCACTTGCCCGCCATTTCTGCAGCCCGGGGGTTGGGCACCCCTGCCTTAGCTGACTAAATGCATAGAGGGTATTCCATTGCTATATTATCAGGATAACAATTTCTGGCCAGAACGTTACATCAAATGGCTCCCTTTTGCAAGGTCTTCAGCATTCTTTCTTATTTTTGATAACACTTGTTCAGAATTCCCTAGCCTACATATCCAGTGAAACTGAACAGGTGCAAACTGTCTGTAACTAAAGAGAGATTTAGATAACAATAAGAATGCAAACTGCTCTATTACATGTTTTATATTCTCTCAGAGCCGTAGATTTCTACAATGCTGCTTATAAGAGATTTGTTATTTATCTCAGAAAAAGAAAAAAAAAAAGGAAATGAATCCAACAAGCTACCCACAAAATGCCCCATGAATCAGATAATTAACTGGAATGATCAGCAAGACAGAATCTTTAATATGCAAAAACAGCTAAAATGGACTAAAAGTGGCCAAATTTAGGTTACAAACATATATTCTAGAAACCTGTAATGATTGTGAATCATTAAATACAATTTCAGACAGGTGCCATTACGAAGCATATCAATATAATTCATCCTGGGTTTGGGGGGGATCCTACCATTTCTTTTTATAGATTATTATTTCCAGTGCTGCTTTTTTTGTAAAAGAAAAAGGTGCCGGAACTCACACATGTTATACAACCCGCCTTGCCTACCCTACAAGGTTCTATCCAAAAAAGGTGCCGGAACTCCGTTCTGAGCGTTCTATGACAAAAAAAGCCCTGATTATTTCCTTAACAGAGCACTTAGTGATCTTATAGACCTCGTTACTTGCCGTTTTTGTTTTTCTTCTACCAAATAAAACAGTTTTTGTTTCTACAGTTCCAAATTATAAATACCCAGTAATTATTTTTACAACTTGTCCAGTTGAATTCTGCATAGATAAGTTCCTTTCAATTTAGATATGATGAAACTTGTCAATTCTGTTTTAATCTTTATGCTAAATCTACCTGAACACGTCTATCTATCTCATCAGGTCCAGCATAAAAGGTATATTCTGGGTCCATCTGCTAATGAATGAGTTCCATCTGACAAGATCCAGACTATGTGGCTTTTCTACGGTAGCTCCCATCCTCTGGAACATCATTGCCCACCCCGCCCCTCACCGCCTGTTAGTTTTTAGGAAAGTCTTAGGTATGTGGTTCTTGCAGCAACTTTGGGAGCCAATGGGGAACCTGTGCAATGGTTATATAGGTAGTCCTTGATGTACAACCACAATGAAGCTCAAAATTTCCATTGCTAAGCAAGGCAATTGTTAACTGAGTTTTTGCTCCATTTTATGACCTGACTACAATTGTTAATTGAATCACTGCTGTTGTTAAGTTAGTAAGACAGTTGTTAAGTGAATCTGGCTTTCCCATTGACTTTGCTTGTCACAAAAGATGATTACATGACCCTGGGACACCTCAACTGTCATAAATACATGCCAATTGCCAAGCATCCAAATTTTGATCACAAGACCACAGAGATACTGCAACAATTGTAAATATGAAAAACGGTCATAAGCCACTTTTTTCAACCACCCGCAATCAGGGTCAGTGATATTGGGGGAGGGGGATATCAATTTGATAGATAGAGAAAAATCTCCTGCAAATACACACAATTGCACCAGCAAATATTCATAGCAAACCTATCTGGGTTGTTGAGAATGACCATTCAAGCACATGATAGTTTTCAATAGATATCTAATTGCTGGTTTCATATCAGCATCATAAATAAATTAATTAAGTGATTATATTCAGCATTTTGTAAACCTCCCCTCATTCCTTATTTCTAAATGTGTTAGATCTTTAAATTTTCAGAATTCTTAGTCAACATGACCAATGGACCACAAAATTAAAAAAAAACATTTTATTGCACAAAGTACCTTTTCTTTCAATAAGCATCCAAACAGAGGTTACTTAAACAAAATATGGATATTAATATATCCTTGCTTATTTTTTACATTGTGATTACAAGCCTTAGTTTCAACCTAGTTCTAGTTAACTGCTCAGTAATAAACTCTTTGGATTGTTTTTAAATAAGCCAAAATCCGTTATCTTCAGATCCCCAATAATTAGTAACAACAATAATATCATCCCACTCTAGAGAGATCTTATGAAGATCATGTCAGAAAACTAGATCACTATGAAAATGTGTTATTATTCACTTGCTTTAGACATATTAAAACATGTATACCATGGAATTTCTCAATCAAATTAGAATTATCAGAATGTTTTCATCTGAAATTTGCCAGGTATTTATCATCCAAATAATTTAGACAAGTTATTTCCATCACCCAAACCCTAAGTAGTAATGTTGAAGAGGAACCTGATTTACTACAGATACACAAATTATAGCTATTTTTTAAGATTATCTATCCTGTCTGACTCTTAAAACTGTTAGCAATAATGCATTTTAGCTGAATTCAAATATAGTATGCTAGTTTGAAAAGTGAAAAGGTAAAATAAATAATTAACATTATAAGGTCTGCTATTCCAACTCAAACAATAGATTCACATGCCAGTTTTGTACCCTGCCATCTCAATCCAATTATTCTAAATAAAGAAATTAAGATGTCATTAGGAGATTAAGTGAAGTTCTAAAGAATGGGTAAGGGAGAATTTAGCTTTCTTAAGCATTCTGTTCTGTACTAATACATCGGAATGTTTAGATATTATCCCAAATCACATAGAAACTGCTTTATGTGAGTAGCTGCTATATAACTGGAGTCAGGTTTAAATGCTCAGGCATACTTTGGATACATAGCAATGTGATCAGTGAAACTGCTTGAGAAAAAAAGAACAAAACATGAACAAAAAGCAATGGGATCATCACCAAGAGTAAGGAAGACCAAGATTTCAGTCCTGCAGACTAGAATATCTCTAATTTAGACATTAGGAACAAAATCTGTTTTAGTTTGGTGCAGAGAACCAGTGTTCACGGGGGTATATGTGTGGTTGAGATTCATGTTTCCAAAGTGCAGAAAATGTCTATGTTAAAAGGCAGTTGCTCCCCAGGAACTCACAGCAGCAAACATAACTTCCTCTCCTCCAACGTTTCCCCGCCGCCCTTGGGGTAGATTAGACGAAGAAAGAGCAATGAGCCCAAAGTCACCCACTGAGCTTCCATGGCTGGGTACAGACTTCACTCTGAATTTCAGAAGTTCTAATCCAACACCTTAAACACTGTAACGCTTTTGCAGCCAACAAGATAGGAAGTCTCCCTCTCACGCTCCTAGTCAACGACATATTGTAATGGTGTGTGGAATGACTTTGGGAGGAGGGAGGAAGAGATGGCGCCTAGGGAACAATAAGAAGGGCTAGCCTGAGGTTGCATAAAGGGCATAAAAAAAATTCCTATTTTCCCAGGCTGTAAAAGAGAGGGTGGGAGTTTTCTACTTTCAGACTTACAAGTTTCTGTAAATGCAGCCTTATAATAGATGACACTTAGCTCCTCTTCTGGTGCTTCCTTCTAGGCTGCCTTGGAAGGCTGATACTTACTTTTCCCCTTTCTCTTTTTGCACGGATAGGGAGACTAAGCTCCTATCCAATGCCATTCTTTCCCCCATTTACAGACTTTGACTGATAGGTTTAATTCTAGAAACATACCTAAGGATAAGCGTTCGCATTTCCTCCCCCATCTTGTATTTGTGCCAGATATAGAAAGAAGCCAAATATATTTCAGCTAAAATTATTTCAGAAATAAGATTTTAGGAAGGACTAATGCAACAGATTAGCAGCTTCTTGCTAAGCAGCTTCTTTAAAAACATGGGCTGAACATATCCTAAGCATAAATCCCATGACTAAAAAAACCCAACAACCTATACAAGAAAAATCAAAGAGATGCATTTTAACATATGCTATGAAAGAGTAATTATTGCTTATGCAACAGAAATAATAAAGGTAGTTACTTTGTCATAAGTACTACACTGCCTTTCATTTCTGCAACTCTAAATTGTACTAGATTTAAAAGCTTAGTTAAAAAAAAAAGTTTAAAAATCCCAACCGTGCATTATTGAACATTATTTTTTAAAAAAAGAAATCTGTGGTGTTGAATCTTCATGGCTTACCATTAGCGAATGTCTATTGGCTGAAAGAAGGCCTGTCCCATATCCTGATCCAAGACCTCCCATAGCTCCATTATGAGAAGGGCCTATTAAGCCATGGAGGTCACTATGACTACCAGGCATGGCAGTTGAAGGCCCCACTGCATGGTTCCGGAGAACATGAATAGCATCATCCAGTCTTTCCAAGCGGTCTTCTATTCGGCTTTGCTGATAGTTCATGAAAAAAAAAAGAGAGAGAGAGAGGATCAGAAAATGTAACAGGCTGATTCCTGTTTCAGGAGAACTCACAGAAATGCATTGCTACTGCTCTGTGTCAGGCAGTTGAACCAGAAGACAGTTGCTTGTAGATGGGCTGCTTTTGAATCGGTTTCAACTTTATTAAGTGTTTTGATTATTATTTTTTGCTTGCTCACCAAAACACTGTAAATGAAACAACTGACATCCTAAACTAGCCTGCTATGAATGCTCTGTTTTCATTTTCATGGGTAAAACAGGCTCACTGACTCCTCATAAACATAACATCTATAGCACATTTGCTGCCCCATGATCCTGAAATATTTTGCGTCAGAAATATCAAATTGCCATGACCTTTTAAATTATTTCTGTATGCTAACTTCTTATCCAAAGCTTATTTACTTCTCAATGCTTTAACTGGAGCTGTGAAAATTATTAGGTGGAATTCTATGATCAAAACTAGCCTGCATTCGGACATATATTCCAATATTCAAAAAGGAAGAATAAGAAAAATACAGTTATTTTAGGGTACAATCCATTTACAGCACAGGTTTTAGAACAACAGAGCAATTTAAATAAGTTAAATTAATACACTGCTGGCTGGGGAATTCTGGGAATTAAGCTCCTAAGGTTGAGAAACACTGGTTATCTATCCTTGTCTGCGATACAAACCCTCGTAGGTTTTTTTTTAAAGAAAGAGTCCCTTGAAACCACCAATAGTTTTTTGATTATTTAAAGTGCAAAGAATTATGGTGGGCATTGTTATTTTTTTAAGGGCGATACTTAAGATGATATAAGGTACAGCAATGTGTCTGGTTATATTCTGCCAAAATTCTTCATTATACAATTCCCAAAAATGTTTCTGAAGTGGCTACATCATTCTTACTGAAACCACATGGGAAAAAAGACTAGTGTCAACATACTTATTTAATATATTATGCAATCCTCAGTGGAAAAACACTACTTAATTTTCACTTAATGGAAATGGTGATGTTCCTTTCTTATTCCAAATGTGGCTTCTATATTAGGACCATTGTAGAACTGAAGCTTCTGACTTTCCCTTAACTTCAGAAATATTTTCTCACATAGCATTGGGGGCATTTGTGGAAATGTATTCTTTGAGGAAGTCAAATCCAAGGCATCTTTTCTCATGACACTAGCTGAGCGACTCTTTGTGTAGTGGCTCTCATTGAAGGCATTATTCATTTCTTCTTCTTGGCAAGCTTTGATTGTTTATATTTGTACTACAAGACCTGGGGAAGAGGCCAATAACAAGTTACTATCATTAACCTAGGGAAGTAGGTGCTCTCTCTTTTTACCATGACTTCATTCTGGAACCCAACATTCCAACTGAACTTGAATTTTTAATTAAGCCCACAGGCTCTCAAAGGCAGTCTTGACAATTTTGATGGGCATGTACACTGAAGAATACCAATACAAGGTTATCTCTTGACAGAAATATTACCATTAGTATTGGCTCTTATACTGATGTTTTGGAAATATTTACTTGGTAGCAGAATATAGCTTATGTAGTCTGATAATAGTTCGATGAACTAATATAAGCTAAGATCCTCTCCATAACTGCAGTACATCATCTCCCCTATGGTTCTAAAAGATATTGAGAAAGTTACATTACTCATATATGTAATGCATTGAAACTGATGAAATAAGTATTAAGAAAAGCTTATTATACTATCTTTTTTCCATATGCAGTTAAGGCTTGGTCATCTTCCTGGCTAAGCAAGATCATCTGTTCATATTTCGATTTTCATATGGAAAAGGAACCCGTTCCCCCCCCAAAAAATACAATATTTACATTCACTGATTAGGCCACTCTTTGATTTTGCTTTTTAAAGAAGCTAAGTTTTACCATCTTGTTGTTTTTGTTTTACATGTATAGATTCCAACCTTACACAGTTAATCTTAGACCGCATGCCATATTTCCATGTGTGGTATTTTACTAGGTAATCATTGCTGATATAATTTATGAAAAGGAGCATATAAAAATCTGTTGCGCTTTATGGGTGGATCTCCTATTTTAGAAATGATCAGGAAAAGAGCGCACTAATTAGTGTTGTGCTCCATTAGGAAAATGGAATCGGAAAAAGTAGACAGCAATACAATATTAACAGGTAATTAATAGTTTGCCATTGAAAAACATACCAAAGAATGTAAGGGACCTTCATAATTGGGAGATGATGATGCTTGCCCTCCATTTCTAGACCAAACAGCTGTTCCTGCTAATAGTAAAATGGGAGTTACCACTGGAACTATGCAAACAAAATGCCTTTTCAAAGACACTGAATAATACCATAGATATGTACATGCAATTTCCCAACAGTCATATTAAACCACAGCTCTTCTGCAGAACTTTGAAAACAAATATTTATTATGCAGCCACACCCAGAAGCCACATCATGTCTCCAAATTGCATGCCAGCATATAAGATTTCATCTATTTTGCAGTTGTGCATCAGAAAGCAAGTGGAAATTCATATATTTTTAAAAAGCAAGATGCTGCTAGTCTAAACATACCAGAAGGCATTATCAATATTTTTCATTTATTATCATCAGAGAAAAATCTAGGGCAGGTTTGTTGGTTGATCTATTGATCTGTATGCAGTGCACAGTTTTTGCTTAAATGTTTGCATTTAATGTATTAGCTGAAGCAATTTGCCTATAAGGGTTCCTAAAATGTAAACTCTAAATTCTTGTAACTGATAGAGGTTGTTCCCTCTTTGTCTTTATTTAAGGCTTTTCAATCAACTACCATCATATTTATTGCTTTTAAAAAAGAATAAAATACAGGTGTCAACAGTATAATATATTAGTTTTCTAAGAAAATCTCACTGAAAATCTAGGATCAGGTGGAGTTTTACAAACTCCTTGCAGAATGGGTTTGTGAAGTACAAAATTTTAGATATTGGAAAAATATTTATGTTTATGGTATAATAATTCACTAATTCTGAATAACTATGAAGACAGAAGACTTTTTCCTATAGCCCATTTATGGCACAGCCTTTTTTCATCAAGAAGAATCATTGGGACATACATCAGTCTTCTTTAACTTGGTGTCCTGTAGTTGACTACATCCCTAGCCAGTCAATAGCCACACACTGCTGTTGTAATACATCATAATTCCTGGCTGGGCAAAATTAACATACATGACAGTAAAATACTAACTTTCAAATTTAAATTAAGGGATTAATTACCCAGAGGTCCTTTTAGATCTTAGATCAAGGGTAGGCAACCTTGGCTCTTTTATGACTCATGGACTTCAACTCCTGGCTCAGGAATTCTGGGAGTTGAAGTCCATGAGTCATTAAAGAGCCAAGGTTGCCTACCCCTGTCTTAGATGATAGTTTATCACTCTGTGATAGTAACAAAAATAATATCATTATGGAAATGGTCAGAATGATTCAGATTGATCTTTGCTGTCAAGATATTTTTGTTGACCTTAAATATGTTTATGGAATAACTATTTAATTTAGATGATATTCTTTTCTTCTCTATTCATTTAGTTATTCTCTATTCATTTACACACACAAGCATATACACACAATCAGTCCCTCAGCCATATAAACTTTGCTGCATGAAATTGAAATGCTTTCCAGACACAAGACAGATCTTCTTGAACTTCAATTGGTATTATTTTTGCTGATAAGATAAAACCTGATAGTAACTCCTCTCTTCCTGCCTGTCTGAACCACAGGAAGTAAGGCTGTGAGTTTGTTAGATTGGAAAATGTAGTGTACATGATGTTATGACTGTCTGCTAAACCTCTAAAATCTTGCTTACTCATGAATTAAATATTCACCCTTTTTAACCTTAGTGTTTATTCTCCAGTACCATGTAGGAATGTTTTGTTTTTTTCACCCTTGGAGCAGGTTGAACTATAATATAGGAATAACTTAATAACGGAAGACGAGACTGTAGATTAGAAATAGTCACACTTTCCTTTTAGCAATTCATATTTCCTCAAAAGGAAGAGCTTAGATAGATGAATCGATTTAGGCTTAGATATATTCAGAGTAAACCAATTAAAATTTATGTGTCATTACAAACTGACAAATGTACTGACTAATTTTAGATCCAATCCAATGTATTTTATATTCTATTTCCTTTGGGAGAACCTAAGTCCAGTAATAGTAATGGTTCCCTATTATTGTTGTTCATTTGCAATAATTCTTGAATTCTTTTCTGCATGGGTTGATTAATCTATTTTGTAACATCCATGTGATTAACGCATGGATTCAGAAAACAAAACAAATGGTCTACACATAGGGATGTTCAGAAACCAAGTTGAGTCTTCAAGCATCAGGGCTGTTTAATATTCAGCTTAACCTTGAGTTATAAAGCATATCTGAACATATTAGCCTGCTCCCTGGAACCAGCCTACACACTTGTAGAGGAGGACAGAAGATTTTCTCTGACTTTCCCAGAGATCTTTAACTACCTTCATACAATACTGGTGTTTTACTAGTAGGCCCCAAGTCTTCCTGAAATGTTAAATAGGTGGCAGTCTGAAATTGTTTCTGAGGCAACTGAACTTTCTGATCATGCTTAAAAGCATCATGTTAAATATTTTCTTGCTATTTGATAAATTAACTGTTTGGTAAAATAATTTTAACCACAATACCTGAGAGAGAAGGGGGTGAACCAACCGGAGTTGAAGGATTTGATGAAAAGCTGTTGTTGGTATGATCTGGAGAGTAAATCTTTAAAAGAGGATGCAGAATTAATCTAAAGTCACTTGGAATGGCTACAGACAAGAGGATTGGCACTTTTCATTATAAATATACTTATGACTCATAAGACAAAAAGGATGCTATGAAGAATATGAAACCACTATGATAAAAAAAACATTATGAAGAAATAAGTCGGTTCTGATGAAGGACAGCTCATGGGACTTTTTTTTTATCCCTTATATTTAATTATCTTAGTAGGTTGTCCCAAAGATGCTTTTTTCAAAAGGCAACCGGACTTTGTTTTTCCTTGAAGACATTTTGTCTTCAAGGAAAACAAAATGCTTTCAAGGAAGATTCACTCAAGATCCACTTCTTGGATGAGAAGCGAAACGTCTTCAAGGAAAAATGAAGTCCAGTTGCCTTTTGGAAAAAAACACCTTTGGGACAACCATGACGTGGATGACTGAGAATCTCCATAGACATCTTAGTAGGGTCTGTATATTCTACAGTACTAAAAATGTATTTGGTATATACTGTACATATGAATGGAAGAAAAATCAGAAAATTACTTCAATCTAAACTAAAAACCTTAAATTATTACAGGAATGAAGTTTTGGAGAAAAAATATTCAAATATAGCATAGTGGAAAATACTTATTACAGCAAAGTCTTCAAAATAGAAGATGGAAAAATAATCCTGACTGGTATGTACAACTGCATATATGGCTGAGTAGGCATATTAGAATTTACAGTTAAGATTCTCAAGGCTTAATACCCTGAATAGATAAAACTTTCCTGACCATTTGGGACCTGATTAGAAATCATAAACATCATTAGACTCTTATCTTGTCAAATTATCAAAACAGACCATTCTGGCAACTCATATTGGCCACTATTTAAGCTGAGCCCATGAACTTTTCCTTAGGGTTCTGCAAAGGCAATTAAATTAATTAACCCCTTGATCATCTCTCAGTTAACCAATGCCTCCAGGCACCAGTTAAAGTAGATTTTGCATTCTATCCATTATATGGGAGTTGTGCTAATTTTTGTTTTTGTAACATACGTTAGCTGGACATGGAAAACATCAATTCTCTTGAGAACTCACTGGAACCCCACTTTCCCCAGAAAATACATTAGAGTGAGAGTTCATTTAAAAAGCAGCGTAAGTTTTAATTTGTAGAAATGCACCGTATATATACTTAATAGATTCTTACCCAAATTGGAGATGGGAAATAAATAGAATGAGTGGCAACTGGAAGTCAAGGCTGACTTTTAAATATCAATCACTGCAGCAAAACAGATTGAGAGGCCCTTTGATCTTTACCCTGACTTCTGGGAATCTGCTTTTCCATATGCAGTGCCTAAGCAGATAGTATATCATCCAAATTACTGAAAGATGTGGACTGGGAATGACAGCACAGTTTCTGATTATAGATTCACCACCCCACCAGGAAGTGGTAATGTCTGTGAAAAGGATTCACAAGCTTGGTCCTTGCCTGCATGGGTGTCTCCAAGGAACTACGCATAGAAAAGCAGGTTCCTCAAATTAGGGAGTTGCCCAAAGTCCTCTAAGGCTAAAAAGGGAAATTCAAAATTCAAAATCCTATTCCATCTCAGTGAGGCTTACTCCCCTTTACTAATGGGAGATTTGAAAGACACAGTTGAAGTAATTTGACATTGAGATAGGGATAGGGATAACATTTGAACACTACCCACCCAGTCTCTAAGATAAATGTACAGCAATTCAAATTTCAAGCAGCTATTCAAATTATTCAATCTATCCAAATTAATTATGGTCATGGCTTTGGCTCAAAGAACTTTACAACTTGTTTCTATGGTGTAAAATAGGCATCTGAATCAGAAAGTTTAACTTTTCCCCAAAACTGTGCCATAGTAAACAATGAGTTCATTTAATGACTGTGTTGTTTGCTAAATGACCATTTTACTACTGTTATGACCATAATGGCTAGACTCCGTTACAATTGTAACTTGAGGATTACCCGTAAATAACATTGATTTAAATATGGTTTAGGCTTCAAATGAGATAAGGAAAGCTGTACTTGGGATCACTACAAAACAGACCTGGCTACTGAATCATGTAACGTAAGTGTCTTTTGATTTTCAAGTGAATGGAAAACTATAAAGCATAGCTTACAATTTATCTTGAATTATCCAGATTTTCTAAAACTATATATACAACCTTAACAAGCTTTTATTCTAAATTATTTTAACTGGCCATGATAGATTTGTGTATATTTGATTACTGATTCCAACCCAAGTTCATGGTATTCCAATCATCCAAAATCAAATACTTTCTTACAGATGCAAGTGCTTTTCCCAGCGCATCGCCTGTCTGTGAACTTCCTGCAGCTCCGCTTCCTCTGTTTGCTGAAAAATAAACCCCAAAACAAAAACAAAAAACAACAAAAAAACACATATGAAGACAAAAAATCTGTTTTCCATACACTGCACCCATATCCATCATTCAGCTGCATTTTAATGGTGAGTTATACTAATCATAATTAGCATTACTGTTATTAATTATGGTGGATTTCATACATCTCAAACATACCTCTCATATTTCATGTTCCAAAATGTTTTTGTTGCAAGCTATTTCAATATAGTCTTCTTTCTGTGGTGAGTGAGATACAGAGCAGTGGGCCGTTGTACAGTATTTATCTGGCATTTTTTTTAAAAAGAGAACTGCAAGGCATCCTAGATTTTTATTTTGCCATTCTCTTTTAGCTAAAGAACACAGGGCCTTATTCAACTGCCTCCAAATGTATAGAGATGGGAGACTGAAATCAACACAATTTTATATTGTGTCCATCTCAAAATAAAAACTTACTCATTGCCTCTACAGTATCCTACCTTTCATCATACTGAGGAAACCAGATGTCTTATGTCAGTCCTTTGAGGCAGATAACATCAGGAAGCAAAGGCCACAAGAATTATTATAATTATATCATTAGAAGGCATAATATCAGAATCTTGAAATCCTGACTGAGATTTTCTTGATCTCCTCTTATACTAAAGGAGAAACCAAACACGACAATCTTGAGTTTTTCCCCTCACCTCCTCCTGCCTATCTGGGCTAAGTAGAGGTTTGTACAACAGTTTTTGAATTTCTTCTTCAAAGCCATCTCCATGCCTGCTTAAAAACCTGGATCAGAATTACTCCAACTAAGTCATTCTGAAAATCTGAAATAATCTCTCACTGGGAATATCTGACTTTATACAGTTGATATTGTGTAGAAAAATAAGAGGGGGAATATTGCTTTGAGCTTCAATACAAAAGATGATATATCATCTAATAAGGAAATAAATAAATTTCACAGCCTGCTTGTCAAGCTCAAGAACCAAGAACAATACATGGGAGTTACTTCTGAATAGTTCCTTTATAGTTGCTTGCCTACAGACAGAATCTTGCCAAACTAAAGCAATATCTGCTCTAACTATAGATATATTCTGTGAATTGCTACAGAGGGTCCAACTGTGCTCTCTTCCTGCCCACCAGATATTCCAAGCTCAATGTCTCTTTGGGAAAAACCCCTCCCTCTTGCATCTCCAGATTACATTCCACTACAATGCTTCATGTAATATGCAAAGGTAACAGATGGGTTTGCATAAGATAATTCAAACATTATTTGAGTGATCCCATTGTGATTCACACATAATGCCAATGGAGTGGGGTCAAGAAAACTGCCATGCATTTGTCTATGAACTCATCAGGAACAGAACTCAACTCAAAGACTTTACCTTTATGGTGTGACCTCAAGGCTTGTGTTCTGTCCAACCCAAGTAACATCATCAAACCCATAGCATGAGGGAGCTAATAATTAAATCCCATCCTTTTAAATGTACAAAAAAAATCTATACCAGAATGTTAAATGCAATTATTTCAATAAGGGTGAAATTATAAAGGTGATATTACAATAATTATAATCCCCATATTTCTGGCATAATGTCTAAATAATCATCTGCATTAATGGATTTGTTTCTGAATGCCCTTTTTATAATTGTATGAAATCTTTTGTATATGCCAAGGTTACATAAAAATTGTCCTATACGTGCTTCACAGTCTTCACTGGCAGGAAAATAACGGTTTTGCAATCTAGAGCTAGCTATACCAAGCCCCCTCCCAAAGAAATTAAAAAACAGGATTAATCTCGGTTTATAAATGCAACATCTAGCCTGTACACTAGTCTCTAACTTGAATGGGTGCAATAAGTATATTCAGGAAATAGAAAACTTAAACCAATTTGATATTTTCCTCAGATAAGATGTACTGACACAGCAGGATAAAATTCATGTCCCTCTTGTGCCATATGACAGTTTAGCACCCCACTGCACTGGAAGCTTAACACACTAGTAAAAAAATTAAGTGCAGTATTATGTGACTGTTCCCATAATAAAATCACAGTAAAACCAAGGCTTCAAGGGAAGGTGCACATCATGTTCCCACTAAAAAAAGGCCACATACTGCTATGTATCTTGCAATTCAAAAATGTCATTTAAAGTGAGAGTAGAAAGTGGGATTAATACATGAATGAGAAGGTTCTTCTGGACTAATCTTTAGCATATGCTACATTAAATCTTTCTTAGTAAGTGGCTGCTTAAAGGCTCTGAATCTTTGAAAACACACAGAAAATACTTTGCATAGATTGAAGCATCACTTTAAGTTAATATCTTCCAGGTTTTTCTTTAATGCCTTCGAGTCTGTGTTGACTCCTGACCACAGCCTGGACCAGTCCCTGTATTTATCTAGGCAGGATTTTTGGAAGTGATTTGCCTTTGCCTTCATCCTGGGGCTGAGAGAACGTGACTGACCCAAGGTCATTCAGCTGGTTTCATGTCTAATGTAGGACTAGAACTCATGGTCTCCCAATTTCTATCCTGCTGCCTTAGCCTCTACACCCAAGTGCCTCTCTTTTAATATCTACCTAGGCAATTTCCTTTTGCTTGTCTGTAATTTTATCTTAGGGTTTTACCAGTTAACAATGATTTTCTGTTCAAGTTTCTGTTTTTTTCCAGATTGCAAGTTAACTTTGGGACAGTGCCCAAGAATGAAATTTAATAATACAAGTTTACTTTCTTGGACAGCAAAATCAAACCAGGCAAATAAAAGGGGCTGGATTATTCGCAGATCAAACTCTAATCCTACACTCTTGTTGACCTGAGTTTCCAGTCAGTATAGCAAGAGCTCCAACCAAATATCCTTTTTAATCTGCAACTACATGAAAAGCAAAGTTTTCTTCTATAATATCTGATCAGCTCAACAAGCAATTTCCCCAGAAAACAGATGAGGAGAAACTGACAGGACTTGCCTTCTTCAATTTAGTAAGAACCCTTCAACTCACCCATTATACTTTCTGTTCCATTTGCTGGAGGTGTACAGGAAGAAGCACTGTAATGGGTTGTGCCACTGCGATGGAAAGTGGACATTGGAGGAAGACTGGAATTGATGTCTGCTGAGGAGTGTGATGGGTAGCTCTGTGGCACGTAGCAGGGAAAGACGACATTTCAGTTAGCAGGTAACTGCACAACAGTTGGTTCTACAGAGTTGCTGGCTGATTTTCTCATTCATTCATTCATCAAATTTATATAACTCACATATAGGTGACTCTGGGCAGCCTCAAAAATTTTAAAAATCCATCATATAATAAAACCCATTAAAAAAACCCATTCTACCCTCCCTGGCAGCAACAACACAATCATATCTGCCACTAGATTGGCTCCCTCTCCATTCATGATCCTCAGGCCTGCTGATGAAACCACTTTTTAGGGCCTTTCAGAAAAGCAGCAGAGTGTAGGCCGGTAACTCGGAAGGATGATGTCCCATAAAGAAGGTCCATTGTACAATGAACCACTGTTTTTAGGAGATCTCTTATTGCCTGTAAACAACCTTGATCATCCAGCTTGGATGGAAAGGTGAAATATAAAAACGCAGTTCAGTGACATCCCTCAGGGGGACTTTTGAGGGGTTGTACCCTTGTTTCATCCCAAAATCTCTGACATGTAGCTGAGAGACCCACAGACGTAAGGTACAGCATGACCTGTACCAGAAGCCCAGCAAAACATAAGAATAGTGGATCAAAGAACAAAACTCCCAAGACTGCAAAAATTGTTCACATTTATGTCAGTGAAGGCTGTTTTAAAGATTGTCACGCAAAGAAGTATCTTCAAAGGAAAACGAAAAAAGAAAGCATCCTCAAGACAGGGTTCTGCTGTAGAGAGTTAGCTCTGCTTGGCCTCCTCCTCATTTTGCAATTAGGATTTAAAGTCTCACACATGTGGTAAAAAAGGAGGTTTTATTTTTAAACCATGAAATGTACAGAGGTGTCTCTCTCTGTGCGTGATGGCCATGAAAAGACAACAGACTTCATTTTTTAATTCTGCTTTTGTCAAATAGCTTTCTTTTAAGCAGTGAAATCCATGGGTCTTCTCTTCCAACAGAGATAAAAATGAGGGTGTGAGAGAAAGTGGTTTAAATTGGTTAATAGTTTGTCTTCTATATTTGTGGCACACACAGACTGACACATAGTGCTGATTAGTAATCTTACCAAGCGGTCATGAGGATGAAGACTGCAATAGCTACTGGACTGTGGAATATGAGATGAATTGCCCAACATTCCTCCATATCCAGGAGGATTCATTCCACTGGATGAGTTCCATGGATCACTGCTATGGTGGCCGTCTGTAAAATGTACAGAAGAAAATATGGCTTCTCTGAACACTCGGTTCTCTGACTAACATTCTGAGGCTGTGTTTTTAGTAAATGTTAAAATTAGCATTCTAATAGGGTCTGATGAACGCCTTATGTGTCACAGTGTTGGACAGCAGTTTACAATAAAAGACAGCAATCACAACTGGGAAACTGTATTATCAACCTTCGTCTCATAGAAGCCACACTGATCTTATGTAACTACATGACCATGATTAAAAAAGTTTTCTAAACAGGAGTATAAATGACATTTCTGAAATCACCACTGATTAGTCGGAGATCTTCTGTGCAATTTTTAAAACATTTCTATTTTTTTTATCAGAAACCCACATAGTTGTGACCTATATTGTTATTATTCCTTGCTTGATAAAACTGGAACCTAACATATTTTTTAAAGAACATTTAAATAAGAGTCTAAGTAGATTCTGTCTTTTATTTTAGCACATAAATATGTAAATATTTTGATTCCAGGACTTGACTTCTTGGCCAACTACATATCCCAAAGTCATATATAAAATATTTATGAATCAGAACAGAGATAAGTATGATTTAGGGAGCTGCTCAGAAACCTCTTTTGTAGATAATTTTACCAACAAAAGCTAATTGGAAAAGATATACATTTCAACTTAAAATAAATTTGTCTCCAGAATTTTGTCATTTCCACCTTTCAGTTGATGAACCCTTATTTTTTGAACTGAGATGCTTGGCTTAAGGGAAGAATTGAGAGATAGCTAAAACTACATTATGTTATGGTTATAGATCAAAATACAAGGATCAACTAAACTGCACTCATTATTTTGCAATACGTTTTAGAGTAAAATATGTTATGAGCAATTTTAAGATAAGGCATAAACACGGCTATTTTCTTCTTGACAATAAATTGGTGCCTAGTTTAACAAAGCAGTCTGGAGTGTGTTATTTGAGTTTTGGCTATCCAAAAGATATCTAATGTACTACTCATCAAGTGATCCAAGAATATGCAGTTATGCTTGTCCACATGAAAAGTACAATAAAGTCAAACTTTTAATGGTATAAGCCACAAGGGTAAGTTTTAAGGTTCTGGGGAATGTTCCTGAATCTGTGGGTCAAATGTGACACTCTGTCTGGTCACTGGAATCTAATAATTTCTGACTTGTTGCAAATTTATTTGAACATAATCCAAAACTCAAATCAACAATGGAGAAATTTGAAGCATCTTCTCTTTGATCTCTACTTTCAAGGAGACAGCAAACTGTTAACAAGCATTAACTGTTAACAAGCGAGGCCATACAGAAAGTAATCTTTAGCTTAAGTTGGAAGTATTGATCCATGTCTACTCTCTATCTTTAATAAATCTATGTCAATACACTGGGTCATAATGGGCAACATGAAACAATTTTCTCCAAGATTATGCCTGGGTTGCCCATAAGAGGTAACCACCTAAAATTTAAATAAGGATCTGACCAACAATAAATGTAGCTGGGATGTAACTTGACTCCTCTAGCACAGAAAAACGATGCAATATCTTTAAAGTACCTTTGTCATTCTGTATAATGTATCTGGTATATGTTTGCCCTCTAAGAGGCATCACTTCCAAAATGTGTATGAAGTGTGATACTTTTAGCACATTCTAATTTTTAAAGCTAGAATTCACTTTCAAATTCATGGTGTGTAAACTTGATCAGCACTAAAGAAACTAATCTCACCCCCCTTTTTTTAAGTGTGCCAGCTGCATTGCTGGTTCTGATTAAAGTTCTGGAAAGATTACTCATTCCTAGAGTGACGAGTGAGATACCTTGGCTAGCTTACAAAGATAATGTGAAAGTGATAGCTTCCCACTGCTCTTTGTTCTAATTACCTGGTATTCAGTAATATACTTTAATACCCCCCCCTTTTGTTTTTATCATCAAAACAACAGAATGCATCTTTGGTTAGGCTAAAAAAATAATAACTTGTCCAAAGTCACACATTGAGTTGGCTAATTAAATGAGGATCTACATGGAGGCTTGTCCATTAGATTCAAATACTCTAATCACTATATAGGTTATAATTGAATTCATTTAGCTAACATGGATAACAGTTACTGATAAGACACATTAATTATGAATTTCCACCTTTTGATAAACTTCCAAGATGGACATTCCTTGCACCGTTGACCTCTGCAGGGAGAATATAGCCATTTGATTGGTCTGGTTGGATATCTAATGGATCCATGTGGTTTCCAGAAGATGCTTGAGGAGTTTCCTGTGGTCTTGGTTGGCCTAATTGAGTCCTGAAATATAGAGGTGGCTGTGCCTTTTAGCAAGATTGCTCATAAGGAGCCTCCCCTATTTTCCATCTAGGGGCCCCATCCTCCACTTAGAAACTTTGGGAGATGAAGCAATAGAGTGGCAATTGCATACAACAAGAGAAAAATACGACTGAAAATATTTATAAACTCAACTTCAAACCTATATGATGAGTAAGAGCAGCATAGTCTCCATGTTCCATTATTATTATGATATAGGTTGGTGACCATGAGGGCAAATTTGACCAACAGTTGAAAAGAGATACTTTGTTGAGACTGGAAAACCAAACTTGGGGAATAAGAAGCAATAGCAAACTTTTCAGTTAGGGTTCAGCCTCTGACATGGGAATGAGATTGCATCGGTTCCTGTTGTTGTCTTGTAATGATGTTTTGTCATGGTCCTACTGGATCTCTCAAGTACCTTCAATACTACTGATCTCTGCTTCTTTCTGGACTATCTGTGAGGGTTGGGAGTGAGGGAAACATCACACAATTCCACACAGCTGGGCAAAATCAAGGAAACACAGATTTCTGTTTATTGCTCATTTGGGGGTATATACAGAATGTCAAAAACTGCAAAAGAAATTTTCCACCCTCCTTCATAGTGCTTTCATTAAGGTGGAGTCTCTTTGAAGTATCTGGAATGTTTCTTCCTAGATTTCTGGCCACCTGGGCTGAATTCTTGTTTATTTGATAAGCTGCTGTCTTTTGATTGTTTATGTCTACTTTCCCTTTTCTTCTGAAAGGCTGAATTTTGCTCCCAGGAAAGTAGACCCAGGAGGTAAAATGAGGATGACATGATACTGGTGATGTTGTGGATTATGAACTATTCTTGTTTAAGTTACATTTTGGGTGCTTTAATTCTAAATACTATATGTAGGAAATGTAGCTACTCAGTGTCAGTCTCTAAAACTCTAAGCAATGAATAAATGTGGGAAGCAATAGTTGTAAACAAATCTCTATATTTTAACAAAAGGAAGCAGCAAAAGAAACACAACATTTAAAGAAGCTAGTACATAAACAATGGGTTATCACAGCTTAAGTTCACTGTGAATAAGTATTATAAATCACAAAAAAATGTCTAAGGTTTAATTTTTGTTTTTCCCTTAATTGTTGTTTTGAAAAGATATTATTTCTCATCTCTGTTATTGGTAATTTTTCTGCTTGCCTGACATGAAGTCATATAGTTTATCCTTCCACTCCCGGCCTTTTCTTTTTCACTCTGTTGTATTTGTGTCAAGCTAACTATCAACACATCTGGCTGAAATGATCTCTAATTCATTAATGAAGTTGGTTCTGAACCAGTTAATTAGGTGACAATGATTACTCTGAAGGGTGGTGAAAAAGTTATATTCTCTGGAATGAAAAAAAGTATTTTCTAGAACATTCATAACGCCAGTTATCTGCTAATAATGTGGGCGCGCCGGATTTATGGAACCATCTTCCGGTTGAGCTCCGGATGGCGCCCGACCTCCGCTCCTTCCGGCGCAATCTAAAGACTTACCTCTTCGAACAAGCTGGCCTGGCCTGATGGGATGGGGTTGGGTTTTATTAATGTGTTTTAACCTACTTTTTAATGTGTTTTAACTTATTGTAAGAGTTGTGGGCATTTTGTTTAATCTCTTTTAATTTTTGTATTTTGTCTTTTAACATGTACTGCCCTGTTCACTGCCCTGAGTCCTTCGGGAGAAGGGCGGTATACAAATAATAATAATAATAATAATAATAATAATAATAATAATAATAATAATAATAATAATAATAATAATAATAATAATAATAATAATAATAATAATAATAAATAATAATAATAATAAGTGTCTGATATCTCTTCCACAGAGATGCAACAGAGAAAATAAGCAAGAGATCTCTGAGAAATTAAAATATCTACAAAAATAGTTTGGCTTTACCTGATGTCCTTTATGTGGTTGATCCAAAATTCTAATAATTTGGCTTCTTTTCTCCCCCCCCCCACAACCTTCTCATTATTCTATTGATTTCTATCTTTATTTCTTATTTTTTTATTTTAGTGTATTAGTTTTCATATGTAGTGAAAAGCTGTATATGTTTGTTTGCATAAATACACAAAACACTTCCTATATTACAAAATGAAACTTAGCTAATGGATAACAATAGATAAACTGATAAACTGAGTCAGAAAAGCTCAAAGGGAGAAAGCATTGGCAAATGCCCCTAATTATACTTTAAGCTTAGTTTAGGTGAGAAGATTTAAAATGCAAAGTCAAAGAAGGAAAAATTATTCGAAGAAAAAAATATTTATTTTTAGTTATTTTATTTATTTTGTTTATTAATTTTTTATGCCACCCATTTCCCTATAAGGATCTACAATTTAAAGGAAGAAATAAAAACTGCACCAAATTCAAGGGGAAGGACAGTGAGAGTGGATGAGACAAATTAAAATTCTTGCCGCTTTCCCCCCCCGTTTCTTTCTACTTGCATTGGTCTGGAGCTTCCAGCATGGCCAATGGATGTATGAGAAAAGTTGGTTTGTGGGATTTTCATGGAGCTCAAGCAAAACTATTGTTATTAAATACGGATGTAGAATATAATGTTCCTTTTAATATCATTTTTTTCTCCATCAATGTTTAGTTTACATGTAAAGATCTCATTTTTGAGATTATATTAATGGTGAGTGGATGACTTTTCTCCATGTTTGACTGAGTATTCCTTAGATTTTTCTGATCAATGTCATTGTTCTAGCAGTTGAATATTGTTACAAACTATTTGACCTACAATGATAATATCATGTGGTAATTCTTTGAAGTGAATGCAAAGAACTGAACATGTTCATCACATTAGCTGTTTTTATACAAAGTATTTTTGAGTGTATCCAACATTAGGGCGGCTTCAAGGTTGTGATTCAAACTGTGCAGGACAGTAAGGCCCACTGAATGCGACTGACTTACAGTATGCATCAGATTGTTTTTGCACATCTTGCTGAATGTGTATCTAATCAAATATTTCCACTAGAGAAAATTAAAACTATCATTATTTCTTGAGCACTTTTATGCTCCATTGCTGTTCAGAGTTCTGAATGCTGGATCCTCAGTTGAACAGACGCAGGTCTGTCTGTCTCTCTTATATATGTGTGTGTTTGTGTGTGTGTATGCATATATATGTGTGTATGTATGTATATATATGTGTGTGTATGTGGATCTTTGGTCATTCGGGTTTTTCCCCGCGTAGAATTAAAGGTGTAGGAGCAACGTTTCGACAGAATCCCATCCGTCATCCTCAGGCTGGTGGCTTCAGCTTCCTTCTTCTGGGAGAAGCATATGTGTGTATGTATATATATGTGTGTATGTATATATATATGTGTGTGTGTGTGTGCACGCGGACACACACAAACACACATATTCAATTGAACAGATCTATAATATAAGTCTCATTTCAGATCTTACCATTGTAGGCTAACTCCTTAATTTCAAGTGGAAGAAGATATATGTTTTTCTCCCGTATTTACCACCCTTCCCAATGAATGTGAAGATCTGGTAAGGAACAGCTCCATTTTGTCCCAGGTGCCCAGCAATTTATTTTTGCATCAAATCACAAGCACATTCTCTATGTAGGAGTCTCTCTGTGTGTGAATTCAAAGTGGCACTAATACTATTATTTCATTTCAGTATGTTCGCTTCCATAAATATTTGGAATAGCAACAAAGTAAGCAATGTTGCATATTGTAAATTAGTATTTGGCAGCAAAACTGACCGTACAAAATGTTTATTAAAAGATCCCTTTCAATCTGCAATACGTCTTGTGGCCTTGATTGTCCTTTATCTGTCTGGCATGCTACTATGTAACCCTTAGCTTTGAAAGAGAAATCAAGATTGCCTGGAAATGTCCATCTGGCAGGAAACTCTGTAAACAAAGAACTGAGCTCAGGACTTCAGTGTCCTGTCCACTGACCCTTAAGGACATGCATCAGAAAATCCCTTCTATGACAACATCCTACCTTGCATGAAGAAAGAACTAGGAAAAGTGCTGGCTGCTGGTTTTGAGGATGGATAGCCGGGTGAATCCCGATTGTAATCGGCAGTGCTTGCAGAAGGGGCATAAACCTATGGACAGAAAGAACAAGACCAAAAAGTTAAATGCACTAATATCTTTCCAAGAACTGGGATTTTAAAATGTGTTAAACGTACATGCAGCCTTAAAGCAGCTACAGATAAAAGGAGAATGAAAGAACAGTAGGACCAATAAAATAAAATAAATACACCAATAAAGAGAATCAGACAGCTCCACTGTTTGATTCTCCTTATTAGTATATTGCTGTAGTTAAAACCTACTTTAGCAAACAATGAATCTACTACTGAAACTCTCCTTTTATAACCTTCAATTGGACAGAACAGTGCATCATAGGGAAACAATTTTTGAAAATGTAACTCAGATGGATTATCTTAAAGAATGAGTCCAAAATCTGGAACCCAGGACTACTGTGGGACCCAAATTTGATGAAGTTATGGCCTTTTCTGCATCACTGCGCTGCCAGTCTCCAAGATCACGTGATTATCATTTCCAATGTGCCCTGCCAGATTCCCACAAGGAAAGTCAATGGGAAAGATGGCAAGAAGTCAGAAGTCTCCTCCGCTCCCACTATTTTTGCCTGCCTGTGGTCATTCTGTTTCTTTTTTAGGTCAAGAAATGTCTTTGAAACAATGAACCAACAAGGTCACGGTTTGTCTAGTACAGGGATAGGCAACCTTGGCTCTTTTATGACTCGTGGACTTCATCTCCCAGAATTCCTGAGCCAGCATGGCTCAACATGGAAACCTCTCCCTTTCCCCTCAGCAGGGCTGGCTTAGGAATTCTGGGAGTTGAAGTCCACGAGTCATAAAAGAGCCAAGGTTGCCTATCCCTGGTCTAGTACATAATAAAATGACTAAAATTTTCTCCATGAAAACCTCTCATATTAAGGGATCCCACACCTGGCTCCCCTTTGCAATGAATTCAGATGCTGCGAGTATAGACTTAAAAGGCCCACCCTAGTATTCCCATCCAATATAAATCCAAAGATATATTGACAAAAGAGAAGGAGAACTTATCACTCAGGATGTTTTCTGTCATCTAAATAGCAGTTTTGTGGTTTAAAAAAAATCTACTAAGTAAGACATTAAAGGTTCACAATTTTACTGTGGCATGCCAGCTTTTTATTCAGTTATTTTCTTAAGAATTTTTTTTTTGAAAAAAGCATAGATGGAATCATGATCCTCATGGGAAACACAAGAGATATTTGGGGCCCTTAGGAAATATGGAATATCAGATTTGAGATGAAAAGGTATATCATCAGCACACTGTTAACAGAGAACCACTAAATTTTATGAACAATCTGTTTTATGGCCTCCAGTTTTCTCAAGGAACTTTAGACATAGCTTGGCCCAAGTACCTAGTGAGTGTCTGTGGTTGACAATGGAACTGAATCTTCCTGAGTATCTCTGGTCCTAGTCTGATACCCTATTATACCACATTGGCTGAATCCCGTTTATTTTCATTGTTGCAAGGAGGCAGGAAACGCTGGTCGTATATTTTTTTCAATCTGTTACACATTTTCATCCCCTGTATTATCCTTTACTGCCTCTGTTTTCCAATGTGAAAAAAGCTGTGGAAGCACTTTCTTGAACATGCTTTCTCTTGGGACTTGAAGCCAAGGGAGATGCTGACCTCAGGGAAATGAGAAGACATACATTCTGAAGTTTGATATTATTGCATGCCCTAGCACACTGTTCAAAAATGAAATATGGTAGATTGGGGGGAAAATGAAGTGCTTAGGTTAGGCTGCATCTATTCAACAGACAATTTCTTCCATTCCTGAAATGAAATCTATCTAGCCCTGGAAATCTGAATTGATCTATATATCATACTTGATTTAAAAACCCAAACAGTGGGTCTTATATGATTATTATAACTAACTTGAATTTAGTCTGTACTACAAACGAATGCAAATTTCAATTTAGTCTCTACTCTTTTAAAACAAAGAATGAAATCGCACATGATGAATAACTGGTATGCAAGAGAGAACAAAAAACAAGATCAGAATGTTTCTTCTTGATTATATTATTTTGAACAGAGAAATATTATTATCCTATGGAAGACACAATCATGCAGGCCTTTCTAACCATATTAATAGCAGAACGCAAATGCAATTTACTCCCCAAATGCCTTGTCACTGCAGAACTTTGTATCTGCTCATACTTTCTTAGTTTCAACCCATAAATTCATCACCTCAGGGATGAGGATTTCTGGCAGAAAACATGAAACAAGCTGTAGGAAATAAAATAGGAGTTGATAGGAGAGATACATATGCAGTTAGTCCTCAACGTATGACTGTGTTGAAGCCTGCCAGTTTTTATGACCTGTTTTTGTGGCGGTCATTAAGCAAATCCATTGCTCACTGTGGAGTGTTTTTGCCAGAAACCAGAAATAAATATTGGTTTTCAGCGAAAATGTTAATCATGTTCATCTGACTGTGGGAGGCTGCAAACAGCTGTAAATGCAGGCCCAATGCCAAGTGCCCAAAATGTGATCATGTGACTGCAGGGGGGGGCAGCCATTGGAACTTCAAAACCGGGCCATAAGTATCTTTGGGGAGGGGGGTTGCTGTAATTTCAGTTACTAAGCAACCCGTTCTAACGCAGGGACTAACTTTACATCAGACAGCATATATGTCAATATCTATGCTGAACTTGGGAAGAAAAAAATATTGTTGTATAGTATCATATCTTTCAGACAATAAAATAAGGCATACATTATATCTGGAAGAATTGTAATATCATGAATGTAATTTTTAAAAAGCCTTTAAATTGCTCTATTATATGGAAGTAGAGTTCAAACATTAACAGAACAATGAAAGAAAGCAACAAAACATTCCTTTGTTCCTAAGACTAGAAATGGAATTTCAAAAGCATGACTCAAAAGCACTGAAAGTTCTAAACATATCCCAGGATACTAAACCTCCTCATTTTTTGAGCTCAAAATAACTAGTAAAAATCCAGATCAGCACAAGACCACCAAAGCAGTGTGCATGCATTTGGGGAGTTGGGGCACCTCTTTTTTACTGCTCCGCATGTTTGTGAGTACAGTAAACTTAGTAAATATGCCAAAACGTAATTTACTTAACATTTGTTTACTAATAAATTCTTTCCAGGGGTGAAAACAAACTTTCTATTTAAAAACTTTGATTTCTTGCAAGTGCCTGGACACTTCAGTGTTCATGGGTTGTTGGGTTGTTGTTTTTTTGCATTTGTTGACTTTATATATACAGATATTTGTATATTTAATGTTTCTGTTTTTTAAGATCTTCCAATTCCAGATGGTCAGGAAAACCAAAACATTCTCATTATCTTGATGAAAATGGACCTTCCTCCCTCCATTCTGAAGCAAGCAAGCAGATCACAAACTAGCCACGGTCTTATTTGGATATTGACAGGTTACAGCAAAGTGAATGGGAAAAATAATTACAACTACAAACCAGAGGGGGAAAGGAGAATACAAATATACATCATATAAATAGGACAATAGTTTGCTTCAGAGAATAAATGCTACAACCAAGGAGACAGATCCTAAAAATAATGACTGATGACCATAAAAAAGATACTATGCTTCAGTGTATATTCTTGCATAAATGTTCTCACCATATTTTAATGCTTGGATACAAAGCACTGTTATAGCCCTAATCATAATTATTATACAGAAGTAAGTTAAAAGGCTTTTGGGGGAAGTATTTGAAATAACTGTGTTTTAGAGAAAAAGCTGATGCATAGAGTCCAAGGGTGGAAAAATGGTAAATGGTGATGTCATCTTTAATGCTCTGTCCATTATGTTTTTGTTAATTATTTATTAAGCAATTTTATTATATGCAGAGCCCAAAGGACAATTCAGCCTTTTTTTTAAAGAACCAGAAGTGCTTCTATCATAATTAACCACTTGCAGATATATCCACATAGGCTAAGAGCAGTATAACCCTGTAATCCATCCCATTTCTATAACCCATTTTCTGGATTCACATCAAACCGAAAGATATTTTTAATTGGATGGAAGGACGTGGCTGAATGGGCAGGCCTGCATGTTTTTTTTAAGTTGTGGTTTGCAAACTAATCTAGGAGAAAAATGTCTGTGAATTCAGGGTATAGTTAAAGTATCCCTGAGCATCAGGAGCACATCAGGAGCACAAAGAAAGGCCGTGCTTCTGCGATAGACCTGGCTGGGCTATTTTCTGGTCTTAGGCTGTGCCATCTGGAATTGGGAAGTTTGCTTTCTCATTCAATACACTCCACCGGAGAATAACAAAGAAAAGTCACATTTAGGTTAATGGCTCCTTTAGGGATTGATGTGGCAAGCAGTAGCAATCACTTCACATTCCAAATGAATGAGAGACTGGATAGCTGAACACTGTTTCTCAACATAAAATATCGTGCACGTGCACCCATGTGCGCCTCCCAACCTATTAGAACAATGAAAACTCTTTCTTCTAATTCCTTTGCTTTGTGTTTGGGGATAGCATGGATAAATATACACACACACAATCTGGTAGAGACAAGTTCCCTGAGTCTGAAAGCTCAGAAGACTAAACTTCTGGTTCTGATGACTGAACATCAGATTGCATGGTTCTGATCCTGCAACATTATACTGGGACATGTATATTTGCCTTCATTCTCATTCTCTCTCATTCTCTCTCTCTCTCTCTCTCTCTCTCTCTCTCTCTCTCTCTCTCTCTCTCTCTCTCTCTCACACACACACACACACACACACACACACACACACAGAGTACACTGAGCAATGAAAAGCTCCTCTTATAGCTATTTATCCTGGACCTGTGTTTGTCTGTCTTAGTCTTCTTTGTAGGGTGCAATAGAGGACAAGGGTTGTTGAAGTCCAGCCTGAACAGAATCCAGTTAAGAGGGTTGTGGGGATTGGCCTTCAGAGAGGTATGTTATGAAGAATGAAATGAAAAAAATCTGGAATATCACAGTTGTACTGGCAGAAAGTCTGTGTTTTCCATATTCTCATTTATAAAAGTTTCCCGAATATAGTAAAAAGTTGTACGAGGGAGAAGAATATGTGAATCTTTTCTCTACATACATATGGAGATGGTTTATGAGGTTGGTGGAAATCAAAAAGAAGCACTGGACAAAAATATACCTGATTATTTTGCATAATGGGTAGAAGTTGTTCAAATGTGGTATCATGGGAATCTGAAATAACAAAAATTATTATAAATGCCTGTGTTCTAATAGTTAACTACCCATAAGAGAACATTCAGTACTTCTGGGATATGAAGGAAATAACTTCAGTAAAAAAATTCTCTCCAAATTCTTGGAAGTTTCTCATAATTGGGGTTTGCAACCTAGAAATGCAGATCTAAAAATATTCCATCTTTTCCTGGGAGAATCTGTCCATCATAAATTATATGGTCTATTTCAGACAGAATGATTTCACTCCACAGAACCATTTTTACTGGGCACAGTCTGCCATGCACTCTTTTCTATATTATAAAGCAAAATCACCTGATTATGTTATATTCCCGTTTCCTGACTATTAACCAGAATATCAGATTTAAAATCGTGAATTTATAGTTGTAGGTTAAACTTATAGATTTTCCTGATTTGGATTTGATTGGGATATGTGCTTGATTTGTACCTGCATGCAAGCAAACTCCTTTACAGGTAGTGCTAAGGTATGACCATTCAATCAACAACCATTCAAAGTTACGACACATTATTAACCACTGGCCATCATGTGGAACTCCCATGGTCATCTGATTGCAATTTGGACCTTTTGCAACAGGCTCCCACTTACAACAGCTGTAGCATCCTGCAGTCAGATAATGACCAATTCCAATCTTCCCTGCTGGCTTCCCACAAGTCAATGGGGAAGCCAGCAGGGATGGTTGCAATTCAATCCAATAAGCCACTCACACTGCTTTTTCTCCCGAAAAGCCCCATTATAGAATACAAGATCTCAGGAATCTTGTACTCCATAGACCCCTCCCATCCATATACACTCCATAGCCTGTACATGTGTCTGCAGAAGGACCTCATTGGCAGTACCATGTCTCTAGCGCCCACTCGTAGCCCTTGGTAGCCCACTGATGATGCCTGCCCCCTGCCCCCTGCTGCACCAGCACATTCCCCCACATTCCCCTTTGCCTGGAACTCCCACTTCTTCCAACTTCATGATTCACATAAGTGATACAGTCATGTGATGTTATGCTTTGCAACTGCATCACTTAGCAAATTCTAGCGCAAGGATCTAATAAGGAAAATATTTGTAGCTCAGGGTTGACATGACAGGTCTTTGGTGCTCTCTGAGCTTGCTTGTTTTCTTGAAGACGTTTCATTACCCAAACTGGGTAACATCATCAGTGACTGATGATGTTACCTAGCTTGGGTAATGAAACATCTGCAAGAAAACAAGATCAGAGGACCAGATTATAGGATTATTTGCACTATGGATAAAATTCCAATAGCACCACTAGCTGTGGTATGAAAAAAACTACAAAGGTTTTCTTTTAACTTTTCAGCACCCATAAATGGCTGCTCATTATACTGGAAAAAAAATGTAGCTGAAAGTTACTTCCTTGTAAAATAAGCTTTTCTTCGGAGCAACTTTGGACAATTGTGTCCCTATATGATATCTCTTCAGATATTTGAAGATAATTTTCATGTTTCCCCAAAGTCTTCTGTCCTCCCAGTCAAACATAGCCAACACCTCCAGCTACTCCCTAAAGGTTTTTCCTTCTTATTCTACCTTTCACTTTTTCAATGAGATGCCCAGAGGTGGACCCAATAATCTAGGTACTGTCTGCTCAAGGCACAACAGGGTGGAATAGTTATTTGTCAAAAAGGCACATAGTCTATTCCGATTGATACTTAGATGTGGCTTTAAGTCTGACTACAGGCCATTAAATTCCAGATGAAGATAATAGCAATCCAAATTATTCCAAGAAAACTACTATTTTAATTATGCATGAAAACAGAAACTGAGGTCACCTTGGGGAAGCTTTTAGCTTTAGTTCTACATACCGTATAGCTGCCATCAATGCAATCATGTCAACTAAAAAGCTGCAGGACACTCTAGAAATGACCCTCGAAATTTTGTCTTTTGGTAGGAATACTCAAGAAATATGAGGCCAGCAATGTGCGATGAGATGAGCAAGAAATTTTGAGCACACTGGAATGCAACTGGGCAGAATATGGGCAGCTGGTAGCACTCAGTAAGATAAAAAAAAATAGGTGCGTTGAAGATATAGGTTGACTACTATTTCTCCATTTTGTGAGTACAGCAGATAGACCAAAAGGAAGCACCTTGAATTGGAGGAAATTGTTTCCTAAAGCAAACCAAAGAAATGGACAGTGATCTGACTAAATTGCAAAACATAAATAAGATCTATCTGACTGATATGTTGTGAAGTTACCCAGAGTTGATCTGGACTTGGGCAAACATCAATCAACAGAAATGACTGATAATGATCTATACATACATAGTCAAAGTAGCAGTGGAATACAACCTATGACTCTGCCATATAAATTTTTATCTCCTGGTGTAATGGTCCTAATGAATCTTAGGGGACTTACTCTTAGCATCATGACCATGATGATCAAATTTACAAGTATTCCATTTTCTTATAGTAGGAGACATGGAAACCAGGATGTTATGATTTTTATCCAACAGTTTTAAGACTGCTTGATTGATCGCCTAGAAAAGTTACTTCTACAGAAGCAATTGAAGCCAAAACAAAAAATTATAATGCACCTGCCATAAGAAACATTGCTGTGACAACACAAGTGTGCCCTCATGTAAACATAAAAGTTGCAAACTTACTGTTTCTAAAATCTAAAATACTGTCTGGTTTCAAGGGTCCAAAGATGCTAAGAGATGCACCATAGGAACAATGGTTAAACACAAAGTCAATTATGTTCTCTGTCTTTTGGAAAATAAGTTAAAAAATGAAAAAAAAAATCTGGACAAAATGAAAAATGTTCAGCATGTAACGTAGGAAGAACAACCCCCAGATTCTATCATAATACCAGATCAAAGTTTAGTAGTAAACAATGGTAAATTGTATGAGCATGCAATGAGAGGTCTTTCTATAGTACTACTAAACAAGTTTATTTCTAGAGTGTTCCAAGGCATGGGAAGACCATCCATGTGATCAACTATGAAAAAGTTAGCCTTGTTTGATGTTACCATTACGTCTGAATAAGGATGTTGTTATTTTCTACCATCTTTGACCAAAATACATTACACAGAAAATATTTCTTAAAACGTCCCCTTTCATGACCTATTTACAGACAGAATGAGATTCTTAAACAAATGATTTCACATTATTTACACCCTGGTACATTCCAGCTCTAATCTCTATTCCTAGAGCAATTTTATTGCCTACTCACTTCCATATGCTAGCATCCATTTGAAACTATGCTTCAAAGAATTCACTTTGTAAATAGTACTTCAACAAGAATATGCTTTTGAATATTTTCAGATGAGCATAATGCAAATTCCAGTTCAGCTTTCAATTCAAAATATTCATTAATATGAGCAATCATACAGCACAATTAATGAATTCTTGATTACTGGTTGGTGAAAACATATTTGTCAGGTCACAGTAATTGCAAAAATAACAGCATGTTTTGAAATTCGCTCAAAACAAGACAAACTACAACCTCAAAAATGGCACTTAAATATAGAGTATATAATTTTTACTACTTATATGTATGCACATACACATCTGGGAAGTATATTTAAATATCCTGTTTTTACCGTTACCCTCTTGTGAAGTTAAAATAAGTTTGTTAGGGCAATTATTACAGAAAGTCCACAATCAAATTAAATTACAAATACAGATCTGAAGCAACTGTGGCTGTCCCACCGTTAAGGAAAAAGAAGAAAATAAAACTTAAGATAAATATAGGGTACCAAACTATCAAAGCTATGGGACTATAACAAGTGTAGTTGCCATATATTACAACGAGAGATGATAAAATGTTTATGGACAGTTCAACTGCTCAGAATGTTACACAGAGGTCCGGAAGGAAGGTGTGCAATGAAGGGGGAAAAAGCAGACCTATCATAATGAAATATAAAGTTGGGATATAAAACTAAATGATACACAAAAAGAGTGTTGAATATGAATGAAGTTTCTACAGTATTTTCGTAGCATCTGTTTGTGTGAATAATTGTTCCAATATGTATATTACGTATTTTTAATCTTTTAAAAAATTAATTTCATTTAACTTAGTCTAGTTAATCTAAATGTGCAGATACTCATTTTACAACATTCGGAAAGCCACTTGTTTTGAAGGAAAAAATATAGTATTTTTTTTTAAAAAAGGAAGAAGTCAGCCAGTTTGAAAAAAAATTCTGCTTGAACAAATGTTGAAAGGATTCTCTTAAGCTGCTCTTAAGACAGAGATATATTTTTTTTTAAAAAAAAATTCTTTTTGTTTTGCTTGTGTTAGGGGAAGGAATGTCTCTTACTCTTTGGAAGAATATCTTCCTGTTGTAGAAAGAAACCATCACCTAGTGTGTTTTTCAAACAGTTTTTTTTTTGTCCTATTGGAATCAATTCTTCAATAAGGATTGACTTCCTGGGAAAATTAGCTATTTATACTTTGCCAGGGTTAAAACTGAGGAAAGGACGGCAAAGTTGTTACTAATCCTTTACCATAGGACTGTTTACTTAACTCCATTTACACAGAAGCAATCTCACTAAAGTTAGTGGAACTTTCTTCTGAGAAAGAGGAAGAGGAAGAGGAGGAGGAGGAGGAGAAGGAGGTGGTGGTTACAGCTATCCAGTTCGAGAATAAAACAACTTTGGCATTTGTGCCTTTATTAAGAGCACATTGGACCATCTACCAATAGATTAGTCCAGGGGTGTCAAACTCAATTTCATTGAGGGCCGCATCAGCATTGCGGTTGCCCTCAGGGGGCCAAGTGGGTATGGACTGGGTGGGCGTGGCCTACTGGTGGGCGTGGCTGGAGTGCGTATGGCCTACTGGGTGGGCGTGGCCAGCTCTACATCGTTCGCATCAAGGGTACCTATGGGGGCCTGGGCAGGAGTGGGACAGATCTGAGGGTCTCTGGCAGAAGGAGGGTCTCTGGGCCAGGGCTAAGGCAGTGGGGGCCATTCCCTTACTGTTTCCAGGATGGCTTCGCGGGCCACATGAAACCACTTCGCGGGCCGGATCTGGCCCCCGGGCCTTGTGTTTGACATGTCTGGATTAGTCAATCTGAGATATAAAGAATAATATAATGTCTTAAGACTTCATGACAAACAGGAAAATATCTCCCACTTTCACTCCTAAACATTTTGGGTATAAATCAATTTTCAAATGACACTGCCTCTGACAGAACTGAAATGTAATCTCAGGATGCTCACAGACCTAGGCTCCAGCTTAAAGAGCAGGTGGCACCTACAGCTAGGTAGACCTTTGCACACCTTCAGTTTCTGTGCCAGTTGTGTTGGCTCTGGGACAGGCACAATCTGCTCACTTCACTCCTGTCCTTGCGAGTTCTCATCTGGATTACTGCAATGCACATTAGATGGAGCTGTTCTCGGAGAGCCTTTGGAAGCTTCAACTGACGCACAATGCCACAGCACGGATAATAAATGGACCCCTATTTGGGATACTGCACTGGTTGCCAGATGTGCACCTGGTTGAAATCAAGGTGCTGGTTGTCACCTTTAAAGCTCTTTGTAGCTTATGATTATGATATCTGAGGGATTTTCTCTACCCAGTTGTTTCTACCCTTCTGATCTGGTCAGGCAGGATGGATCTATTTCAGGTCCCATTGACCAAAGCCAGTTGGTGAGGCCTACTAGATGTAGGCCTACTACATCTACATGAAACCGCTGGGTGAGATCATTCGTGGTTTTGGAGTTGGGTATCATCAGTATGCCGATGATACCCAGCTTTTTATTTCGACCCCAAACACACCCCAGTGATGCCCTCGATGTGATGTCCCGTTGTCTGGAGGCGGTTCGGGTCTGGATGGGGAGGAACAGACTTCACCTCAACCCCGACAAGACTGAGTGGCATCCCGGGATATTCAGAATATTCCATCTCTTTCCATGGGGGGTGAACTATTACCCCCCGTAGATAGGTCTCGCAACTTGGGAGTCCTCCTAGATTCACGGCTTACTTTGGAAGATCACATGGTGGCCGTGACTAGGGGGGCCTTCGCCCAGGTCTGCCTGGTCCGCCAGTTGCGGCCCTATCTAGACCGGGATGCCCTATGTATGGTCACTCATGCGCTCGTGACCTCTCGTCTGGACTACTGCAACGCTCTCTACATGGGGCTGCCCTTGAGGACCACCCGGAGGCTCCAACTGGTACAGAATGCAGCCGCGAGAGTTGTGTTGGGAGTCTCCCGATACTCCCATGTTACACCTCTGCTCCGTGAGCTGCATTGGTTACCAGTTGTCTTCCGGGTGAGATTCAAGGTACTGGTAATGGTGTTTAAGGCCCTACATGGCATGGGGCCGGAGTACCTTAGGGAGCACCTGCTGCCGGCATCAACTTCCCTCCGCCCTGTACGCTCCCACAGAGAGGGCCTCCTCAGGGTGCCACCGATCAGAGAATGTCGGTTGGTGGCCCCCAGGGGGAGGGCCTTCTCTGTGGGCACCCCGGAACTATGGAATCGGTTGCGGGTTGAGCTCCGGATGGCGCCCGACCTTTGCTCCTTCCGTCGCGAGCTGAAGACACATTTATTTGAACAAGCCGGCTTGGCCTGATGGGGGATGGGTTGGGTTTTTTATTGTCATTTTTAATATATGTATTTACTGTTTTTAGCTTGGGCATATGTTTAATATTTTTTAACTTTTGTATTTTTGTATTTTTTATATCTCTGCCCTGTTCACCACCCTGAGTCCTTTGGGAGAAGGGCGGTATATAAATAAAATTATTATTATTAATTATTATTATTATTATGTACCTTATGGTCATAATCCCACCTTGTGGAATATTCTCCCTCTGGAAATAACCTTGAATCTGTTGACTGTTTATAAGGCCCTAAAGACCTGATTCTGTGCCAGTCCTGAGACCTACTTCTTGGCTGAATTAGTGATTTGGGTTTGAAATTTATTGGCCCCTTAGTATTTTAATTTTTGTAATGCTGGTAATGGTGTTAGGTATTCATATAAATTGAATAAATAAACAAGCAAACACAATGTAAAAAAAAAACAGAATAGCAAAGAACGAATACTAAGAGAGGAGCACTAAAAGCATCAAAAGCATATAACTTGGCTCTGGATTTTAACTCTAAATATCAGAATAAACAGTTAGGTCCTCACTTGCACTGTAAACCAGACTGGGGCACATCTTCCCCTCTTTCAGCTGCAGAATACTGAGAAAATATTTTTTTTTTACCAATGTACCTTATTCCAGAAGGTACAACGGACGTGATAAAAGCAGAAGGAAGAAAGCGGAGCCAATGTATACATACATACTTGCAAGCAGTGTAATAACCTCAAACCTTCTTGCATGTGACATGCCTGTAATTTTTTATTCTAAAACCCTGCAAAACCACACCCGGAAAACTCAGTAGCAAACTGTCCCAAAACATGGCAAGATTTCCCTGCTCATCTTCAGGAGAAAAAAAACCTCAAAACCAGTTAGAAGGCAAATAAATAAGCAATGGTTCCCCAGCCCAACCCAGATATCTCCAAAGAAAACCAATCAGCTCACTTTCACAGCCAGCTCACTTTCACAACTCAGTGCTACATTATTCTACCCACTGTAAACCTTAGAAGTCTGATAAAATGAACCATATTAAAAAATCTGACCCTGGCTTCAAACTATGCTATGCAGTGCAATTATCAATATATATAAAATACATGTACTTGGAAGGGTTTTTTTTAAGAATTGCAGCATTCACTTGTACTCACCTGAGTAAGGTATTCCTCCACAAGCATGCAGAGATCTGACACATCTGCTCAGCCATCAAAGAGATGCGTGCCAGGAGAAGCAATAAAACATCAGTAACCAATAGCAAGAGATCAAAAAGTGGATTGGAGGTACGCAAATATTTCTGGTTAAAATCCTTAACTCAGGTAAATGATGAATTTCCCCCCCTATATTTTTGATATTTTGATATTTTGTAGAACTCATGCTTGGTAGCTTTTGAAGGAAATGGTGTTGGCTATTTAAGGAGAACAGGGGATAAGAGCCATACGGGCTTTTAGATATTATATAAACTCTCCAAAATATTATGGATGGGACAAAATTCAATACATTAAAATGGACCTTCCTATTATCGAAAACAATTTTACATGGAGTGGATATACTCTAGGCTTGGGCAATAGACTGAAAACCTCTTGCCAAAGTGGATATTATTTATTTATTTATTTATTTATTTATTTATTATTTGGATTTATATACCGCCCATTTCCCGAAGGACTCAGGGCGGTTTACAGGGCAATTAAAACAATACAATATACAAAGTTAAAATAGAATTAAATTAAATAGCCCCGAAAATTAAAAACTAAAAACCCAAACCCTCAGTGCAGACCGGCAAGCTCGAATAGCTTATTGATCTATCCTAACTGAAACTGCAAACTGGATGTAGAGGAAGATTTGGATATTTTCCAAGGAATGGTGGTTTGAGATGGAGATATGATTTCTTATATGAATTTTAGCAGGTGACATAAAAAAGAATTTGCAAGCAAAATCTGGTCATCAGCCAAAGATCTTCACTCCAATCTTCTGTATTCAGCAAGGAAGCAAAAGCCTGATAAGTCCTTTTAATTCTTGGCAAATGTTCTGAAAATTAAAAATCAAACCATACCAGTTAAACCCTCTTTCCCCTCTAATTGGCTGGCAATTATGCAAGATACTACAAAGAAAAAAAGCAAGCCTTTGGGCATATACATATACTGGAAATCATACTGCCAGGCAGAAAAATAAAATATGTAAAACATGTAAAATACGACAGCAATTTTGAAATGTATTTAAATAAATATGCCATTAAGAAACCTAAAGATGAAAACAAAACTCTAGAGTAGAGACTTTCTCCTGGCTATTATATAGGCAAGTCTTAAAATAAAGATGTCAAGAAAGAACACTTATTATTTCTCACTGAAAAGCAAATGTAATGATTTTCCAGTCCGCTGGAAGAACAGTACTATTTGCGCAACAACTCTTTTGTGATTTTTTTTAAAAAAAATATGGGATTCAACACAAAACTGGCATTGCATCATAAGCAGAGAACTTCAGAGGATGAGGAAAAACATCAACTGAAATAACAAGAAACTACTGAAGATAAAAAAGGAGTATGAATGTTCATTGGAATCCCAAATTTGTGCAAGAAAATCTCCAAACAACAGAGATTTAGCAGATCCTAAAAAGAAATGAAGAGAGAAATTTGGAGGGAATGCTTCAGCATCCACCTCTAAGAGCCAAAAGGTTCCCAAGAAACCAGGGGCACCAAGTTGGAGACAGCTTAAGTCTCTAGACAAGAATGTGTATTACAGACTGGAATCCTAGAAATCGTGAGAACACACAGCAATGTATTACTTACTTATTAAATGATTATGCTTTCCACCTGGGCAGCTTGTAGACAATTTATTATTTATTAATATGGGAGTTTTTTAAGTGAGCAGGTGTCCGTTGACTTTTAAGATGTGTCCTTTTTTCTCATAGGGATAGAATACCTTTTCTGAAATAGGGATATATTTCTCTATCAATACATACACAAAAGAATTAACACTAGCTTGGTGAGAATTTTGGTTCAAATTGTTGAAATAAAATAAATATATACAAAGTATTTACATGCAATTTATATGCAAATTACCCTAATAAAAGACTAGGTTTTTCCCCCAAGAAATGTTGGTGTTTTGCTACCTACATTGCTATTTATATCCCTTTGATTATTTTAACCCCTCTTGCCTTAATAACTTCAGATCTCTAGACAGTCACTTAACCAAATATATAATTTGCATTTTTGCAAACATTTGAATGTTTTATTTCATTTTTTTTGTACAACAGTGCCAATTCCTTCATTTTTTCCAAACATAGTGTATGAGGCAAATTAAAATTCTTAAGTGCAATCTGAATTTTGAACTTCCATGAAATCCATCTACTTTTGGAGTGACAGTTAAAGTTTAACATGTCTCTTGGAGTCTTTCCTGATAATTATTGTCCAATTTTGAGATACCATAAGAGCTCAGAAATTACAATATAATATTAATTTTATATTTCCATTAAACTAAAAAGTGTCTCGTTCCTAAGTTTGTCTGATAATGTTTATCACAAGCTGTGATTTATTTTCAACAATCTTCCTCAACTAGGCATTCCAAGAAATATCCAGATAATGTTGAACCTTTTGCTACACTAACTGTGAATTCTAGAAGTTGCAATCCTAACATATCTGGATCTGAGCACTGACTTTAGTCAGTTTGAAGGAAGACTCAAACCAAGTTTCAAGGAATGTAATAATAACCTTCTGCCCATGTGGGAAATTTCTAGTGAAATCAATAAGAAATACTTACAGAGGGATGCTGCCTACATTTTTCAGCTAAGTTGAATTCCTAGTTTCTTGCAGAATTTTTTTAGAAAACAGATCAAATTGTAAGCAATGATTTTATGTCTCTGGCTGCAGCAATACAAGCGAAAAAAGAGGCTTAGAGCATAGCCCTAATGCTGGAGAATCAAAGCTCATCCATCAGCAATGTTCAAAAGGGTTTGTCTTCCCTGTAGAATCCCTTGCTTTTATGTTAGTCTCTGGTCCTCCCCAGTATGCCTCCCCTGCTGAGCGCGAATAATCATAAGCATCCTCTAGTCTTAAAGAAATGACGGTATTGAATGAGCCGCAGCACCAACCTTCTAAAAGGAAGCAATGATATTATTGTGCTACCCTCCTACTTGGTTTTGAAAACACCATTTTGATCTTGAAGGGATAAACCTCTCTAAATTGCAGTGAAAAGTCAAGTCTGTGTTAGAAGCAGATTCACCATTTCCTGGACCGATCCTTTCAAAAAAAAAAAAAGGAAGAAAGAAAGAAAGAAATGCACATGCCTAATTTGGGCCACATGTTGCTGTTGGTGATTTGGACGTAGGGGAAGAACAGAGGTATGCACGGGGTGGGAGTTGGTGGAAGGGGAGGGAGGAAGATGATGAAAAGACCAGCACCACAAGTGAAGCACATTACCAGCCCAGAGTGGAAAGGGCCGGAAGGAAAACCCACCCACCTCACCCTGCGTTTATTCTATCAACCTGCAATTGCAGCAATCAAAGCCATATGTCGGCTCTTCCAGATCTTTCTCACAGGACAAACATGCAAAAGGCCTAGGGCCTGGCGTTGCCATCAAATAGTAATTGATACCATATGAGCTGCGGAACAGAAAAGCACATGCAAACTCCCCCTGCCCCACGAGAGGTATGAAATTGCAGGTCCCGCTGAGAGGCTGAGTGCACCGTGCACCATGGAAAACAAGTGTACATAGCTATAGTAACCACCTGTAAGTCAACGAGACCAAAAGGAGTCACTGGCAGAGAGGAAACCCCCGGAGGTTTTAACGAGAGGTTAAAGATCACGGGAGGTTAATGAAAAGGGTTGTTTAGCACCGCTGACAATGAATGAAGGTGTAAGGATGAACACAAGGGTGGGGAGGGGCTTGCTGTGGTGGTGTGCACTGTTTTTTTTTTCTAATTGCTACGTATTTTTTTTCCCCTAGAAGGATTTTGTGCTAAGAAGGGAAAGCGTGTGTTTCTGTGCGGGGAGGATTATTTAATTTTCAGTTTGTCCTTCCAGTTTATCAGTCTCTCTTCTGGAAAAAAAAAAGAAAAAAAGAAAGAAAGAAAATTAGCCCGCCCAAAATAATACAAGTTCCTTATGAGAAGAAAGGTTATGGTGTTCAAAATATCTTCATGGAAACTCTTTACACAGAGATGGTTCGGAGTTTACTTAGAAGAGATAAAAGGGATAAAAAAAGATCAAGATGCTACCCTAGTGTTGTCTATTTTATATCAAGGAACAGGTAGTCCTTGTCTTAGGACTACATTTGAGCTCAGACATAAGCGAGACATTTAAGTGAGTTTTGCCCCATTTTAAGACCTTTCTTGCCACAGTTGTTAAGTGAATCACTGCAATCAAGTTAGTAACACGGTTGTTAAGTGAATCTGTCTTCCCCATTGTCTTTGCTTGCCAGAAGGTTGTAAAAGATGACCCCAGGACACTGCAACCCTCATAAACATGAATCAGTTACCAAGCATCAGAATTTTGATCATGTGACCCTGGGGAGGCTGCAACTGTCGTAAGTGTGAAAAACAGTCATAGCTCATTTTTTTCAGTGCTGTTGTAACTTTAAATGGTCACAAAATGAACGGTTGTAAGTTGAAGGCAGCCTGTAATTAGGCAGGAATGGACAGAGTCTTCCTTACCTTCAAAATGCTGGATTTTTTAAAAACCAAATCTCCTTCCGAGGTGAAAAGCATAGCTGGAGAACACACCACATATCTGCCCCTTGCTATTAGTCGCAGTTCTATCACCATTCACTTCTACACAAACAACAGCCGGATTCTAAACATACCCTAAGCATTAGTAGTCTCGGGTTTTTTTCTTACCCCACTGTACATTATATCTTAACTCCACAGATCAAGTCAACTTAAAATATTTTCCAGATGGAACAGCTAAATTCTACATTTTGTGAACGCCCAAAGTTAAAAAAAGGTCAGCAAAATTAAAAAAGAATTAAATACAGCATGATGTCATCTTTGTGCAGTAATGTTCATTCCACTACAGTAATAATGAAAATTGGACCTGCATAGCATCTATTCATTTTTTCTTCTGTTAATACGTTATTTTTGTACCACTACCCCCAAAACCACAATCATCAGAATGTATTTTTGAAATTGTACAGGATCTGTTTCAATCCTTTAAACTAATTATGGTCCCTCTTCACATTGTGTCACAGTCTAATCCTGACTGCTTTGAAGGAACCATAGTTTAAAAGTGAGATTCCAAAACTGAGTCCTTTGCAATTTTCGAAAGCTCTAACCAGCATGGTTAACGATCAGGCATAATAGACACAGAACGTTATTCAGGTACTCTTCGACTTGCAACAGTTCATTGAGTGACTGTTCGAAGTTACAACAGCACTGGAAAAAGTGGCAGGACTGCTTTTCGCACTTATGAGTGTTGCAGCATTCCCTTGGTTATGTGGGAATATATTGATGACAGTTTCCCGAGTTCATGTGAACACCTTTTGATAAATAAAGTCAATGGAGAAGCCAGATTCACTTAACAACCATGTTACTAATTTAACAACTGCAGTGATTCACTTAACAACTGTGACAAGAAAGGTCTTAAATCAGTTGTGATTGATCATACTCAGAATGGATGCCAATTTGTGAGAGTGCTCTCAAATATTTAAACCTGACCACCAGCCACACTGATTAACATCCTTGCTGAGTCTTATTATAAAATGGACATTGTATCACAAGCACCATACTATAATCACCGACTGCAAATGCACCTCCTTGGCCTGGTAAGTTATCGACCTATTCAGCCTACAATAGGGGTCCCCAACCCCTAGTCCGTGGACCAGTACCGGGCCGTGGCATGCCAGCAACCGATCTGCACAAACAAGCAAAGCCCCATCCGCGGGATGCAGGAAGCACACACAAAACCATGCATCGTTCAGTCCATGGAAAAACCTCTCTCCACAGAACCAGTCACTAACGCCCGAAAGGTTGGGGACCTCTGGCCTACAATATGGTTTAACACACTGTCAGGGTTACAAACTAGTTAAAACCATATTGTTATTAAGAATAATTAAGATAATATACACCGGGGCCAGAGTTTTTCCTTTTGATTACCTGCAATTGAACCACTGTCAATTTCCGTAAATATCTTAATTGGAATAATACAGAGAGGCAACAATATCTAGTATTTGTGTTTAGACCACTTAAGGACAACCAACAGTCAAAGCTTCAATCTGATGATTAAAAATCAAACATACTATACAGTGCTTATGGCACAAACAAACATAAAAATTCATTCATTCACTTATGGCAATCTGTAAGTAAGCCATGTTGGGCCTGGACACTCTTCAGAGAATCTGGTCCTTGGCCTTTTAGGGCATGAACTGAACAAAATCATACTATAATCCTCATTTAACTGTCTGAAGTTACAGTGGACCCACAAAAAGTTACTTCTGATCCCTCTTCTAAGTTACAACTCCTACAAACCCATACCAATGGTCACATGATTGTATTTCAGCCTGCATTTATGATTGGTTGCAGCATCCCGCAAACACATTGTGTTTTGCAACTTTTTTGCAGGCCTCTGGTTAAAAAAAACCCATTCAAGAGAATGTATTCACTTAATGAATATGTGGTTTACTTAACAACTGCAATGACTCACTTTATGACTGTTGAATAATGGTTATATCGAGTCGGATCATATGGTGAGCTGCTTAACAACCACAATAACCTACGACCAAAAATCTGGGATCAATGTGGTTGGTAAGTGAGAATTACCTGCTAGAACAGTTATGATACATATTAATGGATAAGTCTGGAAGTTAGATTTTGAACAAGCTTACATTTATAAACAATCTTTCCGGATAAGGGACCTCTACCTTCTTGCATGGGGTGGTATCTTGTGCATTAGCCAAAGCAAATCAAACAGTTCAACGTGAGCCACATATGAAATGCATTGCAATCGAAATGAGCCCATATCCAAATTTGAAATTTTGCTTCTGGGGTGTCCAGGAAAAGGATTAAGAATGGTATCTCACAAAGGGGTAATTCTACTTGCCCACCCTATCCCACATTATCCCATTTTGATAGAATGAGGATAATGGTTCCCCACAAAGTAATATTAAAATGCAGGGCAGAAAAACCTGAAGCACATGGAGTATAGATTTCGTTTTTGAAGCTAAAAGGAAAGTCTGATGATAAAAACTCCTACTCGTGGTTTCTAAAGCAATATTGCTGGGCACTTTATTACTTTTTCTTCTTTAAATTTATAGCTTGTGTTGGACCAAAATTGAGGGGTTGGGAAAATTTCGTGCTAGATCATAGCTCTAGCAAGTTTCATATTTATGTATCAGGGTGTGTGTGTGTGTGTGTGTGCATGTGTGTGTGTGTGTGTGTGTGTGTGTGTGTGTGTGTGAGAGAGAGAGAGAGAGAGAGAGAGAGAGAGAGAGAGAGAGAGAGAGAGAGAAGTACATATAGTGCACAAATAATGCTATACTAGATGGCACAAAGCAAAACAGGTTCAGATCTAGTTTTGATTTCATAAGCATGAGGAAGGAAAATAAACAGGATCACAAAATAAATAGGAGAGCGTATTTACATAACTGATCCTTTTCAGAGTCAGCAGCGTTATTCAAAGCACAGGAAAGAGTAAGAAGGAGAATGTGCAGAAGAAATATTTGTTTGTTTCCTGCCTCTGTTATTTATTATAGATAACACAAAGTGGCAAACATATATCCTCCTTCTTCCTCCTCCTATTTTCCCCACAACCACCACCCTGAGAGGTGGATTGGGCTAAGAGAATGACTGACCCAAAGTCATCCCAGCTTTATATCAAATAAAATATAGTCTTTAAAGGGACAACAACGCATTAAACCATTTTGATTCTGGCAAGAGTGCAACTTAGTTTGACTTAGTAAAGGGCTCAGAACTTCAGTTTTTGGAGAACGGAAGGGGTGCAGAGGAAGAATGACAGAAAACAGAAATAAATGTGATGACAAACAACATAGGTGTAATTTGGCAGAAATGTGAAGTTGGCTGCCATATGCAAATTTGAATTTAAATTTAATTTAAGCTAGCATTTTTTACAAAGGGTAGAGGAAGTAGACGGGGTGGGGGGGGAAGGAAAATAAAGCAAGACTTGTGCTTTCCTTTCATTTTGTATCAGCTATGTGGAATTTTTCTTAGCCAGATTTTTTCAGAGTATTTTTGTTTTTCAATGTCCACATTCTGTTTACAAATACAAATTAAAAAAAAAAAGATATCAGACATCTGCCCACACTCTTTCTGTTCTTCACCTCTTCATCAGAACGCCCACTATTTCTTGAGGAGAAATTTGGTCATTAGTACTAGTACAATGTGGATCAAATTAATTTTTAAAAAGATACCCTTAATTAATTGGCTTTTATCCGTTTCTGCGAAGTAACCCTCCAGGAGCTCCCTGCTGAGTTTCCTCTATGTTTTACAAATATTGAATTTTATAAACTGTAAGGCACATAAAACAGCATTTTATCAGGAGAGGCTAGAATAAAATGTCACTAAATAGAGATGTGACTGCTGAAATTCTATTTACACCCTTCTTCTCTAAAGGTAAAAGTTAATCATCTCAGGGGTTGCCACAAAGAAGAGGGAGTCAAGCTATTCTCCAAAGCACCTGAAGGCAGGACAAGAAGCAACGGATGGAAACTAATCAAGGAGAGAAGCAACCTAGAACTAAAGAGAAATTTCCTGACAGTTAGAACAATTAATCAGTGGAACAACCTGCCTCCAGAAGCGGTGAATGCTCCAACACTGGAAGTGTTTAAGAAGAGACTGGACAGCCATTTGTCTGAAATGGTGTAGGGCAGGGGTAGGCAACCTTGGCTCTTTTATGACTCATGGACTTCAACTCCCAGAATTCCTGAGCCAGCATGGCTAAGCATGGAAACCTCTCCCTTTCCCCTCAGCATGGCTGGCTCAGGAATTCTGGGAGTTGAAGTCCACGAGTCATAAAAGAGCCAAGGTTGCCTACCCCTGGTATAGGGTTTCCTGCCTGAGCAGAGGGTTAGATTAGATGACCTCCAAGGTCCCTTCCAACATTATCATCATCATTACTACACCTTGAATGTAGGGCAGAAATTACCAGAGTATGAGTCAATATTATTTATTTGTATAATTCCCTTGAATAGTTTTACTGCAAAAAATGGAATTTGTGAGACAACTGGATGGTGGAAAGGGAAGAAAAATATCACTGTATCTGCTTTATTCCTCCACAAAGTGGAGACGTAATATTTTCAATGAAAACTCACTGAAGGATTGAGTACAATTTTGGATACTACAATGAAAGAAGAATATCAATAGTCTGAAACATGTCCAAAGGAGAGCAATATAGGAGGAAGAATCCAGAAGATAGTCTTCTGAAGATAGCTGGAAGGAGCTGAGTGTGGTTATTTTTTTTCTTAGAGCAAAAAAGATACAAAAGTTCTCTTGAAATATTTACTGTGCTTTCAAATAGTACTTATTTGTTTGTGTATTTATTTAAATTTATTAGCCACCAATTCCAATGGATGTATCCAGAGAACATATTCCTAATTGAAGAGGGTCAAAGTACAAGAAAAGGATTTTAACTAGATATTAGGGGAAAAAAGATCTTGAAAATATGTATGGGCAACATTGGTCTTAGAAAATGGGATCTTTATAGTTCAGGCTTATTTTATGAACAGAGACTTGATTGCCACGTATCATATATGGTAGAGGTGAAACTTTCCTGCATAGGTAGGGGGATGGACTCTGAATGAGAAGGGAAACGGGATGACAGGAGCATCAGGTGCCAAATTACAATAATACAATGCGAAAAGAAAATGCTTACTCTATGTCAGAGGAGATGTCAGTACCCATTAATAAATGTATCTATTAAGTCTGCTCTTATTCATGAGGGACATTTCCAAGTTAAACTAAAATAAATTATCTTTAATTAAATGGAATTGTCATCTTCCTCCTGCTATCTTCCCCAATTATTACGTCCTAATCAGTCCTTTTGGGAAAAGGCATGAGAGGCCTACGGACTATAAATGATTTGTCTCTCCATCAAATAGTGGCACTTTTGTTTAATTGTAGGAGACGTACACCCTGTTTTTCATAAATGGAGCCAAACAAATAAGATAAACAAGCAGGTATCTTTATGTGACACCATCCACTTCTAGAATTAAAAGTCTAAGAAAAAGCAAGTTGATCAGGAAAAGTAATTTGCCCAACTGAGAACTGAATGATTTAATTTTGTCCTGAAAGTAAGGTACCATAATAGTTGTTTCTGAACCAGAATTGTTCGCAGTCAAGTGGCATATAAATAATAATTCTCCTATGATTATAACAGTAATAATAGGCACCTTGGGTGCAATCCCAAAATAACTGGGGCATCACTTGAACATCAGGTGGCATCTGGTTCAATAGTAGTAACTGTGTGAGAGATTTTGGGAGTCCTAGTGGACAATCGCTTAAGTATGAGCCAGCAATGTGCTGCAGCTGCACAAAAAAGGCAACATAGTTCTACACTGCATTAACAGAGGGATAGAATCAAGGTCCCGTGAAGTGTTAATACCACTTTATAATGCCTTGATTAACACTACACCTGGAATACTGCATCCAGTTTTGGTCGCCACGATGTAAAAAAAGATGTCTAGAAAGAATGCAGAGAAGAGCAACAAAGATGATTAGGGGACTGCAGCCTAAAACAGAAAGAATGATTGCTGGAATTGGGTATGTCTAGTTTAATGAAAAGAAAGACTAGGGGTAACATGATAGCAGTGTTCCAATATCTCAGGGGTTGCCATAAATAAAAGGAGTGTGTGTATCGAACTATTCTCCAAAGCACCTGAAAGCAGGACAAGAAGCAACGGATGGAAACTAGTCAAGGATAGAAGCAACCTAGAACTAAGGAGAAACTTCCTGACAGTTAGAACAACTAACCAGTGGAACAACCTGCCTCCAGAAGTGGTGAATGCTCCAACACTGGACGTTTTTAAGAAGAGACTGGACAGCCATTTGTCTGAAATGGTATAGGGTTTCCTGCCTGAGCAGGGAATTGGACTAGAAGACCTCCAAGGCCCCTTCCAACTCGGTTATTCTGTTATCATTGGCACTGACAAAATCACCATCAGTCAATTGCAAAAGGCAGCTATGTTTGGAAGAGCTTATATCTTTAAACCATTAAACATCCATATCTGTCTATCCCAGTTCCTTGGGAAGTACTCTCTAGGTCACGGGTGTCAAACTCGATCGCTTCACATGACATATTGTGAGGTATCATGACATTTTTTGCCTCTGCGGAACTGGGGTGGCCGTGGCCTGCGTGTGATGCATCTGGGCCCTGGGCTGCCAGTTTGACACCCCTGCTCTTGGTGGACAAAAATGCTAAATCCAGTCTAAACATCTGGCTGCAACAAACCATAGTATATTAAACTTGAATACCGCCCAGCTCTCAACAAGTCAGGTACCAATAGCAATAGCACAGACTTATATACCACTTCACAGTGCTTTACAGCCCTCTCTAAGCAGTTTACAGAGTCAGCCTATTGCCCCCAACCGAAACTGCGCCTACCCCATTGCCGGCAACGGGGAAAAAGTCACGATACGTTGCGCAACGTCACGCGACGTTGCAAACTTGACATGCCTGTCATACTGGGTTAAACTTCCAGAAGAAATTCCATAGTGACCTTGAAAAACCTGTTCCATTGTTAAACAGTTTCTACAGTTAGGAAATACTTCCCGATGCTCAACTTACTTTTCTATCTTTGCTTCATCTTAAAGCCAGTACTCCTTATATTGAAACGATGGTTCACAAAAGCTATTCACTCTTCAATGATTCTTGAATATTTGAAACAGACAGGCATCAATCTGCTTTCTTTTTCTCCAGTGGTTGACATCTCCTCTTATCATTTTTCCATACCTCACGTGACCAAACGGGATGGAAAAACTATCACGTGGGAGATAGATTTCATGAAATTGTTGCAAGCCACAGTAGGTTTAATGGATTTGGTTGAGTTTATATATAGTAAGCAAAATATTTAGATTCCCCATGCCTATAACCTTTACTGCATTTCTGATTTATCTCAGAGGATGAAATTATGTGTAATAAAAATAAAAAAATGGTGCTACTGTCAGATTAGAAGCCTCCTGCCAAATTCCATATTCCCCTGTAAGTGATGAACAGTTTCTCCAAGAGATTCTCTGGGATCAATCTCTAGAGATTTATTCTGCATCCATGCTACTACTGGTAGCATCTGTACCCTGCATCGGTGCTACTACTGAATTATACTAACACTTAATTAGAGTGCAAGCAGATAGGTGTTCATTATTATCTGTAGTTTTTAAGTACATAAATTTAAAAAAGAAATCCCACTCAAATCCCCTTCAGTCAATATTTGTATCTGGCTTTGTGAAAAGTTGGCATTCCAGTTAAAATGAAGAAAAAGAACTGGGAGGACTGGAGGGCATCAAACTGTAAGAGAAAACATTTTCTTTTCACTATCAAAAACTAGCTGAATTCTTTACACAGCTAAAGTAACAACCTTGATATATGATAGATCAAATGGAACAAAGACACACAATCACAACACAGTTTGGCTTTTTATTGCATATGAATATGATCATCAGAGTCCTTGGTCACCTGGCTGATGGGATGACCAGAATCTGTTGCCCTCTGACTCTGCTATCGTCACACAAATTACAATTTGCAACATGTAGGGGATAAACATTTTTACAGCTTTTGGTGCTTCACAGCTACAAAGATCAGGCTGGCCTTCCTTTAGCTAAGATGTTCAGGCTGTCAGCTCTCTGAGATATACCAGGAATCAGATCTTACTAGAAATACTAGAAATCCTTTGAGGTAGGCCAGTGATGGCGAACCTTTTAGAGAACAAGTGCCCAAAACCCACCCCCAATCCCCCATCCCGCCCCTGGTCCGCCCCTGGTCCGCCCGCCCGCAGGGCCACTCACCACCTCCATAGCCCGCCGCAGATCACCCAGGTGGCCCAGCAGCGCCATGGTGGCCACGCACTCCACCTACACTCCACAGCATCAACTGTGCGCGACAGGGCGTGAGGCGGAGTCTTCACTGCCATGTCATTGGCTATGCTGCTCTATGCAGGAACGACTCTCCTCCAGGGGGGCTGCTGGTGAGGAGGGGGCCGCAGGGGGAGGCAGGGCTGGGGTAATGGCATGCGTGCCCACAGAGAGGGCTCTGAGTGCCGCCTCTGGCACGTGTGCCATAGATTCCCCACCACTGAGGTAGGCTATAACAGAATCTTGCATGCCTGACAAGTTTCTCTTTCTCTCATTTTTATACCAAAGAAAATTAAGGTAAGGCACTCTTGAGTTTCTTTTTTACATCTTACATGATCGCTAGGAGTAAAAAATAAAATAAAAAATTGATGCACACAACCAATAACAAAAGAATAATACATAAAAATATATTTAATATATGTCAAACTTATTCCAATTAGTTTGGCTGAAAATAAATTTCCTGCTACAGCTTTCTATAATATAGTATCTATTCTTCCCACAGCAACCATATAATCTGAATATTTCTCAAAAAGATGTTATTTGTTTCAAATGAACTGAGAATTTAAATGAAATGAATAATTACTGCAAGACACACAAACAGAAATAATTTATTCTCCATCCCTTATTTGCTTCATTCTCTTAATAGCTCTCTGAAGAATGTTATTAATATGCCAGTTTAACAGAAGGGTAAACTAAGGTTGGGATATAATAAATTTGAAGAGCTAAGTACTATACTAAACAACTGCTAGTACAGGACAGGAAGAGTACTTGATGCCTTTGAAATCTGATGTTGGAGAAAATTCCTGAGAATTCTATGCACAGTCAGGAAACCAAATCAATGAATCATCAAACAAATCAACCCAGTGTGCTCACTCAAGACATAAATGTTGAGGCTACTTTAGATACATTATGCAAAGATCCAACTCTCTGGAAAAAGTTCTAATAGTGCAAAAGGTGGAAGGAAAGAGCAGAAGAGCAGCAGGGTGAATGGACTCAGTTAAAAATGGTAATGAGAACACTGCTGGGAGACTTGAAAAAAACTGGTTAGACTAGAGATAGATTGTGGTAGCTAGGGATTGAAAATAACTTGACGGTACATAATCAATCAATCAAAAAATAATAACAAGAATATATTTTAAAAAATGATCTTGGACTTGCTATACTTGATCCCTGATGATTTCTCATTCACATATCAAGTAAAGTGCATTCTTCCATGTTACATTTTTTTTACTTCCTTATCCAATCTAAAGCCCTAGAAATTCCTGTAGCTGTGATCCTTTTCTAGTTGGCTCTCAATTTTTTGGAATGGATTCCAATCAATAGAGGTAGTCTTTGCTTACACACCGCTTGTTTTTAGTGACCATTCAAAATTTTCAAGCTGCTGAAAAAGGGGACTTATAGCCAAGCCTTGAAGTTGTGAATGTCGCAGCATTCCTGCAGTTACGTGATTGTGATTTGGGTGCATAACAACTGGCACATATTTACATCTGTTGCAATGTCCTATGGTCGAGTGATCGCCATTTACAATATTTACAATATTCATAGTCGGCTTCCCACAAGCAAAGTCAATGCTAGGAAGCAGCAGGAATTAGCAAATTGCAGTTGTATGGGGTCAGTGCTTAACGATCATGCATGTTTTACTTAAGGACCACAAGGAGAACGGATATCAAAAGTGTTTCACTTTACAACCACATGATTAGCAATGGAGTTGCCAGCCCCGACAGTGGTTGGTAGATGAGGTCCACCTGTATTATACTTTCCGTCAAATCCCTAACAGCTTGTTCACCAGATTCTCTGAGGTTATTAACATTTTTTTAAAGCCACTCATTGATTTTAATGTATGGTTGTTGATATTAGATGTTACTGTGATTTTACACTTGTTTACAAGGGAAGTATTTATTGCTGTTTTTATCCTGTGTCAGTGATACACTTAATAACAGACAGGTGACACATATTTTTATTACTGTACTGCTTTTTGGTCCATAAAATATCACTGGGTGTAACATAATTTACTTTCTTCTTCTTCTCCTCCTCCCTATTTTGTTTTCCTCCTGAACATGCCTTCAAGTAATAGCAAAATAGATTTTAATACAAAAATAGTGCCATCATGTTTTACAGTGAGTATTATTGTATATCCACAAACCCACTGTTTATTTCTATGAGGTACACAGCACTTGTCAAAACAGGCACTACATGCTATCCTAATGTTTTTTGGCCTCTCACTACAGCTTTTTATACAACTGCATTTAATGAAGACCGTATTTTTTAGTTTCTTGCCAATTTTTTGTAGTACAGCTTTCTGAATGTTATGGTATAGGAACTAGATACAAAGTTATAGAGAGAGATCAATGAACACTTAAAACTCTGTTGCAGAACAGGAAGCAAACAGAAAAACTGAACCAGTGCAAACCATAAATGATTACTAACTTTACAATTATTTCAAGGACAAATGATCCTTTCTACATGGGGTAATGAGATCCAGGAAAAGCATCTGTCAGTTTGTGGCATCCTTATCGCTTGATAACCATAGCTTACTATAAAAAGATGGTCTGACAAATACTTCCATAGTTTTACACTATGAGCCAATATAAACACATTTTATTCACTTTAACTGGATTTTTTAAAAAGGGGGGGGGACCAGATGAAATTTAACCAGATGAAAATTACATAATTCTCAAAAAAGTTTGGCGAGCAATTACAATCTTTCCTCTCTTAATTTAGTTGAACTTGGCTGAAACCTCCCAGACACACTACATGACATGACTAAGTAAGGAATCTTTATTATACACTAAGACTGAAGCCACTACAGCAGTCAATTGCCCATAAATCCTCTTAATTTAAAATGCAATGCTTTTTTCCCCACCCCTTTTCATAGCTTAATCAAATTCCTGCTCTGTGTTTCTCATGCTTACTGTAAATTGGCAACTGGTATTGACATATTCAGGAATCCTCGTCTGAGAAACTCTTTAATATTTCCCACACCAGCCTTCTCCAAACCCAGTAGCAATCCAAACACCAATGAAAAAGACCAATTGTAAAAAGAATAAAAATAAAAAAATGGAATTTTCTGAAGCTGTGTTTACAATTCACTAGGTGCCTTTTCTTTAAATGGTTAAGGAAAACCTTACTGACTTTCCATTTGATCAACTTCTGAATTCTGGTACAGCAATACTGAAAATCTCTCTGCTTCATAGGGCGAGGGAAACAACTATCCCTACTGCCATCTTATTTAATAATTATTACTAGTGAGTTTGTTCATTTTAGTACCATTTCAAGTAAATTTTGAATACATGGAATGTATTGCAGGAATTTAATTAGGTGGATATACAGACACATCTGATTCTATCATAATGAGAAAATGTTTTTCCCTTAATATTGAATATACTGAAGGATATTTTTGAACAATGGACCCATAAGTTAATTTTAATAATGTCTGCCTCTATGGCTTGATACAGTTTTGAAAGTGGATATAAAAAAGACAGGCTACAAAAGTAGCTGATGTCTTAATAAATAAAGGGTGATATAAATAATAAACCAAGAGGACGACTTGGATAATCTTCCTATATTCAATTTACAAAGGTTTTGAAGATTTTTGTAGGAAGGTTTTGATTTGAGATTTGGGTGACATGTCTATCTGTGGTATGACAAAGTAAAAGTTAAGCCTGGTTTTAAGATTCATGCTATTAGGCAATTGATTGCACATGTATGGTAGAAGTATAAAAGAAGATTAGCTGATACAGTGCCACTTTGGCTATCACCTCATGAAGCACTACACACGAGGGCAATTTGGAAATAAACCTCTGTTTGGTTATAAATAAATGACAGATACAGAACTTTTATTATACACATTAGAAAACTACAACATTACATTACTTTCCAACATAATCGCCATTCAAATTGAGGCACTTGTCATAACAATTTATAAGATTTGAAATTCCTTATAAGTAGTTGCTAGGCACCAAATCTGGGCTATGAGGGGGGAGGGTGATCAAAAACATCCCAACGGAACTGCTTCCAAAGTTCTTGGGTGCATCTAGTGGTGTGCCAGCAAGTATTATCATAAACTAACACCACACCATAAGTGGTGCCATAGAAAATCCCACCAAATGTGAAGGTGCCAAAGGAGTACTGCTAAGTGACGTTCATGAAGCATGGTTCGACCATCAATTCAGAAGGTAACTGTGAAACATTACAAAAACTCAGATGAGCCATCTATAACAAACGTCAGGACATGCTGACTTCCGGTGTGGTGTTGGTTCATGATAATGCTCGCCCGCACACCGCTAGATGAATCCAAGAACTTTGGAAGAAGTTCCTTTGGGATGTCTTTGTTCTAGGATGGTTCTCTCCTTGATTAGTTTCCATTCATTCCTTCTTGTTCTGCCTTCTGGTCCTTTGGAGACTAGACTGACTCCCTCTTCCTTGTGGCAACCCTTGAGATATTGGAACACTGCTATCATGTCACCCCTAGTCCTTCTTTTCATTAAACTAGACATACCCAATTCCAGCAGCCTTTCTTTATATGTTTTAGATGATCAATATGACTCCATGTAAGAAGTATTTTTTTAGAAACTCAAAACATTTTTATTTTACTGTAATATATACTGTAATCTGTTATTGAGGTTTTCTTTTTTACTGGTCTTTTAGTTTATTGTTTTTCTATAATAATTAAAATTGAGACTACTTACTTGTAAACCTGGATGCACAATCTAGGTTTTATTACTTGGAAAGCAGAAGATGTAAACTGAAATTAACTCTGTTTGGGTCTGCAGAGATGTTTCAGTCACCCACATCTTGTTTGGAGAACTACATATATAAAATCCCCTTCACGTGGCCGTCTATCATTTGGTGCACTTCTACAAAGCAAGTGATACCCCGGAAACCAAAATCTTCCTAAAAACCCCAACTTCAGATTTTTTTAGGTTGCACTTAAATCTCTGTGGACATCACAATGACTCAGACAGCTTATGGGGAACAAAGTCTTTGTTGAGATTTTATATCATTGGGATCAGGATTCTCAGGATGTATTCCAGTTCTTTTCCATCACTAAGCTCGGAAGACATTAAAACATTGAAAGAGCAGACGGTTTGTGGTTGAGATGTAGCAGTCACTCCCAACTGAAACAATGCTGTTACTTGATCAGAATGTGCTGAGTTTTACAAAGCAACCACGTTTGTTAGTAATGTGACCCATAACCAGCAGACAACAGCCTGTGACATGGGATACTCCTTCCTCCCGTCTCAAAAGCTGGCCAAGAAAAAGGAAGGAGCCATATAACTCTCTTTCTACACTACCCAGAGTCCTTTACTTGAGATGGGCAGATAGAGAAATTGAATAAATAACTATCTCACTGCCAGCTAATTAATATAAGACCATGGTGGCGAACCTATGGCATGGGTGCTGTGGGCACGTGTGCTGTCGCCCCAGTCCTAGGCCTTCAGCTGGATTTTATAAAACCTTTTCGCTTTAGGCCTCCGCCGCCATGTACCAAAAAAAAGGTTCAATCAATCAATCAATTTCAACTTCTTGCAGGGGAAAAAAAAGTTCTCACAAAGTTGGAATGCATTGATTGAACTTTTTAGTCCCACCCAGTCTGCCGTTACCACTGCAGCCACGCCCACCGAATTGGCCACGCCCACCCGGCACCCGATAATACATAAGTGGGTTTTGGGTTGCAGTTTGGGCACTCGGTCTCTAAAAGGTTCGCCATCACTGATATAAGAGGTTCATACCTAATGTTCTTGGAATTGAGAAGGACCCTTTGAAAACTGCAGAAGAAATGTCTGCAGTAGACTTCTGAAAACTGCAGAAGAAAAGCCATCTATTATAAAATATGGGAGGAAGATCCTTAAGGGATAAACTTGGGTCATGCATACCTTGGTATATGCCACCAGATTCTTAGTCTGCTCTTTCTATTAATTAAAGCAACATTTAAGTGCAAAAAAGTGTCCTATATCTTGAGGTCTAGTGGTTTACCGTGTGAATGCCAAGTTCCAGAAAATAAAGTAATGCCAAAGCATGAGAACAACATGACACAACATGCCATGAACTATATGAACTATAAGTCCATGGAGATGGAAAAAAGCACCTTTGGAAATGCTATGACTTATAGTTCTTTGCTTTTATATTTTGTGCCTTCAAGTCAGTCTTGACTCCTGGTGGCTACACACAAAGGTTCTCAATCCTATACAGGTAGTCCTCAACTTACAATCATTTGTTTAGTGACTGCTGAAAGTTATAATGGCACTGAAAAAAGTGACTTACAATCATTTTTCACACTTATGAGCATTGCAGCATCTCCAAGCTCACATGATCAAACTTTGGACACTTGGCAATTGGCATGTATTTATGACAGTTGCAATGTCCTGGAATCATGTGATCATCATTTGTAACCTTTTTCTATAAGCAAAGTCAATGGGGGAAGCCAGATTTGCTTAATGACCACATGATTCACTTAACAACGGTAGTGATTTGCTTAACATCTGTGGCAAAAAAAGGTTGTGAAATGGGGCAAAACCTGTTTAGCAACAACTGCCTTGTTTAGCAACAGAAATTTTGGGCTCAGTTGTGGTCGTAATTTGAAGACTATCTGTACTTACTGGTTAAGTGCCATCAAGTCAGTGTCAACTTTTAGCAACCATGCAGATTTTCTCCATGATTACCAATCAGATAATCCACAGGATGCCAAATGCTACATACATGTATAAATCTACAGCTGATAAAATTATATCACAACAAGCAACACCACTATAATTATAATGAAGAGTGTTAAAGTCCATGAACCTATTTCTCTCACTTAAGTAATACATCCTACTCATTGGCTGTGCTGCCTAAAAATTCTGGGAATTGGATTCACAAATTATCTGGGGTTACAAAGTTGGAAAAACTGCTAGCCAGTGTAAGCAAGTACAGAAAAATCCATTTTATAGCACATCAAGAAGTATGTCTCTGGTACAAACATAAAATAATGGGCAAATCATATGGGCGCAGTTCATCTGCCAAATAACCTAACCCTAAATTTCACAGTTGTAAAAACTAAAACCTTGGACTGTGCTCAGAAACACACTATAAGCACTACAACTGATCTTTTTGCAGTTAAGAATTCTTTCTAATACAAATTAACTTTTGATTGAACAAATAAGTATGTGACATCAGTAGAATAAGTGATTTAACACACCCCACACACAAAATTGTCCAAACTAAAAGGTATCAGCCCAAAGAAATATCAACTATGCATATAAAGAGAAGAAATATAGACTTCTCTTCAAGTTCAAGTTCTTATTTCAACAGTAAGCAAAAGAAATCATTTTTTGCTGCATGCTGGCGTTCAGACTAACCATTGTTCAATTTAAAACAGTCTAAAGCCAACACTTGAAATAAGCTTAGGAAAACTAATAAAAGGCAATTATGGTGTTACCGAGTACAAATGTGATGCAGTTTATACAGAGATGAAGGGAATAAACATTTATACAAAAGTGAGGTAAAGAAGGAAGAAAAGAAAAAGAAGATAAATGCTTTTGTTCATTCAGCAATGCTTAACAGATCAGGAAGCTTTATGTTTACAATAGGCAGATGTTTGGGACAGATAAAAATAACCAGGTACACTCTTTATGTTAGGCAACATAAAGCAGGGCTTTTCAACCAGTGGTACGGGTACCACCTGTGGTACATTGGCACCTGGCAGGTGGTACGCGACCATCCTAGAAAAGTGGTAGCAGGGGAGGGGAATGAGCTGAACCAGTGGCAGCACCGCACAAGCCTGAGTGAGAGATGGCTGGAGCTGCGGAGCTGCAGGGCTCAGCGGAAGCGCCAGGATCAGCACTTCTTCAGGGCTGTCAGGGCTCAGTGGAAGCACCAGGATCAGCCCCAGGCTCCAGCTGGAGCTCGGTGCTGATCCCGGCGCTTCTGAGCCCAGAAGAAGGGCCAATCAGCTGGAATGTTGCAGCATCTCCAGGGTCTTGTGGTTTACATTCAGATGCTTGCCAACTGATTCATATTTATGATGGTCACAGTGTCCCAGGATCATGTGAAGTGACCAAAACCTGCTGCAACCACCCAGCAGACGGGGGGGGGGATAAAAACCAAACATCCACCCCACCCCACCTGCCAATCCTCAACAGAAATGTTCACAACAATGAAAACCTCGGACAGGAGGAAGAGCGCCGCCGGGCGGGCAGGCAGGTGTCTTACTTGGCTGTGGCTTGGGGAGCACTTTTTTCAGTGTCACTGTAACTTTGAACAGTCACTAAGCGAACTGTTGTAAGTCAAGGACTACCTGTACTTCATCACTTTTTTCTTGTTCTTTGGTCATCAAGTTTTTGACACCTTGCTAGGCGACTGCTGGTACTCGAATGTTGCCATATCCTAAAAGTGGTACAATGGGTGAAAAGGTTGAAAAGCCCTGACATAAAGAGTATACATATTTGATATTCTCATCAAATGCAATCTTTTGCATTTGATATATAGCGCATAGTATAATTCAGAAACGAACAATATTTCCCTAATAGCCATTATTTCCTATAAACATCATGACACAAAGGGACATTTGGAAAGGCAGGAAAATAGCCTGAAAATACAATTCAGGATTTGAATTCATTGGGTGGATCAATACTTTTCATTCAGGGCAGTAAAACAAATACATGCCTGAAAATTATATCAACATTTTGGAATTCTCGATAGAATCTCTTTCACTGTACACGGCTATAAATTTCAAGGAACCACCACCAAACCAAAAAAAAAAAAGGAGAAAAAAATGCATGTGAATACTGAAGAGAACAAGAACTCAGTTTAATACTGAGGGTTTATGTTAAAGCACTTCTGACTCAAGCAAATTCTCTACCTCAAGTTTTTAATGAAAGATACTGGGGTGCTTCTTTTTTTGGGCAAACATTATAATACCTCTGAGTCAGCTAAAAGGGACTGCAAACAAGTCTTTCAAAAGAATGCAATCACAGAATGGTCAAATCGGAACAGCCATTCATCTAGTTTGGACCAGGACAGGAATCCCTGAGATTTCTATCCAATGTCTAGATAGAACATGTCCAGTGAAGTAGAACAAGCTTCTCCACAGAGAATTGTGGATTTAACATCAAATTGCTCTTACCTGTTAGACAGTTCTTCCCCTAATTTTCAGCCGGAATCTGCCTTCCAGTAACCTGAATCCATAAATTTATATCCTGTACTCTGGAATGATGGAGATCACGTTGATCTTTTTATCTCTATCTTTCATCTTCAGGTACCTGAGAATGTTACTATAGTTCTCCCCCAATGTTATGTTATCAAGCTTAGACATTCTCAATTCCTTTCATCTCTGTTTGCAGAGTTAACGTCTGTCTCTCTGAATATCGTTCTTGCTCACCTTTGAACAAGTCCCAATTTCTCTGGATACTTTTTAAAAGTGCGACGCTCACAACTGGACCCCATGATTATGTGCCATCAAGCTGGTGTTAATTCTTAGCAACCACATAGGTCGAATTTCTCCCTATATTATGAGCAGCTCATAATAAAGTGGAACTTTTACTTTCCAGGAGATCATAGCTCTCTTAAATTTCATCTGCCTTTTATACAGCCACATGGCTGTGTGATACTTAGTTCAAAATTTGTGACAAGCCTATGACATGCAGATACCATTGAAGTCATTCAAGCTTAATTAAGAACATCAGTGGTGCTGCTGGAAGAGACTCCTTGCCCACCTAATTCAGCAGTCTGTTCCAGTGGCCAACCATAAGCATAAAGGAAGTCTACTAGCCTCTAACAGATCACCTTCAGAGACAGTCACACTGCCCTTAAGACTAATATTCATTGATCCCCATGACTTCTATGAATTGGTCTAACACTTTTTTGAAACCAACCAAGCTGATAGAAAATACAATTCACAAATTCTAACACTGATTCTCTGTAAATGTATTTTAAGATATGCACTTATATACAAGATAAATAGCTTCTATAGCTGCTGTTTATTAATGGCTAACAGATCTACTTTAGTTCTTTCCAAGTATTTACTACTAATATGGAGAAGGAAAAGGGTAGGATGATGATGATGATGATGCTAATAAACAAAATCAGTCAGATCGAGAAGATGACTATGAAGGATTAAACCAGAGCTCCCCAACCAACAGTCGCCTAGCAAGGTGTCAAAAACTTGATGACCAAAGAAAAAGAAAAAGAAAAAAGTGATGAAGTACAGGTAGTCCTTGACTTACAACAGTTCGCTTAGTGACTGTTCAAAGTTACAGTGGCACTGAAAAAAGTGCCCCCCAAGCCACAGCCGAGCAAGACACCTGCCTGCCTGCCCAGCGGTGCTCTTCCTCCTGTCCAAGGTTTTCATTGTTGTGAGCATTTCTGTTGAGGATTGGCAGCGGGGGTGGGGTGGGGGGTGTTTGGTTTTTATTCCCCACGTCTGCTGGGTGGTTGCAGCAGGTTTTGGTCACTTCACATGATCCTGGGACACTGTGACCATCATAAATAGGAATCAGTTGGCAAGCATCTGAATGTAAACCACAAGACCCTGGAGATGCTGCAACATTCCAGCTGATTGGCCCTTATTCTGGGCTCAGAAGTGCCGGGATCAGCACCGAGCTCCAGCTGGAGCCTGGCGCTGATCCTGGTGCTTCCAATCAGCCCTGACAGCCCTGAAGAAGCGTTGATCCTGGTCCTTCCACTCAGCCCTGACAGCCCTGCAGCTCCAGCCATCTCTCGCTCAGGCTTGTGCGGTGCTGCCACTGGTTCAGCTCATTCCCCTCCCCTGCTACCACTTTTCTAGGATGGTCACGTACCACCTGCTAGGTGCCAATGTACCACAGGTGGTACCCGTACCACTGGTTGAAAAGCCCTGTTCTAGGAGAGCTTGGAAGATGAAGCTGGGTGAAGGCCTTTCCAACTACAAATGCTTCTTGCTCATCAAGCTGGAGTTATGATACCAGGATTAGAAACTAATTCCATGTGGAGCAGCACAACTCCACCCAGAACTAAAAGGTTATTTCCCTTGAATCAGAAAGCTGCAGAATCCAAAGCTGCTAGGATGAGAATCTGTTACTTCTCATCCTAGCAACTTCTAGAAGTTGAAACAACACCTCAACGATATCATAGCTTCAGATGGCTTAATCCCATGGTTTCATGTAATGTTATATAAGAACAGTTAGAGTCCTGAGCCCTGCAGGATACCGAGGCACCTTCGGCTCAGTCACTCTGCTCCAATTCCCACTGACTGGAAAAAGAACTACTGCAAGATAGTATCTCTCCTATTTCCAAGCCTTTAATCAATGGTACTGCAGTGTCAATTACTTGAGGAAGGCCACTTTAAGAAATTGGCATAGCAGGATTCCAGGAATTGAAATGACCACTGAATATGAAGGTTCACTACGTAGAAAATCTTGTGTATAAATTGAGAGCCATGATCCTTAGCCATAACTAAGTTCTTTATCTACGGTAAAAACATGATCAGAAAGAATTGTGCAGTCTCCTACGTTAACAGCAGTTCCTTGCAAGAAATAAAATGAACCAATTGGTATATTGATGAAAATGGTCCTATATCCATTTACAATTAGTTATTCAGTAATAAAATCCAACAAAACCATGGTCCAGGGGAGACTAGAATGGCTAGAACAAATCAGCCAGCTTAGTTATAAACAGGATGGAACATATATGATTTTTGACATCAGCTCTCATCTTGAGTATCAAAACTTTTTTTAGCACAAGCACCTTTGCAGGATTCATTTTCTACTTGTTCAATAACCAAATAGTCCAACTGCAGAAGATAAAATGCACGTTTCCTATTTATAAATGGCAGGTTCCTATGAAGACATTCTAGGACATTTCTGAGAAAGAATAAATATACTGAAGAATGAATCCTCTGGGGAAAAAAACAGTATGTTATCAGGGAATAATATATATTCCTTTAAAATACTGCTGCTGGCCATTTTGATTGTAAGCTACTACTAGGTCAAATTGGCCTTGATTACTATGAAATCCCAAGCATGTCTGCCATTATCCATAAAACATGTAAGATTAGCAATATCCATCCTCAAAGTAAAGTCTATAGAAGATTCCTTCACTATGAACAATTTTGATCCCTACTGATACATGTATTCACAAGAAAATAAATTACTATCACTACCAAAATAGCCCAACACAATGATGCTTTAGTATGCCCACTATCATAGCCTACATAACTGGTTATGTGTTAGATACCTAACTGGATCTACTTTGGCATTAGCTAAGAGTTGTAGGACTATCTAAATCAATCTCACAAAATAAATTTCTCTCTGATACTATGTTTTATATCAAGATGAACCATTATCAAATCTTCAAATACAAGATTTGACAAACTTAATTTTAAATTTTTATATTAATTTAGATTATCACTTTTCCCTTAATTATTTTCATTTCCTAAATTTTAAAATTGTACATTTTATTAACCATTAACCACACACACACGATGTATATGTCGACATTTTAATACAAATGGTTATATATTCACTTCCGTAATTTTTCAGAAAGTTGACTTAAATAGTAGTGGCAATGTTAGTATCCCATCATGGATGCAGATTTCTAGTATACTATTAAGTCCAGCACACAAAAAACTTTGCATTGATCGGACTGCATAAGTAGTTTCTGTAAATTTATTTATTTTATTCAATTTAGACATCAACCAACTCCATTTGCCTCTGGGCTGCTCACAATATAATACCATTAAAATGAATACAAACCAAACCAAGATGGGAAAACATATATGCAAAAACAAAACTTACAGCCACACAGTTAAGCTACAAATGACTGAAATCTTGAAAATAACGGGTACAAATTTAAGTATATATATATATATATATACATATATATATATACATATATATACATATATATATATATATATATATATATATATATATATATATATATATATATATATATATATATATATATATATATATATATAGGTAAAGGTAAAGGTAAAGGTTCCCCCGCACATGCATGCTAGTCGTTTCCGACTCTAGGGGCCGGTGCTCATCTCCGTTTCAAAGCCGAAGAGCCAGCGCTTGTCTGAGGACGTCTCCGTGGTCATGTGGCCGGCATGACTAGACACCAAAGGTGCACGGAACGCTGTTACCTTCCCACCGGAGTGGTTCCTATTTTTCTACTTCCATTTTTACGTGCTTTCGAACTGCTAGGTTGGCAGAAGCTGGGACAAGTAACAGGCGCTCACTCTGCTACGCGGCACTTGGGATTCGACCCGCCAAACTGCCGACCTTCTGATCGACAAGCTCAGCGTCCTAACCCACTGAGCCACCGCGTCCCTTTATATATATATATATATATAAATGCACTTAAATTTGTACCCGTTATATATATACACACACACATGTACTTTCATGGTGCAATCCAATCGTGTTCAAGAATATCTTGCGAGTGCAATAAAGATTTATTTCTGGGACAAAGCAACCCTAAAATTCAATTAAAATAGTTTAAATGTTTGAGTGTGCTATATTTATTTAAACTGTTTATCCATCACATGTCCTTTGCTTTGATTTGTAGAAGGGTTTTATTAGCTTTATTGGACTACTTTTAAAATATGCAGGTAGAATCCTGTTTGTTTAATAAGATGTCTTCTCCCATTTCTTGTAGACTTGGGTGCTCCTAAATCAGCTCTGAAAGGTTTTCCCCAATCTCCTAGAGAAAATTTGAGAATGTGGCAGGAAGCAGTACTGGAGGGATTGGATGAAAGGAATTTGTTCCACTATTGGACACTTTTCCATCAGTGGATGAACAAACTGGATATAACTCATTATTAATCAAATGCTATCAAACGCTTAAGATTAAGGTGCATTTTCAGAGGATTAATTTGGGCCAACCAGCCTCTCTAAGCCTAAACTACTTGTAGGTTGTCATAAGGATAATCTAACTCAATGAATCTTGTCATGAGCAGCTTAAAGGGTAAAATCCAACAAATAAAAGGGTAGATATAATTCAGAGAGGGAAAACAGGGGGTAGTGACGCATAAATGTTGCCAGCCATTTTCCATGTGACTAAAACATTTACAAGAATCCAGTGCTGTGTTCAGTTGTGCTTTGAATACAAAACATTTCCTTTATTGCCTATCGACATGTTCCTATTATTGTCACAATTTATAGTAATTTCTGGATTTCTGCACCAAGTTTGAAAAGCTCCTTTTTTATAATCAGATTCAGTCTTACAGATTTTTGCATTAGCAGTACTAGCTGGAAAGCACTGAGTCTGCAAGAAGAAAGACTATGATAAATGCATGTATTTTCTGAATTTGCTTACATGCAGACAATTTACACGTGGAAGTTAATTTTGCACTGTGGTATGTGTGTGCTTGTGTGTAATACACACACACAAACACACACACACACACCCCTTAAAAATATCTTACAAATGGCAGTTTTAATTAGAAAAGGCTGTTCCGCAAAAAGTTTAGTTACATCTATGAATTCAGAACTGAGAATATCACTAAACTACCTGGAAGTTCTATAAGACTTCCTATACATCTATATGAGACAAATTAATACATTGTGAATGAAAAATTATGTAGAAATGTTAAAACAAACAAATATGAATGTGTTGAGTCAATGTAAGGAACTGTATTTAGCAAACATTTGCCATCCTATAGATTGTCCTCTCTTCAATACTAGCTAGAAAACTTTTCAAAATATACATGAGGATGCTGAATGTTATTCATAGGTCTAGACCAGGGGTAGGCAACCTTGGCTCTTTTATGACTCGTGGACTTCAACTCCCAGAATTCCTGAGCCAGCTATGCTGAGGGGGAAAGGGAGAGGTTTCCATGCTTAGCCATGCTCAGGCAGGAAACCCTATACCAGGGGTAGGCAACCTTGGCTCTTTTATGACTCGTGGACTTCAACTCCCAGAATTCCTGAGCCAGCCATGCTGAGGGGAAAGGCAGAGGTTTCCATGCTTAGCCATGCTGGCTCAGGAATTCTGGGAGTTGAAGTCCACGAGTCATAAAAGAGCCAAGGTTGCCTACCTCTGGTCTAGACTCTAGAACGTAACTCATAGCCATGCTCCCAGATGAGCTTGTTTTCATCCTTGACTAGATGGAATTAAACAGTTTTTTCCTACTTGTTAACAAATAGAACTAATCAAAGGCCATCACTCTAAATTAACTTTATTTCCCAACACAAAGAGAGTCAAATCAAGAGTGGCTATGCTGGATAGAACTACAGTATTCCTATCCTAGTCAGTAGTTGAACAAGCACTATTTGTAAACAGAACAAAATGAGACCAAAATAGCAGCTGCCTGTGGTAGCAAATAGCAATAATCTGGCATAATAAGAGAAAGATTTCTGTAAAGCTGAAAGTGTCCGTTTGTATTAAATCATTTATGCTTTAATTTTTTACTCCACAGAATTCCATGTATGCTAATAGCAATATAGAGAGCAGATTGTTTAACTACATGTTTAAGGGGGAAAGAAGATTTTAGATTCACTGATTTAGTAGACTTACTGGTAGAGTTTGGGGTAATTATCATATGGGTATAGTAAGAAGAAATCTCTTCCTGGGCTAAAACTGTACTGTGCTAAAATTGTCCTACGAAATGAATGAGGTCTGGATGCATAGCCATTCATTTTTATAGGGGATAATGTTTTAATAATAATTGGAAGAATATCTAAAGGCCGTTCATGGAGATGCATTGAAGCTAATACACAATGAAGGCATACTGAATATTAGAGTCACCAAACTAGCATACAAAACAACCCAAATGAAGAACAGAAGAGACACATGGCAATGCATAGCATTACATGGTCAGTACACACACACACACACACACACACACACACACACACACACACACAAATCTAGCAAGCAATGCAGATCCGGCAATGGCTAAGTTGAAGAAAGGAAAGTTGAAGAAAGAGATGGAGGGACTAATTCTGGATGTAGAAGACCAAGCCTTGAGAGCAAATGCAAAAAAAAATATCAGAATTGAACAGAAAGCAAATAACACCTCTGCAAAAGAAGCTGCAGAAAGAGTGGACCAACTAGTTAGTTACTGCAAGAAGATTGCACAGACTGGCTACAAACAACAGCATGACAAAAACAGAAACAAGGGTACATTGGAATATCTGCAAGAAACACCATTTGCTTTGAAGCAAGAACTGATGGAACCACAAGATAGACAAAGTAATAGAAAATGAAGAAGTTAAAAATGTTCTGAGATTTTAGAATTCAAGCAGACACCCCAGTTTTAACAAGCATTTATCATTTAAAAAAGTATTGGATAGAGGATGTTGCAGAATCTGGAGGAAGCGGAAGAGAAGAGAAAGGACTGAAGAAAACTACAAAATACAAAAACTTGCAAATTGAAGGACTGTGGCAAAAGAAGCAAAGATAGTAACAGGCGCCTTGGGTGCAATTTCAAAACATCTGGAGCATCATTTGAACACCACTGACACTGACAAATTCATGACCAGTCAGTTGCAAAAGGCAACTTCACTTGGAAACAGCTTACATCCCGCAATGATACCTTTAACACCATCACACAACATTCGCCTATCCCAGGTCCTTGGAAAGGACTTGATACGTGGATGAAAATGCCAAATCCAATCTAAACATCTAGCTACTGAAGTCGACTTATTCTAGTAATTACATCTCAGTATATTATTGCATCCTCATATTTATTGTGATGCTATGCATATACAAGTGGTCCTCAACGTACGACCACAATGGAGCCCAAAATTTCTGCTGCTAAGTTTGTTAAGTGAGTTTTGGCCCACTTTACGGCTTTTCTGGCCACAGTCGTTAAGCAAATCAGTGCAGTCAGTAAATCAGTAACTTGGCTGTTCAGGGAAACTGCTTTTCCCATTGACTTTGCTTATCAGAAGGTCGCAAAAAGGGGATCACGTGACCCCTGGACACTGCACCCATCATAAATATGAGTCAGTTGACAAGCATCTGAATTTTGATCATGTGACCTTAAGGATCCTACAAATGGTCATAATTTTGAAAAACGGTCATGAGTCACTTTTTTCAGTGATGTTGTAACTTTGTACTGTCACTAAATGAGCTGTTGTAAGTCGAGGACTACCTATATAATTGAGAATAAACCTTATTTATTATGGAGGACAGCTTTTTTCCTTCATAGGAAACATGTGAAAAATATCTTAAAGCTGGAAACGTATTTGTTCCAATGCCTTAAAATGATTATCGGTATTGGGTCTTACAATATTTATTCTCCCTAGAATAAAATCAGTAAGGATGAATTATGGATTATTCCCATTGCATCCTTTAAGACGTATGGCTCTGTTTTTGTACAGTTAATCAAGTTCCACCAATATTAGATTGATAAGTATGGAAAGGTATGCCTTTCCATGTAAGCCAAATCAAAACAAATCTGAATAAGTTGAATGGAATTTATTTCCATGGTAAGTTTTTGTAGACTGACATCAAGAAGACTAAATCCATTATGTTGCTCCTTCTTGCTGCAACTGATTTCAACACTACACACCAGGATTGCTTATTTGGTAAATGGGATTACCAAAGACAAATCTGAAGATATCATCTTACCCTTCCCGCGGTTGGATATTTAATACTATACCAAGGTTTTTTTTCCAGGTGTTAATAGAAAATTCAATTTTACATCACAACAGCTGGGATTGTTTTAAAGAGCACAGCTGTCAGGATTTGAAAATAACTAATTTGAACATGGCCGCTGTGCTGAAAACTAGCTGAATGAAAACATGACCGATCTGCACATATTATCCCCTCTGCCAACCGAACTTCCGGTATGACTGGCATTGCAAAGATATCTAATAACAGGTTTCAGCCTGTTATTCAGTCATGCTTTGGCAATGGTGACTGCATGGAATTTATTGCCCATCCAGACAGGAAGAAGGGTCACTGCCATAACTGTAAAAATTATCTGCTTCATATCTGCTTAATTCTGCATTTTTAATCACAGAAATAGAGGCGTGTAATTTTAGAAATGAGTAACTGCATTAATCCGAAGCTCCAGAATTATATAGTCCATGCAAAAATTTCAGGCAGTACAGAAACTGTTTAACCATTATTTTTGTAAGGGTTACACCCTCTTTCCTTGCCTATTCAGGGAAGTAATGCATTAGCTCAAAATAAATCCAAAATGGAACTAATTTTAGTACCCACAATCCTAAAACAGCAGCAATTATTTAGAGATTAAAGAAGGATAGTAAGAGTGCTCAATTTTGAACTAATAGAAACAAGAAAAGTTTTTAATTCCTATGTGAGGACTTGCCAAATTTAACTACAGTTTAGAACTCCCACTCTCTGCATTGAATATCGAATGTAGTGGATGCTGACTATGCCTCTGTAATTTCCAAAGGAGCAGATTCTTGTCTACAAAATTTTCTAGGCAGGGTAGAGCAGATACTTCCACTACTAACCTACAATAGGAATAGGGGGAGCGGGGGGGGGGGGGAGGGAGGTGACAATCCAGCCTTAGAGGATTGTTGGGAGTAATTCTAAAATGTGCAAGAAATGCTTTGAAGATGTATTTTAAATTTTACCATCATTTATCGAGAAACGTGGATAGAGAATAAGCATGGCCTTATGCTTATGAACTGCTTTGCTCATATGACCAAATGCTTAACAGATGTTGCAGGACAGAGCAAGATTATTCCCACAAGACCAACCACAATGGAAAACTACACTGGTGTGTTACAAGGATTCTCCAAAGTTCACTTCGCTTTTAAGACAGCAAATAGAGAAATATGAATCAATGCAAAAAAATTTTATTAAATTTCAAAAACATCATTTAGCTATAATGCAGTTACAGAAGCCAGTTTAGCATGCTGCAAAACCAAATAGCTATATGCAATGAATTGTAGCATATATGCCTATGAAATCACAATTCTACATTGCCAATGTTTTCAGTTGAATTTGCATTCAGATTTACTTTTTACTTTTTAATAAGCAGTGAACGTTACAGAAAGTATAAATTTTAATTCTGAGTATTAGTTACCAACAGCTATGAACATTATTGAAAGCTTCCATGCTAATTAAAGCTAGCATAATATGCCAGAGAAAATTTCACTAAGAAAGCAATCCTATGCATGTCTACTCATATATTCAGTTGAATCCAAGAGGACCTCCTTCCAATTCCATTTTTTTTTATCAGTGCCCTGCTTAAGTTTATTTTCTTCTTTCTTAATCCCACTTATAACTGCTCTCAAAAACTGCCTAAAGGATCATAGCTATAACTCTGTTATTCTGTGTCTACTGGAATTGTTGTAACAGGTGCAGCGTTAATAATATGCTGGGCAATCAACTTTTTTCCACTGATCTGTCAGTTTAGCTTAATAATGCCATTAAAAGTGTAAACATTTCTGCAATCCATATTTAAAAGTCAATAAAATAATGGGGTGCACTACTTATCTTTTTAAATTTTTTAAGTAATACATTTGATTATTTTAATCAAGTCACTCCTAACAGGGTTTAAATATGCAGGCAACATCACGATAGACTCCACTGTCTCGCAGCCCTTCCCCCCCATCAACAAAACTGTTCCACAATTCCACTTTGCTCCCTTTATCCTTTAAAGCAAAGACGATTTAGAGACAATCAGCACAATATTTTCTATCATTCTTAAACTGCTGTTAAGGGCAAGAAAAATATGCAGAAAACATATTTTATTGAAGAGAAAGGGACTTTAACTGACCGTTCACGTGGAGAATCCAAACTAGAAAAATTCAACAACTTTGTAATAATAAAAGGCAACTACAAAAACTTCTCGTAATTATAAAAACTTTGCTACAAATATGAGGGCATATCTGTATGTTTATGTGCAGATGTCCAGACACAGACAGATACATCGCTCCAAAGTGAAAATCCTTAAAATTACAGACTTTGGTCTTATATCAGCCTTATTGCCAGTAGTCAAGATTTGTTAAGTCTATAATTTTTACTAAAACACAAAGGTGAAAAAGCCAAATTAAATGTTAGCCTGTATTGTTAACATGTTCTGTGTGTTTGCAAGTCATCTCCAATGGAAGCAGCTGGAATCTAACACTGTCATTGCTGCCCCACCAATTATATCAACACTGCCTTCTCTCCAAACAAGTGTAATTTGATGTCTACAAAAGATCCCCTTTGGGCTCCTGAGAATGATAGGCAAGGACTACATATTTCAGGGGCGTATAAGCAAAGACAGTCCCATTTTCATTCACTGATCAGCCTTAGACTGCTCCCGTTTGGCTTGTAGTGCCTTAAAGCTCAACCACATCTCTGTTAGCATGCCTTGATTTTGCACAATGCAATATTTATAGTAGCCCCTTTTCTGGCTAGGAACCTATTAAGCCCATGCAGGTAGACAGGGTTTCCTCCATTTTCAATTTCATTGATCTTTTTGGTCACCGTAAGAATCAAAATAAAAACTTTGGGGAAAATAAACCCAACCACAGAAGTATTTTTCCCCCCTCTTCTATGTATACGTGAGCATCTACAGTCACATAAACTTAGTTCCCTGTCTTTCTTTTAGTTGTCTGTATTATACAATAGAAAAGGAATCATACACACAGATTGTTATTGTATTATGAGCTATGGCAATATGATACTTCTAATGATGGTAAAGACAATTACAGTGTGGGAAATTATGCAACTTTAATTTTCAGCTCTTCTGCTGCTTGAGAGATATAAGACAATTCCGATCTATGAAAAAAAGACTTTCTGTGAATTGCATACTTCTAATGTGATTTCTGTAAAACATTTACCGTAGCTTTAACAGGAATAATTTCTCAAAATATTTTACCCTCGGCATATAAAGAGCAATTGACTAATTCCGATCACAAACAGTGGTAAGAAGAGCAATAAAAAGGAACATATTATAAAATCTAATAGATGTCCAGTTGACATCTGCAAGATTTTAAATCATGCATATGGACATACTGTATATATGATACAAAAAACATGACTGAGATTCACATGCTTCAGTTTTCAGAACAAAAAAAACATTAAAATATGGTAATTAATAAAATGCCTGACTTCTGGAAGCTGGGGTGTGAAACTAAGTTTTCAGCTTCCTTTAGCAATATCAGTCAGCTTCATCTGTGTTCTGTAGAACATACATTTTCCCGACATGTGTTTTAAGACAGACATCCTTTCTGTGTATAAGAAGCTTGTCAAAAGCAAAGCTGGTCTGACAGACAACTATTCAGACAAAACAAAAGTGGAGCCGATCCACAGTCCAGTTAAGCTGAGTTATTGGACTTTAACCAATTTATCCTCAGGAACTGCAAGCAAAACAAAATTGTTTTGACTCAACTTCATTGGGTTACAGATCAGGCTTGCAATATTCTACAATTTTATCATTTATCACAGCTTCTCACAGAGAGTACATGAGATTTTCCAAAGACACCCCTTGCTCTCGTACTCTTTAAAGGCATACACGCAACACACATAACACATAAAGGAAGCCAGGAATATCCCTATGATTCTAGATAGCCATGTCTTTTTTTTTTTGCTTTCTCTAAACACATCATGGTAAAATGCACTGCTAAACCCTTGGTCCTTGACATACTATGGCAATTTTACAGCAAACTGAGTATAACATGAACCAGACATAGTGTATTTTCAAACAGGAAGCAAACTGCTCTTCTGCACAATTTCTGCAAAACACTTGGAAAGGTATTTCAAAGGCTCTACTGGGAATGAGCATTTTCAAACCAATCTAATTCTCTCCCTTCTCCCCCTCCCATTAATATGTTTTACTCCAGGATTAGAAAAATATATTACTTAAGGACACCATAGTAATTTTCCATGTATGGATCATCAATTCATTATTCCATAAAACAACCACTATTTCATTTATAAGAGTTGTGGAATACAGATTTGCTTCTAAAACAATTGCAACTTTATGCATATAATGAAAAAGTGCTTTGCAGATTATTCATTATATTTTTATTGCAGTAGTGTAAGGCTACATTAAAAATGAGGACTGAAATAGTATCCTGAAGCATCTATTCATAAAAGTACAGAAGCTTAATTTTTGTAATGTAAAGAAAAATATCATTGTTAAATCAGCATTCAGTAAACAGGAGCTATCTGAGAAAGACTGGGTGTTGTTTTTTTCAGAAAACTTTAAATATGAAATGTTTTCTGTTTTACTTGTAAAAAGTGAAACAAGGCAGGCGTGCACTTGGTTTTTTTAATATTAAAAGTATTATTAAATATTAGTATATACTAATCTTTTCCTATTATTTCTTCATATTAATAAAATATTTACAAAATAATTTATTACACATTAAGTTACATGTTGAGTTGGGAGGTTACTATATGTTAAAAGTTTTAACAAAAAGCCCTTTCAACTAGCTATTTAGTTTGCAGCTACAAATTTGTAGATGAATATGAAAATAAATATAAATAAGATTCATAATATTGACAAAATGCTTATATGATTTGATTTCATGCATAATTGCTAAGCTTGTAAGCCGCCCTGAGTCTTCGGAGAAGGGCGGGATATAAATGGAATTAAAAATAAAAAATAAAAATAAAAATAATAATAACATGATAGCTTAAATCATACAGGCCTCACAGATTTTAATGGACTGTATTTTTTACTAAGATTTTTGACATGTTATTGGGTAATGGGCTGTGTATATTTTATTTCTGATTTTTAGTATTTCCAAACTTCAGCATCACAAACCTCTCCCTATGGAGGATGACTTGAATTACTCGGTATGATTGTTTTGGAAAAACAACGAAATATACAGAAATCTAAATGGCAGATATTTAATTTTACGGAAAAGGAGACAACAGTAAGTATGATTTTTCCATTACACATATTCTTTACTGTCTGTATATGAATGAAATAAATGTACTACTTGTTAATAAATAGAATTAATCATATTATTTGGCCTAGAATGTTAGTAGGAAATACTATATAATAATTTATTTTTTACAACTCTTTATGGCTGAAAAAGGTTAATAATAATAATGAGAGAATGCAAACACAAAAACACATTAGCATTATGGGTTTTTTTATTTGAGAACTTCACAAATAACCATTTCAGAACCACTATTTGGTGAGATGGCTTTGCGCTTGTTGGTATAATGTACAAAAAAAGAGCAATTATGATAATTATGGGGCTCTCTATATGATTTAACACATGCACATGTGGGTGAGAATCAATGATGAGATCTTAAAATACTATTAAGCAAAAGTTTTGCCACTTTTGTTTTCAATTTCATTTGCAATATATGCCATTGTTGCTGTCTCCATATTCTTTCAAGTATGTCATTTGATCAAACAACTGCTTGCTAAAATCTCAGCCATGTGCAATTAGGAATTCTAAACATGTGATTAAAAAAGCGGGACTACAGAATTTCAGACCATACATGCCATAAGAGATATCTTAATGTCTTAAGAGCTTGGAGAGGCAATCTTTTTCAACGGCAGAGGCTTTGTCAATAAAGCTATTATGCTGAGATGTTACATAACAGAGGAATGCATTACAAAAATAAATAGAAATTTGAAAAAAAAATCTAAGCATGGCCAAGAAAGCGAGTGTCACATATATACCACACATATATGCTTATTCATGTACCGTTATTTTTTTCTGAAATTGTTTTTTTTTAAAAAAGAAGAAATACCTCAATTTTAAAGAAATATATCCTTGCTAAAAAAAAAAGCAGATGACAGGAACAACAGGTGAACTGGAAAAAAAGGAAGTATATAATTTCCTTAAACACTAGAATGCCTTTATACAGATTAATTTAAAAGTCCCCAATCAGTCAGATGTCTTTTGCTTTAAAATAAAAATAAAAGCGGCAGTCAGAGTCCTCATTCCCAGCCAAGTTCTTTTTCCCCCATTCTAATATAAATACTGAAAGATCTGGAATGATTTTGCCATTTTCCCCACTTTATTCCCAGAGACGAACTGCTTCCTTCTGGCTGTTCTCAGTTCAGAGAGTTCAAATTGAATTTAAAACGAGCCATTGGCTAGTCGGGAGGGGAGAAAACAGGAGGAGGAGGAGGAATTTTAAGCTACATCTTATAGAAAGGCAAGAAGGCTCCTAAAAAATAACGTAGCCTGTATTTTGGTTGCACAAACTGGAGAATGTGCAACACTTGAAATGAAATCTAGCACTTCCCGACAGGCACTCTAAACAATTCAGGCAGGGCATACACAGCATCTGCAAGATGCCTGGCAACAGATCAAGAACTGCACAACATCGAATAGGAGCAAGAACAATACTGGCCATATAAAAAATAATTCCTCTTCAGATATATACCTACATGCTTGTGTGAATGCATGTGTCCATTCCATGCGCTCACACACTGACAATTCCCGCTTTCTCACCGGGTGCCAGAATTGTGGCCTCATCAGGAAGGTTCCTTAAACGTTCTATTACGACTGATGATTTTTCAGATAGGTAAAATTTAGATTGCTCCAGTTTGATGGAATCAGTCTGCCTTCTGCTGATACCTCCCAATGTTTATTCTCTTCCTTACCAAACAGGCACACAGATTCCAATGCACGTGAAAGTGTGAAGTTTGTTGCCGTTTTCTTGAACACACACCAACAGATTTTGTTTTTAATAAACGTCATTTAACAGTTCCTATAAATACATTTCATTTGACAGCTATCTCGATGGTATAAGTACCATCTTCCTGTTCTGATTCTCTCTATCCGCACCTCCAAAAATCAACCCTAAATGAAAATATTTATTAATGGATGAATTATAGACAAAGGTAACTTGTAATATGATGTCACATATCCTTCTGTTTATCCACAAATGAGACAGAAAACATTCCATTCTGCTGAAGACATATGTGCCAGGTGAACATTTTAATTTTTTAGAAAGTTTGTAACTTTAAATCCACAACACTAAAACAGTGACAGCTTGAATTTGTATCT